>NC_091727.1:5452651-5755681 GCF_042477335.2 Ovis canadensis | reverse complement strand
TAAAGAAATAATACTATACAACTGGGGGCGGAAAGTCTTCAGTGAGACCTAGCTTCATGTGAGTTTAACCACGTCGTGTTTAACCTAAAGAAAGGAGGGTCGGCAGCAACATGAAAAATTCTTTCATCTGTGTTCGGAATCCTTTGTGAGTTACTCCTGGATAACGGAAATGATTTTCAGAATCCCAGTTTATACCGTTGTGATGTCACTGAATTCCAATTGTTTTTTAGCTTGCTCACTATTTTTCTTTCTTTTTTTTGCTGTTACCTCTGTTTAATCAATATTTATATGACACCAATTTGTAGACTCGTCCTATGGATGCATATTAAATCATCGTCATTTGTGTGATTTTTTTGCGTGTGCGCTAATCGCGGTGGTAGGTGGTTTGGTCACTAAATTGTGTCTGACTCTGCAACCGCGTGGACTGCAGCACGCTAGGCTCCTCTGTTCATGGAATTTTCCAGGACAAGGATACTGGAGTGGGTTGCCATTTCCTTTTGCAGGAGATCTTCCCGACCCAGGGATCGAACTCGAGTCTCCTGCATTGCAGGTGGGTTCCTTACCGACTGAGCCACAGGGAAAGCCCCCTGTACCCTAAAAGTTGGGAGCCCTAACCGTGTAACCTGCTTCCAGAGTGTTCCCGGACTAGGAGGGCTTGGCAAGTGGAGAGATGAGAGTAACAAAGACATGTCTTGCCTCCCATGTATGCTTTACCACTCAGCTGCCTGTTCAGTCTCTGCAGTTGTGTCCCCCTGACAGGCAGAAGCTAAGCTGTATGCTTACTCACAGCTGGGCGGGGGCTCACTTCTGGGAAAAGTGAGGTTTCCCATAACTAATAAACACTGACCCACAGACGTAGCTTCACTTCAGCAAACGCTAGGTCCGAGCAGACTCACACGCCCTAGGGCGTGTGGTCAAGATTCCCCAGCAACAGCCCCCAACAGCCAGGGACAACAGACACAGGCAGACACACTCTCCATCACACCCGCTGTGTACCGTCAGATTCTTATAGTTGATTGCTGAGCTCAGACGTCGCGTGTGCTGCCCAGAACTGACTGTGGTCTGTCCCTAAGTTCTGCTGTGTGCTTCCTTTTACACACGTAGCCCATGGGAGGTGGCCAGATGCCTACAACCACGTGAGATGATTCTCTTTGGTCTTCCAACCACTGTAGAGACATGGACTCCTGGTTTTATAAAGAAAACCGTCAATTTATGGGGACTTCTTATGGGGGGTGGTCCAGTGGGTAAGACTCTGCCCTCCCGATGCAGCAGGCCCAGGTTCAACCCCTGGTCAAGGGACTAGATCCCACATGCCGCAACTAAGCCTCACCACAGCTGAATAGATTGTTTGTTTTAAAGAGAGAGCAGATTATGGGGATGACCCAGAGAGACCCAGAGAGATGTTATGGGGAGGGAGGTGGGAGGGGGGTTCATGTTTGGGAACGCATGTAAGAATTAAAGATATTAAAATTTAAAAAATTTAAAAAAAATAAAAATAAAAAAAATAAAGAGAGAGCAGATTATGAATGGAGGTGACCAGGTCCAAAAGCCGAACAGGTCCAAAAGCCATGCACTTGTGATGAACTGAAGAGAGAGGAGGAGAATAAGATGATGCTCCATGTGTGAGGCCATGTCCCGTGGTGTGGTCACAGGGAGGCAGAGACTTCCAGAGGACCAGGACTTTCCTGGGTCAGAACTCCACCATGTCCAGAGTTCATCTGCTTCTCCTGGGTCCCTTTATTTCTGTTCTCTCTTCCCGCTCTGGGGATGATCATATTCACTCATAACTGCCAGAATGAGAAAAGCAGGCAAGATACTTGGCTCGCCATCTCTTTTTTCGCCAGTTAAGGAAGATCAGGAAGGTTCTTTGCCTGCTGTTTGGCAATTAGACGAGAGATATTTTCTGGACCTCATGTGCCTGGAGCTAGGCATAAAGTAAGGAAAATTTATGACAACCTAGACAGCATATGAAAAAGCAGAGACATCACTTTGCCAACAAAGGTCCATCTAGTCAAGGCTGTGGTTTTTCCAGTGGTCATGTATGGATGTCAGAGTTGAACTATAAGCTGAGTGCAAAAGAGTTGACGCTTTTGAACTGTGGTGTTGGAGAAGACTCTTGAGGGTCCCTTGGAGGGCAAGGAGATCCAACCAGTCCATCCTAAAGGAGATCAGTCCTGGGTGTTCATTGGAAGGACTGATGCTGAGGCTGAAACTCCAATACTTTGGCCACCTGATGGGAAGAGCTGACTCCTTTGAAAAGACCCTGGTGCTGGGAAAGATTGAGGGCAGGAGGAGAAGGGGGTGACAGAGGATGAGACGGTTGGATGGCACCACCGACTCGATGGACATGGGTTTCAGTAGACTCCAGGAGTTGGTGATGGACAGGGAGGCTGGTGTGCTACAGTTCACGGGGTCGCCAAGAGTCAGACATGACTGAGAGACTGAACTGGACTGAACTGAAGGAAACCTGAGATATTGGAAAGACATTTTAAAAAGCCTTGCTGCTGTTGTTGTTTGGTTGCTAGGTCATACCCAACTCTTTGCGACCTCATGGAGTGCAGCACGCCAGGCCTCCCTGTCCTTCACTCACTCCCAGAGCTTGCTCAAACTCACATCCATTGAGTGGGTGATGCCATCCAACCATCCCATGTGAGAACACATGTGCTTACTCAGGAATCCTGGGCATGACCTTTGGCTTAAATAGATGGGAATCACCCTGTCAACTCTGCCAGGCTTTCAGCATAGGGCTGAAAGTGAAAGTCGCTCAGTCGTGTCTGACCCTTTGCAACCCTGTGGACTATACAGCTCATGGAATTCTCCAGGCCAGAATACTGGCGTGGGTAGCCTTTCCCTTCTCCAGGGGAATCTTCCCAACCCAGGGATTGAACCCAGGTCTTCCGCATTGCGGGCAGATTCTTTACCAGCTGAGCCACCAGCGAAACCCAACAGTACAAGGCAGCAGCATTATCAACTGAGGAAATACACCAGGAGACTGAGAGGGAAGGAGATGTATAATCCAGCTATCACTGGCTTGGCCAAAAAGTCTGTTCAGGTTTCTCCATACACTGTTAGGGTCCCATATGCATCGTATGGAAAAAACCTGAATCCCCTTTTGGCCAGTCTAACACGTTAGCCCTGGAAAACTGGTCCTTATGACCATGGAGAGCTTTCACGTCCCAGTCTATTCCAATGGACTCAACACCATTCTCTCAGTACTTCCTGGCCTCCCAATGAACACTTCATGTGGCTGGAGTGCTGGGTACTCTCAGATGTTATCACGTCCACACTGCAGACAAGGTTACGTTAAACAAGGGCCTTCTCAAAGCTTGGTTTCTTTACCCCCTTGCATGACTCAGGGAGGAAAATCCATGCACTTAAGGGAGCAGGGGAGAGCATATTTTGAAGCAGCAGGATTTCTTAAAAAGGCTAATTTTAAATAGACTCAGGAAAAAAAAATGCAAATATGTCATCTCACTTGACCATAGTAACAGCATCAGATTTAATATTTTCGGTCCAGACCATCTGGGCTTGATTCTCATTGTTCAAAACTCTGTGGGAGCTATTTCGGTTGCGCTTGGGAAAGTTTCGTTTGAGTCACAAGTACGATGAGAACGTAGTCCTGTTGCCAAAATAGAAAGCTCTGTCTCTTCCCCCCCGCCCCTCCCCAACTCTCTGAGAAAGTTGCTTTGGGAAGAATAATTTGGGACCTTAGAACAGATTTAGGAGCTGATGGGACTTGCCTTAGTGGTCCACTGGGCAGAACTCCAGGTTCTCAATGCAGACCTGGGTTCCATCCCTGGTCAGGGAAATAGATCCCACATGCTGAAACTAAGTGTTCACCTGCCACTGCTAAGACCTGGTGCAGTCAAATAAATAAATAATTTTTTTTTTAATTTAAAAGTTTTACATTAAAAATTTAATTTACATTTTAAAAAATTAAAAATTTACATTAAAAATTTACATTAAAAATTAAACATTTTTACATTTAAAAAATGGAAAAATTTTGCAGTTAAAGATATTAAATTTTTTACATTAAAAATTAAATTTTTTACATTTAAAAAATCAAAAAATTTTACGGATAACAAAATCAAAAATTTTACATATAAAAAATTTAAAAAATTTACATTAAAAATAAAAATTTACATATAAAAAATTAAAAAATTTTACATATAAAAAATTTACATTAAAAATCAAAAAATCTTACATATAAAAATAAAAAATTTTATATTTAAAAATCAAAAATTTTATATTAAAAATCAAATTTTTACATTAAAAATTAATTTTTACATTAAAATTTTAATTTTAAAGAAAAAAAAAAAAGACAGAGCTGAAGAACATTTCACACACCACCAGCTATCAATTCAAAGCTCAGGCAAACGACAATCAGTTATCCATGAATGAGACAGTCTATTTTCCCCATATTAGAAGAAACTCAGTCTGTTGACATCCCACGCTGTTGATGTTTTTACGCTGTCCTTCCCCACGTCTACAACTGCCCCTGCCCTGCGTCTACACTATTCCTGACTGCATACGCCTTTGGATAAGTTTCGTCTTGTTTCCTGAGAAAGTTCTGGAAGAGCACGCACAGGCAGGGTGGCAACAGACGTAAGCGTGAAGGAAACCAGTCTTTCGCCTCTCTTTGCCTCCCTCCCTCCCTGGGTTCAAATTCTAGGGAAGCTGTTAAACAACGAACTCTCTGATTTTAGAAATCAGAGACTGTTTTCTCTTAAAGCTTGCACAGATGCTGTTATAACAGCAATGTAAGACTTCTGAAGAGACAAACGCCAGCCACAGTCTTTCCACCTTAACACTTCTTTTAATTTACGGGGGAAAAAAAAAAGATACAGAGATTCTTCATTACAAAGTAGAAAGAGAGATACAAGCAGAGAGGACAGAAATGTGGAGATCAAGGCAGGGAGGTGGGTGGGATTAACTGGGAGAACAGGATTGATATACATCCACTGCTGATACTCTGTATAAAAGAGACAACGAATGACACCTTGCTGCAGAGCCTCTAGGGGATGCGCTGTGGTGACCTAAATGGAAAGGAAACTCAAAAGAGGGAAATTTGTATCGTATAGCTCATTCACTTCATTGTACAGCAGAAATTAACCCAATGCTGTAAAGTACCTGCACTCAAAAATTTAAAATAAAAAAATTTTTTTGAAGTCCCCATCTTATCCGTATCCATATATTATAGGTACATCATTGTTTAAATGGATCAATAATAGTGTAACATGTAGTAACAACCCAATCGTTTATTTTTAAGGAATTCTTTGCCCTTGATTTGGCCTCTTGCAGAACTGGAATTTTACTCAAAAATTTTTTGAAAGAGCCACCAAATCCAGCAATAGTCATGGAACATTCCCTCGAAAGATTCCTTAATTCAAACATCAGGCAGTACAGACTTCTGTGTTCTTTTAAGGAAAGAAACAGCTCTAAGATTTCAGAAAACATTTCAGCATTCATACGGGAGTCCTGAGAAATGCTTCAGGGATTGACCCAACCCTCTGTTTAAAAAATGCTCCTTTGTCACATATAAGACTGGGCAATTTTTCAGGATATATTCGATCATTTTGAGAGTTCAGGATGCCACCTTTGTAGAAACCTAAGGTGGCCACAGGCACAGAATGAGTGAATGATAAATAGGTGACAGGTCTCCTAAATACCAGAGGGGGTCAACCTCAGCCAAGAGTTAGTTCAAGCTGCTCATCTATGCTGACCTCCAAGTTGCCTCTCCTTTCATGGGTCAATCCCTTACCCTCATCAGAAGATTTTTCAACCTTGTTCACCTTCCATTTTTCGGGGTCCCACTGAATAGCCAAAACTAAATGACTGTTATCAAGTGTTCACATTTTTGAGTCCAGAGTCAACGTTTTGTTGAGGTTCATGAGCCACATGTAACACAAGGCCAAGAAGAAGATATTACCATTTATCAAAGGTTTATTGAAGAAAAGTGTGCCAATACTCACAAGACGTTATGAGCATCTTTGAAAATAATTCTCTGCTACTTAGAACCAGATCCCCTTACTATAAATTATCAGTTACAAGAAAGGGCCTCCTCCATACATGTGTATGAATGGCTGAGTCCCTTTGCTGCCCACTTCCCATATTAAATTAAAAGTTTTTAAAAGGTGGGGGAGGGCACTCCTCTAATTATTTTTTTTAATGTCAAAAGAAGTGTAACGTCTTTGTTTATTCCCTAAAAATTCTTTTATCTGGAGATTTATTTACATTTTAAGATAACAGAACTAGGTCAGCTTTAGGGGAATTATTTGCAGTTTCAAAAGGGAGTAATGACCTGGGAAGCTTGCTTTTTCCCCCCGCTTTCAAAGGCCTTGTGGTTGACTACTTTGCAGAAGTATTTAACTGCACTTTAATACTCATGCAGGCCTTCCCTGTTGGCTCAAGCAGTAAAGAATCTGCCTGCAATGAAGGAGACCCAGGTTGGATCCCTGGGTCAGGAAGATCCCCTGGAGGGAATGGCTACCCATTCCAGTATTTTTGCTTGGAAAAATTCCAGGGACAGAGGTGCCTGGTAGGCTACAGTCCATGGGTCACAAAGAGTTGGACTCGACTGAGCAAGTAACACACTAATAGTTATGCAACTAATTATCAAAGTCACTCATCTTGGATTTATGATAAACAGGAAACATTTACAAAGATAAGATCTTAAGTAAAAACTGCTTATCCTAGGACCTCTACCAAAATCACCATAAAAGGCTTCCCAACAGCTCTTGCAACGCAGGAGACCAGGCTTCCATCCCTGGGTCGGGAAGATCCCCTGGAGGGAATGAAATGGCAACCCCCTCCAGTATTCTTTCCTGGAGAACCCCATGGCCAGAGGAGCCTGGTGGGCTATAGTCCACGGGATCTCAAAGAGTTGGACACAACTGAGCGACTAACACACATAGAAGGTTCATTCAAGGGAATTTTGTCTATGGATTGTCTTTGTCCAACTCCAGCACTGGAATGATCCATAAAATGGACCCGTGGAGCTAACAGGTGTGAGAAAAGACAATAGTCAATTAGCCGAGACCATGAGCCCAAACTCTGCAGAGAGCTAGGCTTCAATTCTATTCGTTGAGGCTGAAATGTATGTAGTCATTAAACAAAGAAACAAACATCTATGGACCAATCTGGGTTCAGGCAGGGACTTAGAACAGTGTGCCATAAAGCAGAATGAAACCAACAAGAAAAGCTGAACAAAGGATCAAGCAACCGAAATCACCACGCAGGCCGCCGAAGCTTCATACAGACGGATGGCCGTCCAGCCTTCAGTGTGTTAAATCCCCGCCATGCCAGCCCCTCGAGGTCACTCCAGCCAGAATCTCAGCCAAGAGTGCACATTGGAGCGCCTCATCCAGGCCTCAGAGGTTACCTCCTCTAACTGTGGTCCCCAGGTCAGCAGCATCAACATCACCAGGGTACCCAACGGGAATGCAAGGGCTGAGCCTGAACCCAGAGAGCAGCAGATGAGAGAGTCTGGAGGTAGGGGGGCGGGGGTGGGGATACTACAGGGATCGGTGTTTCACAAGCCCCGGATACTCACTTAAGGTCTAGAACCAGGGGCACAACTCCTCTCGTGACCCTTTTACAAATGAGGACTTGAGCGGAAGAGCTGATCGACAAAGCTCTGCAAACTGGGAAGGGGGTGTGGGTGAGACAAGAAACTTGTACCACAAGGTGAGTCGGGAAGAATTTTTAAACTTTTTAACTGTCTCTGCTGATACGCGTGGTCATACTTTCAGTAAGGTATTGATGGTTTTCCGTCATTCTCTTTAAGACCCGTGATAAATAGAACAACACCGAGCAGGTCATAAAAACGAATTACAGGGCTACGCAGGCTGTATTTTATATCAGAACGCAGCTGTCTCACTGTCATAGGTCCGCTTCCTAATTACTTACTCTAATGCTCTATTTGTCTTCATAATGCGTGCGCTTACCGCGTATGCTTAGCCGTGCCTCAAATAAAAATGGATTCACCTTCATTTTATGTCAATTTTGTTTGAAGCTCTTTATCCTAACTGCAAGCCAAATGAGATGCAAATGATTACATTCAATTTGAGAGGTGAGCCAGGGAGCACTTAAGTGTCCATTCGAGACGGTATTTTGTTAAGAGCATACTAAATAAGATTAAAATCGTCTGGGATCTTAAGAGTACACGCTGGACTAATTAATTCCTTAGTGCAAAAGAACTGTCAATACGGATCCCTCCGTGGCTTTCACTTGTGCTATTTGATTCTTTATTTTATTAATGGGCTTCCCTGGTGGCTCAGCTAGTAAAGAATCAGCCTGCAAAAAAAAAAAAAAAAAAAGGAATCAGCCTGCAATGTGGGAAACCTGGGTTCGATCCCCGGGTTGGGAAGATCCCCTGGAAAAGGGAACGGCTACCCACTCCAGTGTTCTGGCCTGGAGAATTCCATGGACTGTATACTCCATGGGTTTGCAGAGTGTTAGGGTTTCTATTTTATTTTATCAATATTTTATTTTATTAATATAAAGAACATCCTGTTTTAACCATGTTATTATTTAGGCTAAAGTCAAGAAGCAGTGAGAAAAAAACAATAGGAGGAAACCAAGAAACACTTTTCACACCCATAAGCAGGATAAACAGAAAACAGAAGTAGAAACTAACAGAATTACTGGTGCGGAAAGACAGAAGATGTGAAAGCACCCTCCACACACTTCATGAAATGGCAAAAAAGGACAGAGATGCTACTACTGAACCGAACTGTCAACAGTGAAAGTGAAACTCGTTCAGTCGTGTCCGACTCTGTGTGACCCCGTGGACGATCCAGTCCGTGGGATTCTCCAGGCCAGAATGCTGGAGTGGGTAGCCTTTCCCTCCTCCAGGGGATCTTCTCAACCCAGGGATCAAACCCAGGTCTCCCGCATTGCAGGCAGGTTCTTTACCAGCTGAGCCACCAGGCATCTTCTGTCACCTACCTTTTTCTCTCAGAAGTATCAAAAATATAATCGAGCAAAACTTGCTTGAGCATAAAAACAAAAAATACGTATCAAACTAGCAGATCCATTGAGTTTTTTTGGCAAAATGAGTGAAAATGCATGTACATTCTCTATGGATACTTTAAAAACTAAAGTATAACAAAAGACAGTGACTCAACTACCAGGGGAAATAAGCAAGCTTATGATAGCATGAAATTAAGGAGACCTTTCCCTATAAACTAGGCTTCCTCGGTGGCTCAGTGGAAAAGAATCTGCCTACCAAAGCGGGAATCACGGTAGACACAGGTTCGATCCCTGTCTAGGGAAGATCCCCTGGAGGAGAAAATGAAAACCCACTCCAGCATTCTTGATGCGATAACCCCACGAACAGAGGAGCCTGGCGGGCTACAGTCCACAGGGTTGCAAAGAGTTGGACACGAATGAGTGACTGAGGATTCCCTGTAAACCAGCAATGGTAACTATCAAAAGACAAAGAATCGGCGTACTCAGGACTGCAATAAAAGAACTTTCGACAACCAGGATATGTGTGCATATAACACAGAGACAAGACTTCAGGAAGACAAGCTGTGGGTCTACTTCATTCACCAGGACGCATTCATCTCTCTTCTTTAAAGACAAATTCATTGAGCGTCTACTATAAGAAAGGCATTATGTTTAAGAATATAGCTACTGCAGAGAAAAAAGAGACTTTTTACTGGGAAGTAGGCTATAAGTAAACCATTATCAAATTAATTTTTATTTCTAGTTATGAACAAGGTTGCTGAGAAATAAATTATGCCATGGGGTTAGCAACAGCCACACTAAGGAAGCTCCTTGGAAGGAAATCTGACTCATTGGAAAAGACCCTGGTGCTGGGAAAGATTGAAGGCAGGAGGAGAAGGAGACAACAGAGGATGAGATGGTTGGATGGTATCACCGACTCGATGGACATGAGTTTAAGCAAGCTCCGGGAGTTGGTGATGGACAGGGAGGCCTGGCGTGCTGCAGTCCATAGGGTCATGAAGTCAGACACGACTGAATTTTGTTTTGCAAAAGAGCTATCTGCTATATTTTTATATCTCAACTTTCCCTCCTTATGAGACTAACTTTTCTGCGCTCCCCAAAGAAACAAGTACGCAGTATTGGCTTCTCCCACTTGGCCATTAAATTTTCATCTGTCACCGAAGGAGAAACCCAACATTTCCCGGGCTTATTCACGCTCCAGCTTTCACAGGCAGAAGGCTCCCTGGAGAAGGCGAGACCCTCCCATGAGCTCAGAGCCACAGCTATCTGCCCAGAAGGCATCTTCCCCTTCTTCTCAGTGAAGGAACTCATCCATGGATGATGCTCTCCTTGATAAACCACCCCTGATAAAGTACTTTCCATCGGGGTTACAACAAGCCAGGCTCTGATTTCTCATGGCTCACGGTTCTTCTCTGCATCTACCTTCTCTCCTTACACAACTGCCACATGGAGTTTTCTGCCTCACAGCAGACGTGTTCAATATTTATTGATCATCCGATCAGTGCTGAGTACTCATGAGAATGCTGAGGCCCAGGCTGTCTCCAGATAGAGTCCAAGACACTGACTTAGATTTGAAGGTCAGAGAAAACAGCAAGTATCGAAAAACAGTCAGTTCAGCCGCTCAGTCGTGTCAAACCTTTTGCGACCCCACGGACTGTAGCACGCCAGGCTTCCCTGTCCATCACCAACTCCCAGAGCTTGCTCAAACTATATCCATGGAGTCGGTGATGCCATCCAACCATCTCACCCTCTGTCGTCCCCTTCTCCTCCTGCCTTCAATCTTGCCCAGTATCAGGGTCTTTTCCAATAAGTCATTTCTTTGCATCGGGTGGCCAAAGTTTTGGAACTTCAGCATCAGTCCTTCCAATGAATATCCAGGATTGATTTCCTTTAGCATTGACTGGTTTGATCTCCTTGCCGTCCAACGGACTCTCTCTTGGAAAAACATAAGCCTGATTCAAATATAGCTTGAGCCATATTTGTACCAAAACCACATCACATCCTTGCTTCTCTGAGCTTCAGGTTTATTAGCTGAGTCACGCAGCCTCATTCGCTAAATCTGGCAACGTTAGACCTGGAACAAGAAGCAGACACAACTGCTGCGTTTCCAGACTTCACCGTCTAGCTGACACAACAGGAACATAACTAGGTAATTATGAGGTTTCTTTTCTTTTCTTTTTTTTTTTTTTAAGTAAAAGGAAGCTGAAGGAAAAAGGAGGCACTTGGTATTTGGGGTTATTTAATGGGTACCCACATTCACTATGTGCATTTCAGAAAAAGTTTTGTGCTCTCTCTTAATACTCAGGTATTAAAATAGTCAGTGCCTCGGGTGTCCCACGGTCATGCAGTGGTTAACAATTCACCTTAGAAGGCAGGGAATGTGGGTTCAATCCTTGGTCAGGGAGCCAAGATCCCACATGCCTCGTGGCCAAAGAAACCAAAACATAAAACAGAAGAATACTGTCAAAAATCCAGTAAAGACTTGTGAAATGGTCCACCTCACAGCCTGGACAGGGGACAGGAGCTTGGGGGGGAGAATGGATACGTGTATATGTATGGCTGAGTCCCTTTGCTGTTCAAAATTAGCACAGCATTATGAATCAGCTATACTCCAATACAGAATAAAAAGTTTAAAAACCTTTAAAAAATGGCCCACATCAAAGAATCTTAAAAAAAAAAAAAAAGCATATATTCACACTGTCAATTGCTTTCACTGAAACTAAGCAACTGATAGTGAAGCTCCAGTCCTTTGGCCACGTGATGGGAAGAGCCAGCTCACTGGAAATGACCCTGATGCTGGGAAAGATTGAAGGCAGGAGGAGAAGGGGACGACAGAGGATGAGATGGTTGGATGGCATCACCGACTTGATGGACGTGAGTTTGAGCAAGCTCTGGGAGTCGATGATGGACGGGGAGGGCTGGTGTGCTACAGTCCATGGGGTCGAAAAGAGTAGGGCATGACTCAGCAAGTGAACAACAAGCAACAAAGTGAAGGGTTCCCGGGACACAGGATTGTGACAAGGAAGCCCCTGGTTTTCCAGTGTCTCAAAAGTACAGCATGTCACTTCCTGCACCTGGCCGGGGCTGCCAGCCGGGCCTGCCTCCCTGAGTTCAGGGGACTCCCTGGGGATGTGTCTGTTGCCGGGGGCCGATGCTGCTGTCTTTGCAAATGGACACAAAGCTGTCAGGCTTGAGGCAGCCCTTCTCAGCTCCACAGAGGACTTCCTGAAAGCTGATGCTGAAACGACTGAAATCACCAACCGGTAAGCAGCCTGCCCCACCTCCAGTGAGCTGGGGGAAGGGGTAACAGTGCAGATACTGGTTCGCTGGGCTGGGGCAGGGCTGGGTTCTACATTTCGAAGCGGCTCCTGGGGGAGACAGACACTGCCGGTCTGGGAGCCACCCTTGGAGGAGCAGGGCCCTCATCGGGGGTTTTGCCTACAAGTTTCCACGCTGCCCTTCTCCTCGCGTTTCTCCCCCCTATGACGCAGTATCCACCCCAGAAATCTCTCCTGCAGTGAATGACTCTTGCACGGCCATTGCCTCTCCCTTCTTTGGGAGACTAAAAGGATTCTGCACCCTGGAGTCTCCCACCATCTTCTACAGTTGCCCAAGTTCGAGGTGCACACGTCGAAGCTGAAACGAGTGCAAGTGTGGGTCGCTCAGTCATGTCCGACTCTTCCACGTCGGTCGTGTCCGACTTTGCCACCCCAAGGACTGCAGCCCTCCAGGCTCCTCTGTCCATGGGATTCTCCAGGCAGGAATACTGGAGTGGGTTGCCATTCCCTTCTCCAGGGGAATCTTCCCAACCCAGGGACCGATCTTGGGTCTACTGGCAGAGTGTTTATCATCTGAGCCACAGGGACATTGCAGGTGCAAAGAAACTACAGCCGGCATCACTCAGGGGATGCAGAAAATAAATAAATAAATGAACTGTGGTCTAACCGCTGTGTCTCAGCTAGTGGCAGCGAGCTACCAAGCCTGTAATCTGCCCAGGCAGGATGGACGGGGCTCCTGAGGATGAATTGTGGGCACACGCTCATGCCTTCTGCTGTGTGGGTACAGCCTCTACCAGGTTCCGGGCAGACAGTTTAGGATCTCCCTGACCTGTCTCCACACCAAGGGATGAAAGAGATGACTGAAAAGGCACGAGTAATTCAGCCAACGTGAAAATCACTGCTGCGATTCTCCTATCACAGAGTCTGTCTGCAGAGACCCGAATTACGTGCGGAGAGGTGGCTTAACAGGTAGAGTCACGACTCTCAAATGCTTCAGCTGTCTCAATGCCAAAGATAGGTTATTTTTTAAAAAAATCTTAAATTCAGGAATGTTATCTCAATCATTTAAAAGACTGTATTCCAATGCTAGCTGTTTTTGAAAAATAAATAAATAAATAAAACTCACGAATGTAATCTCATACATCCAAAAGAGAGTATTATCAAATTTGATGATCTGCCTAAGCCTGAAGTAATCTGGAGGGTGGATTGGAGAGTTTTGAGAAATTTGAACATGAGCGTATTCTGTGGCTGACATAGTCTTAATTCCCTGGGGACCTTCATTTAGCCTGGATTTAAACATTACATGATTTACTACTGTGGCAAACAGCATGTCAAATCGAAATAACTATCACCAGGGAAGCCCATTCTTCATACACAGGGAAATAAAAAAAGAATGAACCTTCTGCCTTCCCCCAGATTTTGCACGCATAGCATGTATATACATATGGATATGTGTATATATGCATATATTGCATGTATATATATATATGAGTGTATGTGTGTGTGTATATATATATATATATATTTTAAGACAAACTACTTTTCTATTAAACAAACACAACTTAGCTTATCCTAATTTTGAAAGAACAATTATTCGGGGAGGCTAGTTTGATAAACCCCATGTAAACCACGAATTTCTGTGGCAGACATAGAGAAAGCTTACCAAAAAAAAAAAAAAATTAGTCCTCCTCTCTTGGACTGTATTGAAGCAGGAACCAGCACTGAACAATTTTATGGGTGGAAGAAAAGGTAAAATTAGTTCCACTTTAACTTCAAAAAAAAAATTTGAAGACACAGGAGAAAAACCTTTTGAGCAGATATATCTGCTGACCTCCTGAAACATTTTAATATGTCAACGTAGAGAAACAAAAATTGAAACGGAAGTGTGGACTGGATGAGTCTGAGCAAATATGTCATTTAAGAAATTGAAGCTGGTCTCCTGACACACCTTCCTTTAACTAAACCACTGGGCTTTTCTTTCTTTGAAATAAAACATATCAATGACAGCCTCGCTGTACTGCCCACGTAGGGGCTGTAAATATGCCACTGGTCTCCACCTGGAATGCTTTCCCTCAAACACTTAGCATGACTCCACCTTGTTACTCCCCTTATAGCTAGAGAACAGCATGTTTGAAAGGGGACATTTTCTTAAAGTCATCTTTAAGAAGGTCATCTTTTCTTAAAGATCATCTTTCAAGGGTAGAAACTGTTTTTTGAAGCAATGTACTCTATAGAATTAAAAGACTCCTGCTCCTTGGAAGAAAAGCTATGACCAACCTAGATAGCATATTAAAAAACAGAGACATCACTTCGCTGACAAGAGTGCTTAAACTAAAAGCTATGGTTTTCGCAGTAGTCATGCATGGATGTGAGAGTTGGACCATAAAGAAAGCTGAGCGCAGAATTGATGCTTTGGAACTGCGGTGTTGGAGAAGACTCTTGAGAGTCCCTTGGACTACAAGGAGATCAAACCAGTCACTCCTTAAGGAACTTAATCCTGAATATTCACTGGAAGGACTGATGGTGAAGCTGAAACTCCAATCCTTTGGCCACCTGATGAAAAGAACTGACTCATTGGAAAAGACCCTGATGTGGGAAAGATTGAGGGCGGGAGAAGGGGACGACAGAGGATGAGATGGTTGGATGGCATCTCTGACCCAATGGACTTGAGTTTGAGTAAACTCTGGGAGTTGGTGTAGGACACGGAAGTCCGGTGTGCTGCAGTCCATGGGGTGGCAAAGAGCTGGACACAACCTAGCAACTATACAACACTCCGTGGGGAATACAGATTAACAGCTTAACCATTAACAACTGTTAGTGACACGCCAGCCAGCTTGGAAAGTGTACCCAACAACTAAACAAATACAACAGCAGCGCTTTTTGAAGTAACAAAGCATGAATAGGATTTCTTATTTATTGTAAGAGAATTTTTTCTCTTTCCAACAGAAGCTCAAAGAGAATGGCTTCTCCTTCTGTCTGTGATTTACTTTCCTGATTATGCTTCTGCCTGAAACCTCAGCTTTGTACCTGCAAGGAGAAAACTGGGAAAAAGTGCCAACTTCATCAATCTATCTTTTGAGATAGCACAGATGTGGGGAAAAAAAAAAAAAAGAAGTCCATGAAGTTTCCAAAAGAGTTTTGTAGATGTGGTTGGCATAAAGCAGCAGTCAGCCTCAAAGCTTCCTGTGTTGAGGTGTTCTTTTCAATATGGCCAGAGATACGGAAGGCTGAAATACTTTTTTCTCAGTTTAATGAGTGCTCCTCGATGGAGGAAGTGCTTCTTTTTTTTTTTTTTTTTTACCAAGGGTGTCATCAGAGAAATCAGAATAGGGGCAAATATGTGAGAGAACGTTTCAGTGATTCTTTTCTGTCAACAAAATACATGAATAAAAGAAAGACTGAAAAGAGCAATGACAGACAGCGGCCAGCCAGACGTCAAAGTCTACTGCGTAGGGTGCTAAGAGGATACAGGGACTGTCTGGGACGAAGAAAACTCTCGTTGCTGAGATGCAGAATCATCCCCACTGTGATGGACACATTCCACCCGCCCCAGACGAGCAAACACACGCATGAAAAAGTGCTGAGAAATACTGCTTCACAAGAGGCGAAATGACGCCTTACAATTACAGGGGCTTGGTATAAAAGGATTCTGTTCCCTGCCTTGTGTTGTCTGGACAGCCCTGTCGCCGAAGCTTGCTTCCAAATAGACTCAAGGTCAACACAACCCTTGGCTACTCAAGGGAAAGGAAGTCACGGGAGGAGATGTCTCAGGAAGGGGTGGGGTGGGGGGCATCTCAGACAAGACGACGTGGCTTCTTCCTTTCAGGCGACCAAGAAAAATGGTGTATAGAAGACACAGCGAAGGGCTTCCCTGGTGAGCTGGTGGTTAAGAAATGCCGCTTGCCATGCAGGGGCTGCGAATTCAAACCCTGGTCCGGGAAGATCCCACAGTGCCCCAAAGCAACTCAGCCCACACCTCACAGCTGCGGAACCTGTGCTCTGGAATCCAGCAGCTGCAACTCCAGAAGACCCCGTGCCCCAAGACAAGCCACCCCAACGCAACGGGAGTAGGCCCGCCGCGGGCTGCAAGCAGAGAAAAGCCTGCTCGTAGCAAGCAAGACAGACATTAGGAAGGCTGACGTACAGTGAGACTGGCATTGATATGTTGCATTTCAAAGAAAGGAAAGCCCGCTGGTTTCCTTAAAGGAAGGTGGGCCAGGAGATCAGCTTCAGCTTCTTAAACTAGTTTCACTTCAGCTTCAAAAAAATAAATAAAGACACAGGAGAAAAACCTTTTCAGCAGATGTATCTGCCGTCCTCCTGAAATGCTTTAATATGTCAACGCACAGAAGTGAAAATTTATGCTCATAGCAACCAAAATCCAGCACAGCCCCAAATACATTATATATATATATATATATATACACATTATATATATATATATATACATTATATATAGATAGATAGATATAGATATAGAAAATGGAGGGAAGATTCCACCCACCTCCCCACATCCATAACAAGCTTATGTAGGAAAAAAAAAATTAACCATATCCCAGTAAGGGAGAGAACTAAACTCTATTGTGTTTTATGGATACAGGTATCTAGACCACCTCTGTAAAAATATTCTGCATGCTTCACAGGGAAAAACAGGATGAGAGGTGCTTTCATCAAATAACTGAACTTCATACAAATTTTGAAACAATTTTAAAACCCCACACCCTGTAAGCAGAAACACAGGGAAGGTCAGAGAACACGGCTCCCCAGGAGAGGGTCTGAGTAATTATGTATTGCCATGCGAATGTGTTCAGGTTTGGCCCACTTCTTGACTCCGAGAAGGCCGTCCACTCTTACACAATGGCAGAGACCTTGGCTGCCGGGGAGAGATTCCCTTGTTTCAAGTTCCAACTCAACAGTCTTTGCTGGGTAATCTGAAGCACTAGTTGAATGAGCTAAGCCTCAGTTTTCTTGAGTGAGTGAGTCAAAGTTGCTCAGTCAAGCCCGACTCTTTGTGACCCTGTGGACTGTAGCCCCACCAGGCTCCTCTGTCCATGGGATTTTCCAGGCAAGAATACTGGAGTGGCTTGCCGTTTTCTCCTCCAGGGGATCTTCCCAACCCATGGATCGAACCCTGGTCTCCTGCATTGGCAGGTGTGTCCTTTACTGTCTGAGCCACCAGGGGAGCCTGGTAACTATATACACAGCTTGGAATTTCCTGCCTGCAGAATCAACTTTTCTCTGCCAGCCTTCAGTGAAGCCTGATTTCATCAAGGACTCCTTTAAGTCAAACTGAAGCTTACTTATAATGCTGGGCATCCATCAGCCAGGAAAAAGAATGTATGTTAGGGTCTTTGAGTTTTACATGAAATGATTACCGTGCCACCTACTTTGCTGTTAGTGAAATGAATGATGTTTCTTGGAAACAATAGGAGCAAATGGTCTACTGTTGGAGTTTCTACTTGGGTATCAATCTGGGGCTGAAAAGTCTAGTCACATCACTGCTGTCTTGCCATACTCCTGCCGAAGAGGAATTATTTTCTTTTACAAAAGAGGAACACAGCATGTCTGAATTTTAGACCTGTACAAAGAAATCTGACGATCCCGCAGACAGGAAATAGCAACGTCTATGCATATGTACCAGGCTTCCCTGGTGGCTCGGTGGTAAAGAACCGAGCTGCCGATGCAGGAGACACGGGTTTGATCTCTGGGTAGGATAGTTTTCTAAATAACACTGGTTAAGAGGTGAGTTTTTCACTGAAGTTTAACATAACACAGAAAATTGCAAGCACACATTTCACAATGAATGAAGTAAAAGTCACAGATGAAATTCACAAAGTGGACAGAGGTGAATCAAGAAACGAGACAGTCACCAACCTCCCTCCAGCCACTCTCAGGCCTGTTCAGCTTCTATTCATTCCCCTACTTTGGTCACCTGACATGAAGAACTGACTCACTGGAAAAGACGTTGATGCTGGGAAAGATTGAGGGCAGGAGGAGAAGGGGACGACAGAGGATGAGGTGGTTGGATGGCATCACTGGCTAGATGGACATGCCTTTGAGCAAGCGCCGGGAGCTGGTGATGGACAGAGAGGCCTGGTGTGCTGCAGTCCATGGGGTTGCAAAGAGTTGGACACGACTGAGTGACTGAACTGAGAATGCCTGACGTCAGTGGGACTGATTAACCATCCCTTCCTGACCTGAGATGGTCTGAACCGTCTTCCTGCAACAGAGGGGCTCCCGACACAGCTGCTGTAGATTACCCTATACTGGCTACATCATCTCCCCGCAGAAAGCCCCTCACAAAGGTACAGTTTATCAACGTGCTGTTATATTTAATGAAATGTCTTGGTTTGGGTTCTCCCAGAGGAGATATGGAGTCTAAGACTTAAGGGTAGGTCGTTTCTTTGCAAAAGGATGTTGGGAAGTCTTGCTGAGGAATTGAGAACCACCAACAGAGAAAGGACAAGAGGCAGAGGAGGTGCTCACCACAGGGGTCTTGCAACTGGAGACTCAGAAAACAGAATTATTCCACTGAGGGTTGCTTTACACCCGAGGGTTGTTTCAGGGGTGTAAACCCCTTTGTGCTGGACAGTCAAGTGTGCCCAGGTGGGCTGCAGCTCTGGTAGGGTAGGGAGAAGACCTTAGCAAAAGAGAAGAGTCACCCTGCGTGTGGGCAGAGCGTCACCTTCTTAGAACCTGAGCCATCATGGAGCCCTCACGACACCAAGACCTTCTGTCTCAAGGGCCAATGGGAGTCAGAGTTACACTTTTAAAAACTGTTTTAAAAATCACTTTTTATTTTGTATTGTGGAATACCTTGACATAGTTTCAGGTGGAGAGTGAAGGCACTCGGCCATAGATGTACATGTATCCATTCTCCCCCAAACTCCCCTCCCATCCAGGCTGCCACATGACACTGAGCAGAGTTCCCTGTGCTGTCCAGCAGGTCCTTGCTGGTTCTCCACGTTAAATACAGCAGTGTGTCCATGTCCATCCCAAACTCCCTGACTATCCCTTACCCTTTTCCTTCCCCCTGGGAACCATAAGGTTATTACAGAGTATTAAGCAGAGTTCCCTGTGCTGTCCAGCAGGTCCTTGCTGGTTCTCCATGTTAAACACAGCAGTGTGTCCATGTCCATCCCAAACTCCCTAACTATCCCTTCCTCCCATCCTTCCCCCTAATAACCACAAATTCATTCTCTTAAGTCTGACAGTCTCTCTCTTTTTTGAGTTCATTTGTACAATTTCATTTTAGATTCTAGATATAAGGGATGTCATTCTTTTTTTATAGGATTTTTTTGATATGGACGATTTTTCAAGTGTTTTTTGAAGCTTTTACAATGTTGCTTCTGTTTTACGTTTGCGGTTTTTTCACCACAAGGTATGTGGGATCTTAGGTCCCCAACCAGGGATCAAACCTGTACCCACCAGACTGGAAGGCGAAGTTTTAACCACTGGACCACCGAGGAAGTTCCTATACTGTTTTTTTTTTTTTTTCCCTAAAGCTATCATTGACAACCCTGTCTTCACAGTTTACACAATGGTTTGTGCCAGGCTGCCCTGGTGGTAGAGGGAAGAGGAATCCGCCTGCCAGTGCAGGGGACACCGGTTCGATCCCTGGTCTGGGAAGACGGCACACGCTGCTGAGCAACTGAAGTCCACCAGTCCTGAAGCCTGCGTGCCGAGAGCCTGTGCTCTCAGCAAGAGAAGACCCCACCATGAGAAACCCAAGCACCACAGCTAGAGAGAAGCCTCCCACTCACCACAGCTGGAGGGAAGCCTCCCCCCCGCTCAATGCAGCTGGAGGGAAGCCCCCCCCCCCGCTCAATGCAGCTGGAGGGAAGCCCCCCCCACCCCGCTCACTGCAGCTGGAGGGAAGCCCCCCGCTCACCGTGGCTGGAGGGAAGCCCCCCCTCACCGCGGCTCGGGGGAAGACCCCCACTCAGCTCACCGCGGCTGGAAGGAAGCCCCCGGCTCACCGTGGCTGGAGGGAAGCCCCCTGCTCACCACAGCTAGAGAAAGTCTGTGCACAGCAACCAAGGGCCCGCACAACCAAAAATGAAGGAATCAGTTGTTTCCAAAGTCAGCGTGTGTCATCCATACCTCTCGGACCCAGGACGACACTGGTGTCTTCCAGGGGGTACAGTGAGCACCACCATCTCTTCTGAAAGCAATCACCCTCAGGTCCTCGTGTCTCTCTAGTTGCCATCCATCCTGCGGGGTGCAGGCCAGCTCTTCAGCTGCCCTCCTGTAACTCCCCTTTCCCTTATACGTCTCTATCAATGCTCCTCTCACTGCTGTGGAGGTTTTACCCAAATTCTTTTTATAGGGTCGCACGCTGCCAGGTGGGTTTCCCTGGCGGCTCAGACCGTAAAGAATCTGTCTGCAATGCGGGAGACCCACGTTCAATGCCTGGGTTGGAAAGATCCCCTGGAGGAGGGCATGGCAACCCACCCCAGTATTCTTGCCTGGAGAATCCCATGGGCCGAGGGGCCTGGAGGGCTGCGGTTCATGAGGTTGCAGAGTCGAACATGACTTAGCAAGTCACACACACAAACACACACACACACACACACACACACACACATTGCCAGGTGTCTTAAATGTTGTTCCAGTTACATTTCAAAAACAAAAAGACTTCACTGAGAAATCATAAATCAAAGGACAACCGAGAAGAGAAATGATGATGTATTTTTAGGGCAGTCAAGAGAGCTGAGTCCAAACAGAAAGCATATGGGTGGCGTCGGAGCTTTGTTCAAGGCCTGATGCGTGATGTTCATTTTTAAACCACACACGTCTCCCCTGTGCACTTGAGGAACTCAAGGCTCACAGGGTCTGACCACCTGCCTGAACCCAATCACCCGGGGCAGGGGAGGGCTCGGCCCTGAACATTACGACGTCTGTCTGGACCCATCCACTTTGTGCTGCGTACGACCCACAAGCACCAGAAGGCAGTGACTGACAGGAGGTATTAATAGCTCCTGATGACGGAGACGTGCAGTATTATACACGTACTGATCCATGACGCACTGCTGTTTCTGCTTTTCTTTAACTTTCAGAACTTTTCCCAAAATCACAGAGACAGTGGAGAACGAAAGATTCTGTCTAGGCTGCACACTTCCTCTGCTCCTGGGATGTTCCCAGAGCCGACATATAAGGGTGAGATGGCACGTTACCTGATGAAAGGTTTTGAAGCAGAGCAGACTTTTCTGCACTTACTGGCGATGAACATTTAGAGGCAAGGACAAAAGAATTAGGATATCCATCATTTACATCTGATACTTATTTTGAAAAGAAGATGCATGATGGTAGAGGAAGTATGCTGCTAAGTCGCTTCAGTCGTGTCCAACTCTGTGTGACCCCAGAGACGGCAGCCCACCAGGCTCCCTCGTCCCTGGGATTCTCCAGGCAAGAGCACTGGAGTGGGTTGCCATTTCCTTCTCCAATGCATGAAAGTGAAAAGGGAAAGTGAAGTCACTCAGTAAATGTCAGCTAAAGCTTGCTTGTGTTGGAGGGAGGGGCAGGGGGAATTTGGCTCTTCCGGGGGGGTTGGCACAGGGGAAAAACAGTCCCTGAGAAAGCTTCCCGCTGACCTGCACCATTTGTTTTGAATAATACTCAAGCTGGAGAGCTTTCTTTGTCAGGGCCTGACTTTCCCAATTCCAATGATGTTACCGCCTGGGCTTAACAACGGGTATGAATAGATTTGTATCTCACAAGTCCGTTTTATAGGAGCCACTAAGTGATATGTTTGGGATGGTAAACTTCTTCCATTTGGTCTAAGTGAACGTCGCTGTGTAAAAAGCTGCCCTCTCTGATGAGTCACTGAGTTCGCAAAAGGCTTTTCTGTCTCACTTCCTGGGGGAACGTGAACTGCCAGATGGGTATTTATTCTGGACTCAGAGGGTGTCCCTGGCCCAGTGTCCAAGGTTTATACAAGAACACAGGCAAAAAAAAACATGAGTTCTAACAGCTGAAGTGGCTTCAAATATGGAATCACTAATGACCAATATAGGATAAAGGCATATACTCATCACGATGGAGCAGGCTTGACCAGAATGCAGAGGACAGATACACCCACACTGGTGTATTCAGCGGGAAACCCCTGGGATTAAATACATCTAAGGCTGCTTCGTCTGGCCCAGATCTCAAGAAATTCAAACACGCAGTTGAGTTCAGATTAGTAACTCAAGACTTCAATGGAAAGTGTGGACTATAGACATTTCCTGTTTCTAAAGAGGATTGAGATGGTTCTACTTGTGCTAATTTGCTTCAGGATATTGGTGTCTAAAAATAACAGTGGGAGAAATTTACATGCCAGCAGTTAAGATTCAGTTTGCTTGGGAACTGGAAACACTGTTCCAGGCTTCACAGCCTCAATTATTTCTAAACAGCTGGCAAGGATTTAAAAATCATCAAAGGCGTTTATTAATAACAAACTCCCTGTCAAACACTGATGGATTAGCGTAGCTTTATTTGTGTTTATATTCGACGACTCTTTCTGCAGTTTCGGGGGTAGCAATGACACATGTTGAAAAGTTGGAAGTGAGTGCTCATACTCATGAACAGAAGAGAAAAGTTCAGACAGGGGTTTAAAATCCAAAGCTGCTGATAGCTCTCCCACACCTAACCTGTACGCTTGCATGTTAAGTCGTTGCAGTTGCGTCTGACTCTTCGTGACCCCGTGGGCTATATTCCACCAGGCTCCTCTGTCCATGGGATTCTCCAGGCAAGAATACTGGAGAGGGTTGCCATGCCCTCCTCCAGGGGATCTTCCCGACCCAGGGAAAGAACCCGCATCTCTTTTGCCTCCTACATTGGCAAGCGGTTTTTTTTTTTTTTTTTTTTTTACCACTGCTGCTCTAAGTCGCTTCAGTCGTGTCCCACTCTGTGCAACCCCACAGATGGCAGCCCACCAGGCTCCACCATCCTGGGATTCTCAGGCAAGAACACTGAAGTGGGTTGCCATTTCCTTCTCCAATGCATGAAAGTGAAAAGTGAAAGTGAAGTTGCTCAGTAAGTGTCCGACTCTTGGTGACTCCATGGACTGCAGCCTACCAGGCTTCTCCGTCCATGGGATTTTCCAGGCAAGAGTGCTGGAGTGGGGTGCCATTGCCTTCTCCACTAGCACCACCTACGAAGTTCCTCACACCTAACTAGAGACACCAGAAAACAGATGTTACTTTTCAAACTAGCTCTCATCAATGTCTGATTTGCCGTATTCCACCCAGTGGCTACAATCCAGGCCACATCTGCAATTTGCAAATGACTGGAAATAAGTTCCATTAAACAGGACTTGCTGAGCAAACTCTAATAGGCTACACAGTGAAATACTATGTGTCTGTACAAAACAAAAGCATCAGATCTTTTCATGTGGATGTGGACATAGAGATCGAGTGCCTGTTGACATTTACGGAAAGAAACTAATAAAAGTCGTATTCACAATGGGTGGGCTGGGATGAATGGAGGCAAGAGGAGAGGCTGAGAGTGAGACCTTCTATAAACTGCTTTCTCCCTCAATACATTCATTTTCTTTCCTGTGAAAGGCTGTCCAATTATGATGTTTCAGGGTTCTTAACGTCCAGGAAAAGCTTCCGTGAATATTGCAGCTCCATGCTTTTTCAATTGTAAGTGAAAGTGAAAGTCGCTCAGTCGTGTGTGACTCTTCGCGACCCCATGTCAGAACACCGGAGTGGGTAGTCTTTCCCTTCTCTAGGGGATTTTCCCAACCCAGGGTTCGAACCCAGGTCTCCTGCACTGCAGGCAGATTCTTTACCAGCTGAGCCACCAGGGAAGCCCAAGAATACTGGAGTGGATCATTGTAAGTCCAACCATAAAATTTTATTTCAAATTTTGGATTTGTGGTATCAGTTCAGATCAGGTCAGTTCAGTCACTCAGTCGTGTCCAACTCTTTGTGACCCCATGAATTGCAGCACGCTAGGCCTCCCTGTCCATCACGAACTCCCAGAGTCCACCCAAACCCATGTCCATTGAGTTGGTGATGCCATCCAGTCATCTTATCCTCTGTCGTCCCCTTCTCCTCCTGCCCCTAATGCCTCCCAGCATCAGGGTCTTTTCAAATGAGTCAGCTCTTCGCATGAGGTGGCCAAAGTATTGGAGTTTCAGCTTTAGCACCAGTCCTTCCAATGAACATTCAGGACTGATTTCCTTCAGAATGGACTGGTTGGATCTCCTTGCAGTCCAAGGGACTCTCAAGAGTCTTCTCCAACACCACCATTCAAAAGCATCAATTATTCGGCACTCAGCCTTCTTCACAGTTCAACTCTCACATCCATACATGACCACTGGAAACTTTTAAATTTTATCATCTACTGACTTGATTTTACTCATTTTTATCAAGAGTCAGTGGATTTATGTTTTATTATTTGTCTGTTTTCTAATGTTCAATTTCATTTTTGTTCTTTTCATTACTAGTTTTATATTTTTTAAATGTTTAATTCACACAGGGCTTTCAGAGTTAAGGTTCATAGTAAATCTGAGGGAACGTATTAGTTTTATTTTTAGTTACTTTTTCTAACAACTTCAGTTGAATATTCTTCACTTATTTTTCTTTCTATTCCTTATTTATTAAAAATCTTTTAATTTCTTCTGGGCATGTTGCAGCTAGCTACAACTAATTTATTCTAGATAAATTCTGTATTTTGGGTTTTTTATTTTTTCTTTCACTCAACAGTTAAGACACGGGTTGTAATATATTTTACTTAAAATTTTCAGAGTGCCGTTTTTTGTTTTACTTTCTATATTTTTTTGTCATTGATTTCCCATATCAGTGTTTGTGATGGAATATGATGGTGGTTGCAATTTCTGCTCGGCATAATCTAAGTTGTGTGTGTGTGTATTTAAGTGTGATAATCTTTTGTTTTTAATGGGTAGATAAATTTGTCTCATTTATACTTATTTTTAATTGAAATATGACATTATATTCATTCCAGGTACACAACATGATTTGCTGTTGGTACATATTGCAAAACAGATCACCACCGTAAGCCTAGTTAATATTAATCAGCACAGAGTTACAAATTCTTTTTCTTGTGGTGAGGACTCATTTATACGTATTGCTGTGAAAGAGCCATTTGCTATTTTTCCTGTGTTTCCTTTTAGTTTTAGCTGTTTAAAAATTTTTGATAGAGTTTTTAAAACTTGCTATTTTTTCTGTGTTTCCTTTTAGTTTTAGCTGTTAAAAAATTTTTATTTTTATATATTTTAAAATTTATTTTATTTTTTTTTAATTTTTTAAATTTTAATATCTTTAATTCTTACATGCGTTCCCAAACATGAACCCCCCTCCCACCTCCCTCTCCATAACATCTCTGTGGGTCATCCCCATGCACCAGCCCCAAGCATGCTGCATCCTGCGTCAGATATAGACTGGCGATTCAATTCTTACATGATGGTATACATGTTAGAATGTCATTCTCCCAAATCATCCCACCCTCTCCCTCTCCCTCTGAGTCCAAAGGTCCGTTATACACATCTGTGTCTCTTTCCCTATCTTGCATACAGGGTCGTCATTGCCATCTTCCTAAATTCCATATATATGTGTTAGTATACTGTATTGGTGTTTTTCTTTCTGGCTTACTTCACTCTGTATAATGGGCTCCAGTTTCATCCATCTCATCAGAACTGATTCAAATGAATTCTTTTTAATGGCTGAGTAATACTCCATTGTGTATATGTACCACAGCTTTCTTATCCATTCATCTGCTGATGGACATCTAGGTTGTTTCCATGTCCTGGCTATTATAAACAGTGCTGCGATGAACATTGGGGTACATGTGTCTCTTTCAATTCTGGTTTCCTCGGTGTGTATGCCCAGAAGTGGGATTGCTGGGTCATAAGGTAGTTCTATTTGCAATTTTTTAAGGAATCTCCACACTGTTCTCCATAGTGGCTGTACTAGTTTGCATTCCCACCAACAGTGTAGGAGGGTTCCCTTTTCTCCACACCCTCTCCAGCATTTATTGCTTGCAGACTTTTGGATCGCAGCCATTCTGACTGGTGTGAAGTGGTACCTCATTGTGGTTTTGATTTGCATTTCTCTGATAATGAGTGATGTTGAGCATCTTTTCATGTGTTTGTTAGCCATCCGTATGTCTTCTTTGGAGAAATGTCTATTTAGTTCTTTGGCCCATTTTTTGATTGGGTCGTTTATTTTTCTGGAATTGAGCTGCAGAAGTTGCTTGTATATTTTTGAGATTAGTTGTTTGCCAGTTGCTTCATTTGCTATTATTTTCTCCCATTCAGAAGGCTGTCTTTTCACCTTGCTTATATTTTCCTTTGTTGTGCAGAAGCTTTTAATTTTAATTAGATCCCATTTGTTTATTTTTGCTTTTATTTCCAGAATTCTGGGAGGTGGATCATAGAGGATCCTGCTGTGATTTATGTCTGAGCGTGTTTTGCCTATGTTCTCCTCTAGGAGTTTTATAGTTTCTGATCTTACATTTAGATCTTTAATCCATTTTGAGTTTATTTTTGTGTGCGGTGTTAGAAAGTGATCTAGTTTCATTCTTTTACAAGTGGTTGACCAGTTTTCCCAGCACCACTTGTTAAAGAGATTGTCTTTACTCCATTGTATATTCTTGCCTCCTTTGTCAAAGATAAGGTGTCCATATGTGTGTGGATTTATCTCTGGGCTTTCTATTTTAAAAACCAAAGGAAGGAAGGAGGTTCTGAGACATTTTAGTAAAAGAAAAAGAAAAAGCTGATATTGTGCCCTTCTCCTAACCAAAAAGATCTAGGAACTATTATTCATAAGATTGTAAAGAAAAAAAATGGAAAAAGTGCCTATAATTAGCACTTCTCTTTATTCTTTTTTTTTTTAAATACAGCTTTAACAGTGATGAACCTCTTCTCTTATGTAAAGAAGAGAGAAGGAGTCACATCAGGTTTTGATCTTGGTAATAATTCACAAAGGTTTCAGAGAGAAACCATTTGTAGGAAATACCTCCAAGTTTTTAAGAATAAGCTTCATGTTTAAGCGGGAAAACACTTGTTAATTGTTCTTTCCCCCCACCCCTGCACCGGAAATTCTGATGGCTATGTGTAGACGGACATCGTTGCTTTTTCTAGCAAGGATGCTGACTTTTTACCCCCGGAGCACTTGAGACGTGCTATGTAAGAATTTCTATACAGAAATTCATTGACTTTGACAGAATTTCAAATTGTCTCTTCTAGCATGATGGTTCATCAGCTGCTTTTGGTTTATCAGAGTTGAAGTGTTTTACCCTCAAATGGTTCCGCTTAAATTCCTCTTTCAGACTAAGGTTCCCAAAACATGAAATTCATTTAGCATTACTCTGGGCTTTGTTGAACCCACTGTATTTTTCACCCGGAGGCTGGTAAAAGGAAAACAGAAAAGAAATGAACCTTAGGGGTTGTACTTTCTCAACAGAGAATCAGACCTAAGTGTACAAGCTCACCTCTTTTTACAATCTTGCATTTTCATGGAGAACTTTTTCAATGAATTTTATCTTAATGGCTAAAGAAAATTTGAATACTTCAGATACTCTTCTGGTTGATTGGTTAAAAATATTTAATATGATCTTTGATGTTGTATGGGTTTCCCTTGTGGCTCAGCTAGTAAAGAATCTGCCTGCAAAGTTTCACACTGCTTTACCTTTCCGAAAGACATTACAAACATAACTGAAATCAGTAGATGTGACTTGTAACAATCTCTTAATAACTTACAGTATGCTGCTGCTGCTAAGTCGCTTCAGTCCCACGCCCGCACACACCACGCCCCCACACATACCCTGCCCCCCACCTCTCCCGTACCTCCGCCCCCCCACACACACTGCCAGGCTCCCCCGTCCCTGGGATTCTCCAGGCAAGAACACTGGAGTGGGTTGCCATTTCCTTCTCCAGTGCATGAAAGTCAAAAGTGAAAGTGAAGTCGCTCAGTCTTGTCCGACTCAGCGACCCCATGGACTGCAGCCCACCAGGCCCCTCCATCCATGGGATTTTCCAGGCAAGAGTACTGGAGTGAGGTGCCATTGCCTTCTAGGGAAATAAATTGCCCAAGTGATAGATTTTTTTTCCCCCCTTACCAAGCAGTCCTGCATGAATTTGGCTCATCAGTCCAGATGAGACCATTATCATATGTGAAGAGGAAAGATAACCAGCTGCAAACGGAGAGAGCTGTCCAGACCTTACCATCCTAACTTACGGTGGAGCAGACTTCAGATGTCAGTGGCTACAGAGTCGTGGACCTTGGGGAAGACACGAACAAGTCTGTTCTCAGCGGCGTAAGCACACTGGCAGGAGGAGCCGATGGCGATTGTGTAACCCTGCTGACCACAGTCCTTTCTGGCCCTCCACCCACCACCCACGGCGGGCAGTGGTCACCCAAGGGGGCAGGGATGCCCATCTGGTGGTACGGTCCCCAGAGCAACATCATCACCATCTCCTTGATGACCCATCAGAGGGGAGGCTAGCCCAACACTACCATCTCCTTCCTGTTTAGGGGTGGCAACACTCACAAGTGGACAGAGACCTCGTCTCACCGGCAGTCTCAAGCTTAAGAAGCCATCCCCTGGATAAACAACCAGCTCCTACTGTAGCCCACAGAGAACTACATTCAGCATCCCGTAACAAGGCCTAACAGAAAGGAATATGAACATGGCCCAGTTTAGGAGATAGGCATGGATCATTTCTAAGGCTTGTGGGCATTCAATCTGAGGTTACGGTTACAATTCAACAAGTTTCATGTCGCTGGTGTGCAGTTACGGAAAATGGACATCTTAGTTGAGGAAAAAATAAAAATCATCTATTTTCTTCTCCTCTAAGTCATGGATGACAAGAGGTCAAGCCAAGAAGTCAAGTGGACTTGTTTCCAAGGTCAGAAGTGGGAGCGAATGAGACCCTCAGAAATCATTAACACGTATTCACTGGAATGACACCCTAGTGTGTAAAGAATGACAAAGTGCTTCAGATGCAACGGTTTTCTACTCCAGTAGTTATCAAGATGTGGCCCTTGTGTGTGTATTGGGGGTGGGAGGCACTTAGAAATGTTTCAGAATTTCCCTGACACAGAAATCAGAAAGCAGGACCAACTGTTAGGTCAGAAAAAGAAAGTGCGTGAATAATAAGGGTAACAATTACCATATAAAATTTAAAGATGTCTCAAATAAAAGCAGTTTTTCCTTCTTATCTTTTGTCAGAAATAACATTTTTTCCACCTACAGACCTTTGATCACCCTTGGGATTTGGAACAAAGAATTAAAGAATTGAGGGTTTTTTTTTTATGGTTTCTTCATACAAGTAATCAAAATGACATACTTTCTCTCATGAAATATATTTTTCTCTCCCTTCTTCAGGGGAATTTTTCAAGCCAGAGATTGAACCTGGGTCTCCCAGATTCTTTACTGTCTGAGCCACCAGGAAAGCCCAATCAACACACACATTAATAATTTCAGATTATTTCTAGCTAATGCATCATTTAAAAATTAAGGAGGTTTTGCTGGTGGTCCAGCCACAATGAAAGATCTTGCATTTCCTAACCAAGATTGAAGATCGTGCATACCACAGCTAAGAGCCAGTACATCCAAATAAATACATACATAAATAAATACTTTCAGAAAATAAATGAGGAAGAAAACAGGTCTCCAAGGAGAATTCTCTGTGAGCCCAGAGGTACCAGCAGGGTGCAGAGCTTGGGAGTCGGACAGCATTGCTTTCACAGGCATGTTCTAACTGGACTTTGTAAGTTGCTGGAAGCATGGAAAGAAAGGGAGAGCGTTAGTCACTTAGTTGTGTGTGACTCTCTGCAACCCCTTGGACTGTGGCCCATCGGCTCCTCTGTCCATGGGATTCTCCAGGCAAGAATCCTGGAGTGGGCTGCCGTTTCCTTCTCCGGGGGGGTCTTCCTGACCCAGGGCTGGAACCCAGGTCTCCTGCACTGCAGAGAGATCCTTTAGCATCTCAGCCCCCAGGGAGGCTCCTGAAAGCATACACATCTCTGAGAGTCTATAGCATTTACTGACTTGTCCGCGCCCTGAGGAGCTACTAGAAGACAACGTCATTCAACACTCAGGGAGTAAAACACGCTGCGCTTCTACGATGAACGAAACGATGAGAGCTGCAACGCTGAAACGGCAAGCCACGCGTTAGACGGAAAGCGTACATTCTGCTGAATCTTTTAATTCCTCCAAATGATTGCAGGTATAATGATACAGATCGCACACGCTAAAGATAATTACTGTTTCGTAGAGCCTCGTAAGTCTAGTGAAGGAAACCTTTAACTTGGTTAAGCCCAGAACAAAATTATTTGTTTTTACACACCATTTTTGACAAACTGAAGAAACTAACGGTGTTTAATTTAACACAGTCGCTGAAGGCAATGGCAACCCACTCCAGTACTCTTGCCTGGAGAATCCCATGGATGGAGGAGCCTGGTGGGCTATAGTCCATGGGGTCGCTGGGAGTCGGACACGACTGAGGGACTTCACTTTCACTTTTCACTTTCATGCCTTGGAGAAGGAAATGGCAACCCACTCCAATGTTCTTGCCTGGAGAATCCCAGGGACAGAGGAGCCTGTTGGGCTGCCGTCTATGGGGTCGCACAGAGTCAGACACGACTGAAGCGACTTAGCAGCAGCAGCAGCATACCAGGAATAAGGATACATCTTTTAGAAAATCACTTAGTAAAATAAGCCTGCTCATGATAAAAAAAAAAAAAAAACCATCCCCTTTCCCTATACCTACCATTATGTATGTCACGCCGAGAAATAAATAGTACTGAAAAATCAATATTTCAATTAACCTATGATTCTGTCTTACTAACTCTAAGCTGTGTGCATAGCTATTTTTCTTGATGTATTATCTTCAGATAGAGACTATTAACTTGTGTTTAGGGATATCAGCATTGTTACACCGCACTTAGACCCTGTAAACAGCAACATCACTGAAATAAACCACTAGGATGTTGAAGGGCTTCCCTGGTAGCTCAGTTGGTAAAGAATCCGCCTGCAATGCAGGAGACCCTGGTTCCATTCCCGGGTCAGGAAGATCCGCTGGAGAACCGACAGGCTATCCAATCCAGTATTCTTGGGCTTCCCTGGCAGCTCAGCTGGTAAAGAATCAACCTGCAGTGCAGGAGACCTGGGTTTGATCCCTGGGTTGGGAAGATCCCCTGGAGAAGGGAAAGGCTACCCACTCCAGTATTCTGGCCTGGAGAATTCCACAGACTGTATAGTCCCTGGGGTCTCAAAGAGTCGGACACGACTGAGCGACTTTCACTTCACTTCAGGATGCCAAACACGGCAACAAGTACAGGGTAAGTGTGGGCTCATGTTCACAGACTGGGAGCTGAAATAAGACAGAGTGTGTGATGCCCAATCCAGCTGGGCCAGTGTGCGTCAGGGGACACAAATCTTTCACCACCGTGGGCATGTCCACCAATGACTATGAAAGCCTTGTGAGCACCGATCCAGGGCTTTCATGTAAATTTCAGTGCAAATCAAAATCCACGCATGCCTAAGATTAAAGGTATGGACTGTTTACGCTTGGTGCTCAGAAATTTCACAGTGTTGCACAGCAAGGCATACGGTGGGTCTGTTTTTATTCACCATGCTTAGCTTTCCGTGGGGTTTTAGGACACTGGCATCATTTTTTCCCTACACTCTTCCTTTGAAATTTCCGCCTCTCTGCTTGTTCTGATCATCGTTCTGGACACGTACACAAGTCACATGGTAACAAGAAGGAAACAGGGGTAAGAAAAAGAGAAAAAATATGTACAATTCCAAAGAATGAGGAAACAATTAAAACGAGATGAGACGCGGATGATAATGAGATTTCATGGCAAGCAATGGAGTGTCATTATTAATGAGTGAGGAAAACTTTGATTGCTCCCATGTGCCAGGCAAGGGGCGCACCACAGTGAGTAATACACTAAGTGAATTCTCCTTTATAGCCCCGTGTCCCAGATGAGGAAAATCGGGCTGAGAGGAGCTTAGGAAGTTCCCCGGTGTCCCCAAAAGCCAGAGGAATGGCCAGATAAAGCCACAGCTGTCTGACTCCACAGGGCAGACGGTCAATTCACTCCTTCTAGATAAGGCAGACAAGCAGACCTGGCCACCCCAGAGCATTTCTGTGGCCTGGGAACTATTACTGGATGACGACCTAGACAGCATATTCAAAAGCAGAGACATTACTTTGCCAACAAAGGTATGTCCAGTCAACGCTATGGTTTTTCCAGTATTCACGAATGGATGTGAGAATTGGAATGCAATGAAAGCTGAGTGTTGAAGAATGGATGCTTTTGAACTGTGGTGTTGGAGAAGACTCTTGACAGTCCCTTCAACTGCAAGGAGATCCAACCAGTCCACTCTAAAGGAAATCAGTCCTGAATATCCATTGGAAGGATTGATGCTGAAGCTGAAGCTCCAGTACTCTGGTCACCTAATGTGAAGAACTGGCTCATTGGAAAAGACCCTGATGTTTGGAAAGATTGAAGGTGGGAGGAGAAGGGGACAACAGAGGATTAAATGGTTGGATGGCATCACCGATTTGATGGACATGAGTTTGAGCAAGTTCCAGGAATTGGTGATGGACAGGGAGGCCTGGTGTGTTGCAGTGCATGGGGTTGAAAAGAGTCAGACACGACTGAGCGACTGAACTGAAATGAATTGGACTGAGGACAATAAATGCCCAGAAGACTCAGGAAGAACCCCCGACCTTCCCCTAACTGCCTGAGGAGTGGACATGGAGGACCTGTTCCAGGAAGGGATTCATCAGCCTGGAAAAGCGCTGAGTGAGCCAGATGTGTGGGCCCGGAGGGAGCCAGCAAAGGCTGTCTGTGACACCCCTCTCTTACCCCTTCCTACACGTGACTGATCTCTAACTTTGTTGAGGACTTTATTCTGATTTCCAGATGCATGCTTCAACTTATGAACCAGGTAGCTTTACCTGAACCCCCATCTCCCACCGCCGCGCCCCCCCACCCCCGACAATTCTCACATCCATTACACCCCATCCTGGCCAATTCCTTCACTTTGACCCGATTCCCTACACAGACCACCCTTCCTATGTTCCCTGCTTGGGCCAAGCTAAGGAAGCTCCACACTGGTCTAGTATTGGGACAGTCTCTGACCTAAACCACGGACGTGCAAGCTTTTCAAGGGGCGGTCATATTCATTTACCTGATGCTGCTAAGTCGCTTCAGTCATGTCCGACTCTGTGTGACCCCAGAGACGGCAGCCCACCAGGCTCCCTCGTCCCTGGGATTCTCCAGGCAAGAACACTGGAGTGGGTTGCCATTTCCTTCTCCAATGCATGAAAGTGAAAAGTGAAAGTGAAGTCGCTCAGCCATGTCTGACTCAGCGATTCATTACCTAGTCCCCCTTTACTCAGACAGGGTGCTTTCTGAAAATCACAGCAGATGCCTGAAATCATGGATAGTACTGACCCATATAGTCATGATATATATATAGAGAGAGAGATCAGGGCTTCCCAGAGAGCTCAGTTGGTTAAGAATCCGCCTGCAATGCAGGAGACCCCATTTTGATTCCTGGGTCAGGGAGATCCCCTGGAGAAGGGATAGGCGACCCATTCCAGTATTCTTGGGCTTCCGCGGTGGCTCAGCTGATAAAGAATCCATCTGCAATGTGGGAGACATGGGCTCAATCCCTGGGCTGGGAAGATCCCGTGGAGAAGGGAAAGGCTGCGCACTGCAGTCTTCTGGCCTGGAGAATTCCACGGACTGTATAGTCCAGTGGGTCACAAAGACTGGGACACGGCTGAGCGGCGTTTGTTTTGGGGGAGGGGCCGGGGTTTGAAAGCACCACTAACAATGAGACACAGCTGCAGTGGTCCCTGAGAGGGCTATACAAAAAGGATTTGGCGCTGTTCAAGTAGACGCATGGGGTCTCAGCTTCTGCAGCACGCCAGGCCTTCCTGTCCGTCACCGACTCCTGGAGCTCGCTCAGACTCATGCCCATCACGTCGGTGATGCCATCCGACCATCTCATCCTCTGTCATCCCGTTCTCCTCCCGCCTTCAATCTTCCCCCACTTTTAGCAATTCTCTTCCAGAGATGAGATGCCCTGAAGACTATCAGCTTAACACCAGGGATCACAGTGCTCGGGAAGTCAACGCCAGCTGAAAGCAGGAAGCCTGAGTAGTCTACCTGAAGAATGTACCAATCATGAAATTAGGATTCTGACCAAGTTTCCCTCTTCAGATTCCATGCAGTAGAAGGTGAGGAGCCTCATTAGACATAACAAATGTATCAACACATTCAGTAGCAATGACGTTAATGGATAAGGATGATAAACCCTGGACACAGGATGTGGTTTCCAGGTCTGAAATTTCTGATGCGAAATTCATCTCATCGCTAGTGAAATATATTCTTTTTTTTTTTTTTTTTCGGTAACTCTCAGTTTTACAAGGGAAATTGCTTATCTGTGCCCCTTCCTGCCCAAAGGAATCAACATAGCATAGGCATGAGACAAAGAGTATGTTTAATCATGTAGAAAATAACCAACCAGCGGCAAGAAGCACATCACTGTCAGCTTGGGCTGACAAGTACAGAGAAGGCAAACTAGTCGGCATCACCTTTTTAAAATACAAATTTCTAGGGTCAGCAACATTCCATATAACAAAGATTCTGGTCACCCAAACAAGTCTATTCTAACAGTTTAAGTCCATCTACAAGGGAAGATACTTTTGTCTGTTTACCTTTACTTTGATGACCTTTTGGAAAAAATATGTTAAGTGATATTTTAAAAGACAGACCCTTTCCCCTCTTTGAGTCTCTGTTGCGGAAGTGAAAGTCACTTAGTTGTGTCTGACTCTTTGCAACCCAGTCCATGGATTCTCCAGGCTAGAATACCAGAGTGGGTAGCCTTTCCCTTCTCCAGGGGGTCTTCCCAATCCCAGGGGTCAAACCCAGCTCTCCTGTATTGCAGGCAGATTCTTTACCAGCTGAGCTACCAGGTAAAACTCAAGAATATTAGAGTGGGTGGCCTATCCCTCCTTCAGGGGATCTTCCTGACCCAGAAACTGAACCAGAGTCTCCTGCACTGCAGGGAGATTCTTTACCAGCTGAGCTACCAGGTAAAGCTCAAGAATATTAGAGTGGGTGGCCATTCCCTTCTTCAGGGGATCTTCCTGACCCAGAAACTGAACCAGAGTCTCCTGCACTGCAGGGAGATTCTTTACCAGCTGAGCTACCAGGTAAAGCTCAAGAATATTAGAGTGGGTGGCCATTCCCTTCTTCAGGGGATCTTCCTGACCCAGAAACTGAACCAGAGTCTCCTGCACTGCAGGGAGATTCTTTACCAGCTGAGCTACCAGGTAAAGCTCAAGAATATTAGAGTGGGTGGCCATTTCCTTCTTCAGGGGATCTTCCTGAACCAGAAATTGAACCAGAGGCTCCTGCACTGCAGGGAGATTCTTTACCAGCTGAGCTACCAGGTAAAGCTCAAGAATATTAGAGTGGGTGGCCTATCCCTTCTTCAGGGGATCTTCCTGACCCAGAAATTGAACCAGAAGCTCCTGCGCTGCACGGAGATTCTTTACCAGCTGAGCCTCCAGGGAAGTCCCGTTGAGGAAGGCTGAGTAAATTATATTCCACACTGGTCAGAACAAGGAGTGTCATCACCCGTGGTCCACGTAAAGATTCTCTGCTCTTCATCGCATGTCCCCTTTCATCACTACTGCTCACCCCAGTTCTCTTTCCCGTCCTGTTCACACCCTATAGCATGTTTCACGTCTGCTATTTCCTCATCTGTCTTTATAAAATGTGCAGTTTTATGTGTGTTTCACGTTTATATAAATCATAGTGACGCAGATCCCATTACGAGTTCCTGTTTTCACCACCAACTGCTTTTCATTTCTACCCATGTTGTTACGTCTATGAGGTCTCCTGCTGAGTATCAAGTTACCACAAATTCTGGGGCTGAAGCAGTTAACTCCAACTTTTCCCCCTGCTCACCAACAGAGTGGTGAGCAGCCTTCTTTCTGAAGCCACAACCACGAGGCTACCTGCACGCTTCCGTCCTCCCTATCAGTTCTGGCATGAACGCTATAAGCACAAGGAATTGGATTCTCCCCCAACAGCTGGCAGGAGCTCAGAAGCGGCTCCTGCACCACTCAAGCTTCCAGATGACAACACAGCCCAGAGCATACTCTGACTGGAGCCGCACGAGACCCCAGCACAGGACCCAACCAGGTCACATCCAGATTCTGGACCCACAGAAACTATGAGGTAACAAACATGTTTTAAGCAGTTCAGCCTGTGGATATTTGTTACACAGTGACAGCTAACTGATACACTTTCCAATAGCAACTTCAGCCTCCTTGAAATCAACTCTTTAATCAACTCTTCTGGAACAGAAGCACAGAGCTCTTTGCTTCCCTTGGTTTTCACCCTTGTCTGATATGCCAAGATCTGTCATGCAGGCACAGGAATTCTCTTGACTATGATACCAAGTTTAGAGCTCTAGGTTCAGAAGGTTGAAGTGTTTGAGTCAATGACCTTGAAATCAGTGACCTTGAAAATTTTATTTTCTTTATTTTCTTGGGCTCCAAAATCACTGTAGATGGTAACTGCACCCATGAAATTAAAAGATGCTTCCTCCTTGGGAGAAAAGCTATGACCAACCTAGACAGCACACTAAAAAGCAGAGACATTACTTTGCCAACAAAGGTACGTCTAGTCAAAGCTATGGTTTTTCCAGTAGTCACGTATGCATGTGAAAGTTGGACTATAAGAAAAGTTGACTGCCGAAGAATTGATGCTTTTGAACTGTGATGTTAGAGAAGACTCTTGAGAGTCTCCTGGACTGCAAGGAGATCCAACCAGTCCCTCCTAAAGGAAATCAGTCCTGAAGATTCATTGGAAGGATTGATGCTGAAGCTGAAACTCCAATACTTTGGCCACCTGATGTGAAAAACTGAGTCCATGGAAAAGACCCTGATGCTGGGAAAGATTGAAGGTGGGAGGAGAAGGGGAAGACAGAGGATGAGATGGTTGGATGGCATCACCGATTGGATGGACATGAGTTTGAGTAAGCTCCAGGAGATGGTGATAACACGCTCAGGGAAGCCTGGCGTGCTACAGTCCATGGGGTCACAAAGAGTGGGTCACAACGGAGCAACTGAACTGAACTGACTGAGCAATTTGCTAGCATCATTTGTACAACAGTTACTACAGCATCCATCCCATATTTATACAGAGAAGTTTAATGAGATCATTCACAGATATCTTCAAAGCACCACTCAGCACGCAACAAGTACTCACAGAACAGTCACCACTAAAGTCACTGTTCACAGCTGGATCATAAAGATGGCTGCTGCTACTTACTGCTGCTGCTAAGTCACGTCAGTCATGTCCGACTCTGTGTGGCCCCATAGATGGCAGCCCACCAGGCTCCGCAGTCCCTGGGATTCTCCAGGCAAGAATCCTGGAGTGGTTTGCCATTTCCTTCTCCAATGCATGAAAGTGAAAAGTGAAAGTGAAGTCGCTCAGTCGTGTCCGACTCTTCTCGACCCCAGGGACTGTAGCCTACCAGGCTCCTCCATCCATGGGATTTTCCAGGCAAGAGTATTGGAGTGGGTTGCCATTGCCTTCTCCTAAAGAAGGCTGAGTGCCAAAGAATTGATGCTTTTGAACTGTGGTGTTGGAGAAGACTCTTGAGAGTCTCTTGGATGGCAAGGAGATCAAACCAGTCAATCCTAAAGGAAATCAACCATCGATATTCAGTGGAAGGAACTCATGCTGAAGCTCCAACTCTTTGGCTACCTGATGCGAAGAGCTGACTCAATGGAAAAGACTCTGATGCTGGGAAAGATTGAAGGCAGGAGGAGAAGTGGGGGACAGAAGATAAGATGGCTGGGCAGCATCACGGACTCAATGGATATGAGTTTGAACAAACTCCAGGAGACTGTGAAGAACAGAGGAGCCTGGTGTGCTGCAGTCCACGGGGTGGCAAAGAGTTGGACACGACTTAGTAACTGAACAATGGCAGCAAGAATCACTGTGGCCTGACTGAATTTCATGAACACGTGTTTGTATGCCATACAGCAGGGGTCCCCAATCTCTGAGATCTGATGGCTGATGATCTGAGGTGGAGCTGATGTAATGATAATACAAATAAAGTGCGCAATCAACTTAATGTACTTGAATCAGCCCAACACCATCTTCCTCTCCCCAGCCTGTGAAAAAACTGTCTTCCATGAAACCGGTCCTTGAATGTGCAAAAGGTTCCCTACCGCTGCCTCAGAGCACAGTTGGTTCTCAGCAGTGGGTGTTAAACTAAATGAACAAAGTGAAAGAAATAACAGCATTATTCAATACCAATTAGGAGAGATTAACTGAAGGAAGAGTCAGGAACCCAGTAAGACATTCCACGTTTGGACACAAATGGTAATGGGGCTAGCTCTCCCTGGACGTTCTGATTTCAACTCTAAATCTGATTTGCAGAATGAGGTCTCCTTACGTTTAATCGTAGGTGTCTACAGCGTCATCGAGCAGAAGAACATCCTCCTGCCCTTGGAGGAGACACAACACTGATACACAGACAAACACTGTTCACACGGAGCCTTGTGGGCCACTTCCTGTCACTCTGGAGAAGGAGTAGGCTTACCCTGCTGCAAAAACTGGAATCTCAACATGCACAACCTATGAGCAGAAAATGGGCAAATCCGAACACCTCCCTGAATTATGGACATCTACAAAACTGTGTTTGTTCACATCAAAAGGCGCTGCGTACCTCACTCTTTCCATCATGATAGCTGCAGAAAAGACTGATGGCTTCTCTCTTTCTCAGTCGCTACAGACACAAAACCTCTTTCATCTTTTCCTGTCAGAATCTTTGCTCCAACAGTAGCCTCTTTCTGTTCTGAATCCTGGACATGACTAACTAGCTCACCCTGTGTTTGCAATAAACACATTTTCAGGAGCTCTCCAGTTCTCTGGTCTCTCCCAGAACCACGCCTAGAGGCCCCCTTTCCCCGAATAAAACCACAACACAGTCTGTTTTAGAGGCAATTTGGAACAGGATGATACATTTCTGACATAGGACAGCTGATTCAGCTTGTTGTAGCGCAGAAACCAATAAAACATTGTAAAGCAATTATCCTCCAATTAAAAACTAATTAAGGAAAAAAAGACTAACCTTTCCATGAAGGATGCTGACAGCAGAAACTTTTAAAGGTAGTTTCATATTTGGGGATTTATATGGAACATCACTGGGGGGGTGGTGAGGGGGATCAGACCCAGTCTCCACACAGCAGCATGATGTAAAGATGGAAATTATGGGCAGATCCAAAGGGGACAAAAATGTGTATTTTGTTGGAGAAAAATTATGGCATCATGTAGGGAATGGGTAACCATGGGGTTATTCATTAGGGATACCTGGAGTCCCACCTAGTGTTTTTTTTTTTTTTCCACCTAGTGTTATAAATAAAGTTTTACTGAAGCACAGGCACACGCCTCTGCTTACATGTCACAGATCTCTGAATGCTTCCTTGCTAGGCCAGCAGAGTTGAGGGGTTGAAATCAGGGCCCTACAGGTCACAAGGCCTGATGTACTGCTTTCCTGAGTCTTTACAGGAAACCCCCCTGAGCCTTGCAGACCGGGTAGAGCACGTGGATTTGGGTGCCATGAAAAACTCAAATGTTGGCTAGGAATTGCGCCTGGTTCTTTTGGTTTGGTTGATCGGAATCAACACGGGCAGAACTAAGGATGTCCCTAGTGGGCCCAGCAGCTAAGACTCCGTGCTCCCAGTGCAGCTGGGCCAGGTTCCATCCCTGGTCGGGGAACTAGCCCCTACATGCCGAACGAAGAGTCTGCAAGCCACAGAGAAGACCAACGACCCCACGGGCTGCAACTAAGACCTGGGGTAGCAAAATAAATAAATACTAAGAGAAAAAAAAAAAAAGGCAGAAGTATACCTAGGCCTGAGCACCAGAGGTGCTGGCCACATGGCAGCTATTTTTCATCCCTTACACAGATAACAAACAAAAAGCAAATCACTGTGTCCATACCTCTCACAACGGGTGTGTCATCCCAGGGAAATGTGCACAGAGCAGATGATATCATGAGTCGGTGTGCTGCTGTGTGGGCCAGCTACATAGGTTCTATATAATATTCACCAAAGTTTAGCTGAGGATTTCTCAGTGAGGATTTATGGGCTTCCCTGGTGGCTCAGCTGATAAAGAATCCGCCTGCAATACAGGAGACCTGGGTTCACTCCCTGGGTTGGGAAGATCCCTTGAAGAATGGAACAGCTATCCACTTCAGTATTCTGGCCTGGAGAATTCCATGGACTGTATAGTCCATGGGGTCGCAAAGAGTCGGACACAATGGAGCAACTATCACCTTCACTAATAAATTACCTACCATCAGGATCGGTAAATGTTAAGTTTTCTAATAACTTTTGGGAAGGCGAACTTACTTAAAATTGCATTTCAAGGACAGGTTAAGATATAGTGGAAAACCAACTTGGATAACCTATGATTTAATTTCATGATCTTATGAGTCTTATGTTTGACACTAAATTCTAAGGTACAATTTTAATACAATAAAGGTGACCCTGTTGTTGGAACAAAGGAAAAGGGCAAATTAAACATAACTAAAGAACCGCTAGAGAAGGGATAGGCTACCCATGCTGACATTCTTGGGCTTCCCTTGTGGCTCAGCTGATAAAGAATCTGCCTGAAATGTGGGAGACCTGGGTTCAATCCCTGGGTTGGGAAGATCCCCTGGAGAAGGCAAAGGCTACCCACTTCAGTATTCTGGCCTGGAGAATTCCATGAACTGTACAGTCCATGGGGTCGCAAAGAGTCGGACACGACAGAGTGACTTTCACTTTCATAAACAGGCTGGGAAAGGAGAGGCTACTGAGTGTGGGTCAGGCTTTAGATGTGACTTTTGTTTTCTCTACTTTGGGCAACAGAGGCTAGATGAGTGCTCAGTTTTTGCAAAAGCAGCCCTGGGGTTTTCTGGGGGCATTACCTGGCCGTCCAGTGGTTGAGACTCTGCTTCCAATGCAGGGGACGTGAGTTCAAGCCGTGGTCAAGAAATTGAGATCCCATATGGTACATGGTGCAGCCAAAAAAATTTCTTTTAAAAAGCAGACCTCCAGGGCTCCTCTTATCTGAGCATCGAGGCCCAGAAGACAGCCCTGTGTCTGGCACAGCTCCTGCCTCCTGGACAGAAGGTGGAAGTGAAAGAGAAAGTCGCTCAGTCGTGTTCAACTCTTTGCGATCCCATGGACTATACAACCCATGGAATTCTCCACGCCAGAATACTGCAGTGGGTAGCCTTTCCCTTCTCCAGGGGAATCTCCCCAACCCAGGAATCGAACCCACGTCTGCCACATTGCAGGCAGATTCTTTACCAGCTGAGCCACCAGGGAAGCCCAAGAATACTGGAGTGGGTAGCCTACCCCTTCTCCAGGGGATCTTCCCCAGTGCAGGTATCGGAACCTACCTGTTATTCCCAACTCACTCAGCCTCACACCCACCCTTTTCTACTCCAAGTTGTTTCCGGTCCCCACGATACAGCTTAACTCAGCATCATCTGCATGGCCTTGGTCTACGTGGCCACTGAAAGGGGCATCTCTCTGGCACCTCTAACTACAGTCTCAAAGACCTCTTGTGAAGACGGGCCATTGCTCAGGGCATCACGGCTACTGAAAAATCTCTGGCCAGCCATCACAGCAGAGTTTAGGAGTTTCTTCTGCAATTGGAGGGGCGGGGGAGGAGGGCGGGGGTGTGCCAGTCCGTGGAGGCCGCCTGGGGAGCCTGGGAGTTGGCGCAGAGGGTCTGTTTCGAGACTGGCAGTGGCCCCAGCTCCAGCTGAGACCCAGCGGGACCACCCGGGTGGGTGACGCCACCGCTGGCCCGCTGGGAGAGCTCCAGCTGGATGAAAGACAGATCATCCCAGGCAACATCCATCTGGATGGTGGAATGGAGAGGTAGCGGTGTGAGCAGGGGCGGACGTACTGATGGGAAACACGTGTCCCCACCCCACCTTTCGTGTACCCAGTCGTCGCGTCTGAACTCACCAGGCTGCCTGTGAGCCAGCACGTCCGGGACAACGAACACGCTTCGGCCTTGGCTTCGGCCGCGCGTACGTAAAGCCGCTCTGGGACTGAATGGTCTGTGCTGTTTGCCTGCCAGGCTCTCCAGCTGGACTGGAAGACACAAGACGCCCTTGTCCAAAGAGGAGGTGCCCAGAATATGAAATTTTCCGGAGAGTTGAGGGGAGGAAGACCCTGTCGGAGCCAGAATACCTGCAAAAGAGGAAAAGGACAAAGCCTCAGCAGGCGTTTACATCTCGTTTTTTGGTTTGTTTGGTTTTGTTTTTTTACTTTATATCGCTTGTTTTCTTCATCTCTGATGTAGAGACCCTGAAGAGGTTTCTTTTTTCCCTTCAAATGGAGATGTATACCTCTTTGAACAGTGCCCCTGGAAGATGACCCAGTAATTAGCAGACCATCTGCCAGTGGGAACGATTTTCGATACAGAGGCAGTCAGTCCAGGTCACTCGCTCAGTCATGTCTGACTCTTTGCGACCCCACGGACTGCAGCACCGCCAGGCTTCCCTGTCCATCACCAACCCCCGGACCTTGCTCACCCCCTGGTCTATCGAGTCAGTGAGGCCATCCAACAGAGGCTATACCCTCTGCCATGACATTGGAGACATTTAAATAATCGAATAACAGTGAACACACACACACACACACCCCTCACTAAAGAAATACACACTTCAGTGAAACTTAGATAACCCCTATACCCCATCAACAGGCAAGCTTGGCAGGCTGCTGATGAGAACAATTACAGGCAGCGCCTGTCTAACTCCACGTGTGCATTTAAGAATGAGTTCAAGCTGCAGCCAGTCTATTCTGTCCACCATGTGGTTGATTGGGTCTGTCCGAGTGTGGCCTCTCCCACGTCATGATCTTAGAGAAACCGGATGTGATTAGTGAGGACTCTTGAGGAGAATGCTGAGGGTCCGCTCAGCCCTCCCTCCCGCTGTAATCAGAAACAACTTTTTGGCTGTGTGTCCACCACGATCACAGCCCTGGGAGGTGTTCCCCGAGGGTGAGTGAGGTGGACGGTGGCCGTTTGCTTGTTGTGTCTACATTTTTTTTTCTTCTTCATTAGAAAAAGGAGAATCAGTTTTTTTGTGGAAGTAAAATGTCTTTTTCTCTAAAGAAAATCTCTTTTTTTCTTTTTTCCATCTGTAAAAATTCATTTCTACCTCCTCAAAATCAAGAATTTTTTTTTTGCAGGCTGTCTTAAATCGCAGAAATAAAAAACAGAGTTTGCCATGGAACAAGTCACTGAGAAGAAAGAAAGGGCATACAGGCATCATCTTATTACCCCAGCCCCTCTCCCAGTGAGATTCACAGGCTCCCTTTGTGGATTTGGGTCTCACTGGGAAAGGCCTGAAAGTGCAAGTCTCTCAGTCATGCCTGACACTTGGAGACCCCATGGACTACACAGTCCATGGAATTCTCCAGGCCAGAATACCAGAGTGGGTAGCCTTTCCCTTCTCCATGGAGATCTTCCCAACCCAAGGATCGAACCCAGGTCTCCTGCTCTGCAGGCGGATTCTTTACCATCTGAACCACCAGGGAAGCCCAAGAAGACTGGAGTGGGTAGCCCATCCCTTCTCCAGCAGATCTTCCCGACCCAGGAATCAAACCCAGGTCTCCTGCACTGCAGGCGATTCTTTACCAGCTGAGCCAGGTATAGGCCTAGGCTCCTGCAGCTCTGAAAACCATCCTGCCAATTCATGGACTGAGTCCCCAGGAAGGAGCCACCTGGATGAAGCTTACAGGACGCTTCAGATGGTGCCAGTTGTGTTGCAACCAAGGGAGGAAGAGACAGATGTGAGAGAGAGTGCTTTCTCCACCTTGATGGTGGAATGCATTACGCAGTGGATGAGAGTTACTCACACGGTGTACAAGGATTCTATACCAGTTCTCCACACAGTCCATCAGAACCAAAGCCTGTTTTGTCTCCTGGATAACCAGCTGTCTCCACAGCAGAGAAAGAGATCTTCGATCTAAGAGAACCTCAGCACACAGTTTCATTGCAGAGAACTGGATCTACAGCGGAAGCCTCACTTTATTTTAAAAGCTACAGTCTCGAACTCAAGCCTCTTTTACTACAGCAAGGAGATTTGAGCAAAGGACCAGGTGCAACCGATTAGTTTCTCCAGAGTCTTTCAGGCTACGAAAAAAAAAAAAAAAGCTTCTTTCTTTTGAAATAAACAAGCAACCTTCCGCACAGAAGAAAACTGTACCCTGTGGAATCAATAAAAACAATCATTACAGTCATGTTAAGAAATAAAACATTCAAGGGGTCCAGGAGAAAAGTGAAAGTTGCTCAGTCGTGTCCGACTTTTTGCGACCCCATGGATAGTCCATGGAATTCTCCAGGCCAGAACACTGGAGTGGGTGGCCTTTCCCTTCTGCATGGGATCTTCCCAACCCAGGGGTCAAACCCAGGTCTCCTGCATTGCAGGCAGTTTCTTTACCAGCTGAGCCACAAGGGACTCCAGGGGATGTTTAGTTATTTCTACTTTGCCCTTTTCCTTTGTTCCAACAACAATGTCACCTTTATTCTATTAAAATTGTACCTTAGAATTTAGTGTCAAACATAAGATTCATAGGCTCATGAAATTAAATTGTAGGTTATCCAAGTTGATTTTCCACTATATCTTAACCTGTGCTTGGAATGCAATTTCAAATATGTTTTCTTTCCCAAAAGTTATTAGAAAATAGAATGTTTAGATATATGATTCAGATGTACGTTATTAGTGAAAATGAAATTTGCTCCATCATGTTTGCCTCTGTGCGACCCCATGGACTGTACAGTCCATGGGATTCTCCAGGCCAGAATCCTGGAGTGGGTAGCTGTTCCCTGCTCCAGGGGATCTTCCCAAGCCAGGGATTGAACCCAGGCCTCCCACAGTGCAGGTAGATTCTTTACCAGCTGAGCCATAAGATGACCCAAACAGTGCCTCTGGGAGCAAGTGCTCCCACAAAGGAAGAGCTCCAGTCTGCGGTGGGATGTGAGCACCCCCAGGGGGGGCCATGTCCAGTCCCCTCCCTGACCGCATGCCTACAACAGAGCTCAGCTGTCCTCCGTCTGCGATCGGAGGCACCCATCTGGGGCCTCTCAGAGGTACTGCTGTCAGCTTGGGAACACAGTGGCTTTTTGGAAGAAGCTGGGAGTAAATACAAACACCCTCTGTGAAGAAGCTTAAAGGCTGCTTGGCAAAAGGCAGGTAAGTGGTGGCTCGGAGAGGGAGGGTTGTTGTCAAGGCAAGCTTTCTCTAACACACCGGAGGGTCACATTGGGTACTGCTGGGGCGGAGGTCTCAGAAGAGACCTGGGAGTCCAGCTGAGAGGAGCTGGGCACACAGTGAAGGGATGGCGAGAAGGGACAGCATATGGAACCGCAGTTCCAAGATCGGAGACTCCAAACCCGACCTTCTGCATGCCGGGTAGAGCGGGGTGGGCTACTTTAGAATGGGGCCCTAACTTCCTTTGCACGACACAACAGAGAACTCTTTTATTTTGCCCGAGGAAGACATACCCTATGTGTCAGAGAAGGAAATGGCAACCCACTCCAGTACTCTTGCCTAGAGAATCCCGTGGACAGAGGAGGCTGGTGCGCTACAGTCCATGGGGCCGCACAGAGGCGGACACGACTGAAGCAACTTAGCATGCGTGTGTGTGTCAGACCGACTCATTTTTAAAAGAAGTTTACTTGGCTGGGCTCTAGTTGAACACTTTTATTACAGTAATGTAGAATCTATAGCTGCCCCCACCCCACCCCGCCCCACCATGGGCTGAAACACTTCCAGGTAACAAAACGAAGGTTCCTAAACACCGGACTTGAAGATTCATAGTGAGGTCAGTTGGCCTAAATCAAAAAAGGGAGAACAAAGAATTTTATATATCGAAATGGCGGAGTTCCCCCCCCCCCCATAACTAATACTTTATTTAATGCAGAGTTACATGTCTGTATACAAACCAAAAGCACTGAATAAATAAATACAATGCTTTTTCTCTTCCCTGCTCCCCACCTGCAAAAGGCCAAGTGAGGAAAGATGTAGGCAGAGCGGAGAGTGAAATTCCACACCCTTCCCTCTGCTTCCCCTGCCGTCAGGGACGCACCCAAACACGAAAGCAGGCAGGACCTGGCCATATGGGACAAACGAGACTTCATCACAAAAAATGAGGACTTGTTTCCTTAACTGCAGATGTGTGGGAAGTTTGCAACACAGTCAAGATGTATGTCTTCAAGGGTTGGGAAAAGGTCCTTAAGCAGTTACACGTGGAGGCAACGAGAGAAACACAAAGTGTCTTCGTCTACCTTAGTTCGGAACTGCACGCTCCACTGGCTCATCCTAGGAGACCAGCAGGCACACTGCCCTCTCTCTGGCTTCTCCATCAGTCTAATTGCTCCCAGCAGGTGGCCGTCTGCCTCTACCTCCCCTCCTCTGCCATCAAGCCTTCCCCCACCCTGCTATATATCATCCAGCAAAGAAAAGGCTTTTTTTCCACTGTGACCCTCCAAGGAGATTTCTGAAACTTTTTTTTCGTAATCAACACCCCATGATTGACTATAGTCTTCCAATCCCACTCCTGGGCATATATCCAGGCGGGGGCCGGGGGAGGTGGGGGGAAACATGATTCAAAAACATACACGCATCTCAATGTTCACGCAGAACTATTCACAACAGCCAGGACATGGATGTAACCTAAATGGTCATTGACAGAGGATTGGAAAAAGAAGACGTGGTACATATATACACAAGGGAATGTTACTGAGCCATCAAAAAGAAGGAAACGATGCCACCTGCAGCAACATGGATGGAGCTAGAGGCTGTCATACTGATTGAAGCAGTTTAGACAGAGAAGGTGAAATATATGACATCTGTTATCTGAGCAATCTAAAAAGAAATGACAAAAGTGAACTTATTTATGAAACAGAAATAGACTCAGACATAGAGAATGAACTTTACACTTCCTGTGAAAACAGGAGTGGGGAGAGACAAGGAATTTGAGATGGACATGGACACACTGCTTTATTTAACATGGAGAGCCAGCAAGGACCTTCTGGACAGCACAGGGAACTCTGCTCAATGCTCTGTAATAACCTTGTGGTCAACAGGGGGAAGGATGGGGGAAGGGACAGTTAGGGAGTCTGGGATGGACATGGACACACTGCTGTGTTTAACATGGAGAACCAGCAAGGACCTGCTGGTCAGCACAGGGAACTCTGCTCAATACTCTGTAATAACCTTATGGTTTCCAGAGGGGAGGATGGGGGAAGGGATAGTCAGGGAGTTTGGGATGGACATGGACACACTGCTGTATTTAACATGGAGAACCAACAAGCACCTGCTGGACAGCACAGGGAACTCTGCTCAGTACTTTGTAATAAGATTATGGTTACTAGGGGGGAAGAACTGGGGAAGGGATAGTTATGCAATTTAAAAAAAATGAAATTCTAATACCACGAATATCCTTGAATCTGTCTATTTTCTGTATTATTCTGTGCTTTATATACAACATAGTAAGTTTTTTTTTTTTCCCACTCCCAGAATTTTCTGGGAATGCCTGCCTTAGACAACTCCCTTACTCTTTCTCTGCTGCAGGTAAAATCAAGAGGCAGGTCTGAAGGTGGTGGTTTTCCATGCTGTATATGAAGGAGGCACAGGGTTGCAGAGAGCCATCTCCACGACCACCCAAAGGAGTGCAGGCGAGTTGCCGTGCTATGCTGGCCACCACCCACAAGGACAGCCATCCGCCCATCTTGTGCCCTGCGTGCTCAGGACGGAGGGGGCCTTCCAGTCCACCTCCAGCACCTGTGGTCTCACAGGTCTGCACTTTAAGCCTTCCTGTAATATGCCAGTTTATCAACTTAGTCCAGAGGTTTTTGAAAAACAAATGAAAAATTCTTTCATCCAAAAGTCCACGCGTTTAGCTTCTGACTCTGTGTTTAATAAGGTCACGATGGCTAGGTGACTTTTATAAGAGGCCAGGTATGTACTTGGAAAGCATCAGAGCTGTTGGTGGGATCCCATTACACAGGGAAAATGGATTTTTTGTGGAGACTGTTCTGTGGGTCCCTCGGATCACACTGCTGGCCAGTTGCTGATGAGACCCATAACTCACACAAGAGCCCTGCCACTGGGTTTAGTTATAAGTTTATATATATTTGTATTTTAAAAAACCTGAAGCTATAATAAAGCATGTACCTTTTTTGGATTTCATTACTGTTCATCTGCATAACAGTGCAATATACGATGTTAATTGAAATTAAAGTATGACAACTCTAACATGTGATTACGATCTATTTGGGCCTTATTTCACGGCAAGCAAACTTCCACATGAGAGGTCAACACCATAGCAATGTCTCTTCTCTTCCAGTTTGTATGGTTTGCAGCTGAGACATTCGACCGATCATATCGCTCAGCTGATTTTGACACAAAACCAATGGAAATGCAGCCTCAGCGGTAAAGAACCTGCCAGCCAACACAGGAGACGCAGGTTCAACCCCTGGGTGGGGAAGATTCCATGAAGGAGAAAACATCAACCCACTCCAGGTGCCTGGGAAATCCCATGGACAGAGGAGACTGGTCCACGGGGTCACAAGAGTTCAACACAGCTGAGCAACTGAACAATAAGAACTGCAGGCACAGACCCCAAGGTGTACGTCCACCTGAGATTCTGGCCCTGCCCTGAACAGCTGTTAATAGGGAGAAACAGACACACTGGCGTGTCAATGAATGAGATATTCCGGGAGAGTGGCTTGGCTCAGAGGCGCCTAGACTGGGTCAGGGGATTGGGTGTCTGTGTTTCGTAAGGTCTCGCCGAGAAAAGAATAAGAATAGGATTCCGCAGACAGGAAACAACCTGATTAGCATGTCCCAGGAGCCTTCTGGTGGACGGTATTTCCATCTAGCACGTGGGATTCTTTGGGCGAAACTGATATGAGACACAGTAGGAAGGGGGGTGAGATGGGAACAAGGCTGGTACAGAAGTGAAACCACACAACAGGCTTTCCTGATTCTCAAGACTCACTCAACACCAACATGCCTGACGTGAAGTCTTGGTGGCTCAGGCGTGTCCCACTCTCTGCAACCCTCTGGACTGCAGCCCACCAGGCTCCTCTGTCCATGGAATTCTCCAGGCAAGAACACTGCGGGTAGCTATTCTTCTCCAGGGGATCTTGCCAACCCAGGGACTGAACCCAGGTATCCTGCATTGTAGGCACATTCTTCACCGTCTGAGCCACGAGGAAAGACCAAAGGCCCCTGAGGTTTGCCCTATATGTGATGGCAAGTCCGCGAAAGAGTGAAGCAGGGGAGAGAGGTGGGTTTTTTAAAAAATAACTTTGGCAAGTCCACATTTGCACAAAATGCAGACAGTATAAAAGCCATGTAGTGTAAGTGTGTCGAGGCTATATCTGGTGATCCTAGGCTCAATCCATGCCACTGAACTGAGCTTTACCAGGATATTCACTGAACACAATGTAATTAAGTTACACTTTCAATAAAGCCATTTGCAGGTATTTAAAAACAGGTAACACAGTATTTGGTTTTAAGTATTTCTTTGAGCAGAGATCCACACATACAGACATAGATGTCAATCGATAGGGAAGGCTTAGACAGAATATATATGTATCTATTAAAATAAGCTTACTCCTTGGAAGGAGAGTTATGACCAACCTAGACAGCATATCGAAAAGCAGAGACATTACTTTGCCAACAAAGGTCCGTCTAGTCAAGGCTATGATTTTTCCAGTGGTCATGTATGGATGTGAGAGTGGGACTGTGAAGAAAGCTGAGCACCGAAGAATTGACGCTTTTCAACTGTGGTGTTGGAGGAGACTCTCGAGAGTCCCTTGGACTGCAAGGAGATTGAGCCAGTCCATCCTAAAGTACATCAGTCCTGAATATTCATTGGAAGGACTGATGTTGAAGCTGAAACTCCAATCCTTTGGTCACCTGATGGGAAGAAATGATGTATTGGAAAAGATCCTGATGCTGGGGAAGATTGAAGGCAGGAGAAGAAGGGGACGACAGAGGAAGAGATGGTCAGATAGCATCATCAACTCAATGGACACGAATCTGAGCAAGCTCCAGGAGACGGTGAAGGACGGAGGAGCCTGGCGTGCTGCAACTCCATGGGGTTGCAAAGAGTCGGACACCACTTAGTGACGGCATAACAACAGCAAATGCCTGTTTTTGAAAACCAACTGATTTTATGCTATTTGAAATCAGTGCCGAAAGTCTTAGAGAAGCTGTGAACCCTCAATGAAACTACGGGATTTAAATCCTAAACAAGGAAAGTGAAATATCCAGCTCAAGAGAACAACTTCGGGCAGAGTCCTCAAGAGATTTCGGAACACGACAGAATGAAAAATTCAGCGACGTACAAATCTCCCGACAACCATGAAGGGGGTTCTCCAGTGAGCCCGATACTAGCCTAGATCTTGATGGACGCAGTAAAACAATGAACGCACGAGCTGGGAGCCTATTTTGTTTGGATGAGCAGCAGAGAAACGTTGCTCCAAGTATAATTTGTGCCAGCTGGCCAGTTCAGGCGTCTTCCCCTCTTTGGGTCTGAATAAACCAAGCATGTGAGTTCTGCACACTGGTGACCAGCCGACAGGGCCTGTAAACCCATGCTGTTTGGCAATATCTCCATGCATCTAACTCCAACGACAGTATTATACTCTGTGCGGAAAAGTCCTAAGCATTGATGAGATCATCGCCAATCACCAAGGATATTTTCACAGATAACATCGTGTGCAAATGTAAACAAACCCACGTGCATGTGTTCCAACTGGACGCGTGACAGCGGGCCCATAGCGAGGGCTTGCGAGGTAGGATCTGCAAGCTGCCTTACTCGGATGACTGATCTAATATAATCATCTTTCATCAATGTAATCATCTTTCAAATTACAGTTCTTCACACAAGTAAAGATTTTCGCCTGTTTGCCATAGACAGAAGAACGAAAGCTGCGATCCTTCCAACACGGGACGTAATTTCGAGCTTAATATGATCAAGCTAATTTTTGAAGTGGCTCTTCCTCGAGAAAATTAAATACAGGGGAACAAAACCAAAGTTTATCGGGAGAGAGAGAGAGATGGATAATTACTTCACAGAATGACGTTTTGCTGTACGAGAAGAGTCAGCGAAGGGTTACTTGAAATATGGGACGTACCTAACTGCCCACACATATGGAGAGAGTTTAAAAGTCAGGATTTGGAAATCATCTGTTGCATCATATTATCCAGTGAATTGCATAAACACGTCAACTCACTTATGCTTAAACTGTGCCAGCCTCTGGCGTTTCTTCTGCTTAGTGTCTGTCCACACCAAATGAGAGAGAGTGTTACACACCGCGGCCCACAGCTGATTATAACCTTCCGAGGCCCACCCGAGTGAATCTCTTTCAAAGATTCTCAGGTATAGGCTGAATAAGTGGTTTGATGCAACAGCTTGTGCAGCAGAACCATTTCCAAATCTAGAGTCTTTTTTCCATCCATCTCTTTCCCAGGAGGCTTGCTGGCCGGCGTTTGGACATGGCTTCTGCTCAATGACGTCATGTACCAGAGCTGCCTGTTGAATCACTCTTAAGTGGAAGTGACAAGGCTCAGGCCAACACGTAGCCAGGAACGCGTGCTCATCCTATGGAACCGGACGCCGTTCTTTGAAGCTTGGAGACATAACACTCAACAGAGGAAGATGCCAAGGATGATCTAACGGGAGCTGGCCTTGGCTGAGGGGCCACGTTTATACAAAATGTAACAGGCAGCTCGTCATCAGAAGGAGAATCAAGGAAGGGAAGTTATCTCATGAAGATGGAAGACTGGAAAAGGCAGCAGCCGAGGCAAGTCACAACACACTATTGTTGCAAAAACAATAGTGCAAACGTGGCGTTGGGGTTTTTTAAAATATAAATTTATTTATTTTAATTGGAGGTTAACTACTTTACAATATTGTATTGGTTTTGCCATACATCAACAAGGAGATGGGGAAGAGTTTGTTCATACCTCATGCAGGCCGGTGATCAGATTTCCAGGTGGGGTGAGGAGCAGAGGGCACTTTTTTTCATTTCAGTTGAGTTCTTTCTTGTGGGCCGTGCCTGGGTCTCTGTTGCTGGACGGAGCTTCTCTAGTTGCGGTGAGTGGGGGCTACTTGTGGTATGCAGCCTTCTCCTGGAGGTGGCTTCTCGTTGCCAAGCACAGGTTCTCGAATGCGCGAGATTCAGGAGTTGTGGCTCCCGGGCTTATGTGCCCCTTGGTGTACGGGATCTTCCAGGACCAGGGATGGGAGCACGTGTCCCCTGCACTGGCAGGCGGCTTCGTATCCACCAGACCACTGGGGAAGCCCAGGATTGCACTTTAGATCATCCAGCTTGATTGTGTCATCTCTTTCAACAACAAGCGCATGGAATGTCTCTAATCAGACGTATTTTAAGCGGGCTCTGTCGTTTACTGTCTGCTCCTGAACTTACTCAGATTTTCCTCTTACGACCACCGTGTCATCTTTCTTCAAAGACAGAGAACTCTGGGGTCATGGCTCAGGCTGTTGGAGCACAGTCTCATGCAATGGGCAGCTTGTAAGCAATAAGAGTTTACTTCTCAGAGGACCAGCCTGGTCAGGTTCTGATGGGGACCCTCCTCCTGATTCAGAGATAAGAATCTGGGGGTACACATTCAGTCCACGACACTTAAGTCTGCAATAAGCTGTAGCAAGCAAAAGAAGAATCACTGAATAGAAAATCATTTGCTGTTACTGATTCCGATAAGTGTGAAAGTGAAAGTCACTCAGTCGCTCAGTCCTGTCTGACTCTTTGCGACGCCATGAACTGTAGCCTGCTAGGCTCCTGTGTCCGTGGGATTCTCCAGGCGAGAACACTGGAGTGGGCTGCCATTCCCTTCTCCAGGGGATCTTCCCCACCTTGGGATCCAACCCATGTCTCCTGCACTATAGGAAGATATATATATATATATATTTTACCACTGAGACACCAGGGAAGCCAGATTCAGACAAAGCAGCTGTTAAAACACAAATATTCCTTGAAAATGACTCTTTAGAAGTCACCTTATCTCTCTATGCTTGATGGTAGATGATGGACTAGATCAAACGATAGATTATATAATAGATTAGACAGAGAAACACACAGAGAGGGGGAGAGAAGAAAAAAGGAAGCAAGGAGAGAGGGAAGAAGGGGAAGAAACAGTCTTTCTGTGTGTGTGTGTGTATGTGTGTGTGTGTGTGTGTGTGTGTGTGTGTGTTAGTCACTCGGTCGTGTCTGACACTTTGCGACCCCATGGACTACAGCCACCCGCCAGGTCTTCTGTCCATGTGATTGTCCAGGCAAGAATCCTGGAGTGGGTTGCTCATTCCTTTATCCTGGGTCCCCCCCAAATAGAACACCTCAAACAAGACCTTCTGTGCAGCTGGCTTATGTCGGTGGTGATCTCAGGAACCTAATTCTGGGTAAAGAATGCAAAGAGCTGTGGATGGAAGGGGCTCATCCTCCCCGATCCACTGAGGTCTGTATACCCAGGTTTGTGGGCATTTCACCTTCAGGAGCATTTGCAGTGGACCCTGAACAGCACAGGGGTTCGGACGCTGAACCTCTAAGCAGTGGAGAAACTGCACGTGAGTTTAGTCAACCTCTGCATCCACGGTTTCTGCCTGTCTCTGGTGTTCTGCATCTCTGCTTTCAAGCAACCGGCCATTCCGTAATACTGCAGTATTTTGGAAAAAAAAATCCACAGATGAGTGGACACCTGCATTTCAAACCCATGCTGTTTCAGGATCCATTGTATCTAAAAGCATCCGTGCCCTATGTACGGACTGCAGGCTGTCCCAGGGGTGCTAACCCCCTTCCCGTCTGGATTAACACGCCCCCTCAGAGGTTTCCCCTGGGCTCCTAGAGAGCACAAGTTTCAGAAGGAACAAGGGACAAGCTGTGTGGACCTATTAGGGGTGATGCTGCCAGGGAGAGTGAGCCAGCCCCGCAAGGAACGGCTTCCCAAGGCAGCTGGGGGGCTTCTGGGGCAGGAAGGCTGGCTCTTGTGTGGCTGTTAAGATAGTAAGGATCAGAGACAGATGTCACAGACATGCAGAGTGGCTTCGTTTCTGAGAGGCATCCTCCGTGTTGAGAGTGATGTTGGAGTCCTCTTTAAGTGACCACGCTTTATGAAAGACCAAGGGCTCTGGACTGAATGCTTGAGTTGCAATCAAGACTTAAGGAAAGAGGCTCTCCACTCCACTTGGACAGGCAGAGGTCGGGGGCACTCCTGGAAGAATTCTTCGGTGCCCGTACTCCTAAGCCATGTCCACCAGCAGTGAGAAAACAAAGGTGAAAAACATCCTTTTGTAAGCAGTAAGATTGACAGAAATTTCTATAGTGTAATTGGGCCGGATCCTAAATGCACTGATCTTGTCAATGATAAGCTTCGCCATTTTCTGAGCCGTGTGACATTTTTATTGCATCATTTCTTTCAGACAGTGGAAAGAAGCAAAAAAAAAAAAAAAAAAAAAAGAAAATTATTGGTCTATTTTTCAAAGTCAGTATTCAAAGAGGAATATGAATACATAACATTTATTTTAGACTCCATCAAAAAGCAAGAGGATTACACAGCTTTGTGTATGTCCAGAAAATAATAGATTCCTAATATTTTTCTAAAGGTTATAAGTTATTATTAGACATTCTTTGTTTTTTTACTTTTTATTTTATATTAGAGTATAGCCCACTTGGCAATGGCAGCCCATTCCAGTACTCTTGCCTGGAAAATCCCATGGGACGTAGGAGCCTGGTGGGCTGCAGTCCACAGAGTCACAAAGAGTTGGACACGACTGAGCGACTTCACTTTGACTTTTCACTTTCATGCACTGGAGAAGGAAATGGCAACCCACCCCAGTATTCTTGCCTAGAGAATCCAAGGGATGGGGGAACCTGGTGGGCTGCCGTCTATGGGGTTGCACAGAGTCAGACACAACTGAAGTGACTTAGCAGCAGCAGCAGCAGCAACCTGGTAGCTTCATCTGGTAAAGAATCCGCCTGCAATGCAGGAGACACTAGTTCGATTCCTGGGTCAGGAAGATCTGCTGGGGAAGAGATAGGCTACCCACTCCAGTATTCTTGGGCTTCCTTGGTGGCTCAGCTGGTAAACAATCCGCCTGCAATGTGGGAGACCTGGGTTTGAATACTAGGTCAGGAGGATCCCCACTCCAGTATTCTGGCCTCGAAAATCTCATGGACTGTGGGGTCGCAATGAGTCGGATACGACAGTGTCTTTCACTTTCACAGCCAACTAATAGTCTTGTGATACTTTCAGGTGCAGAGAAAAGGGACTCAGCGATACATATACACGTATCTATTCTCTCTCATCCAGGCTGCAAACACGACACTGAGCAGAGTCCCCTGTGCTGGACAGCAGGCCCTTGCTGGTTCTCCATGTTAAACACACCAGTGTGTCCACATCCATCCCAAACTCCCTAACTATCCCTTCCCCCCATCTTTCCCCCCTGGGAACCATAAGATTATTACAGAGTTTTGAGCAGAGTTCCCTGTGCTGGACAGCAGGTCCTTGCTGGTTCTCCGTGTTAAACACAGCAGTGTGTCCGTGTCCAACCAAAACTCTCTGACTATCCCTTCCCCCATCCTTCCCCCTGGGAGCCTAAGGTTATTACAGAGTATTGAGCAGAGTTCTCTGTGCTGCCCAGCAGGTCCTTGCTGGTTCTCCATGTTAAATACTGCAGTGTGTCCATGGCCGAACTATCTTCTTATGGTTCTGTCTTCACAAGATGCCACATACTATGAATTAGTCAAGAGAGCAAGAAAAATGTGCGGGAGACATAAAATTAATAAGAAAGGCAGTAATGGAACTATTTCTTCTGGATTTTAGAAAGACAGGCATGACATAAAAATAATCTTGTATATTTATAGGCACTGTCGTAACATTTGAGCATCTCTTCTTCACTGAAATTCAAAAATAAAATTAACAATGTTGTGGTTGGAAGCTCCTGCCTGTAAATTCGAGGCTATGCATTTGTCCCATTAAACAGTTCTGCCTTGTAGCAAAGACACATAGAAATTAGTTTCTGAGGTCTCTTTTTTTTTTTTTTTATTATTGAAAATTATTTCAGGAACCCACAGAACTATTGCTTTTTTCTCTTCATAATAAACATTTGTAAGGATAATGCCGTGATGATGGTTTCCTGGATCACGCAATCCATCAACAGGGTCTTGGCATCTGGTTTGATTTCTCCGTGCATGGTTATCTATCCTGGCAGAGTAGGGTCCAAGGGCCTCAGTGGACCAAGGCCTCATGCTCTCCTTTCAGGGACAGAAGTGTTTCCATGTTTAGGTACCAGGCCAAGGAGTTCTACACAACACCACCCACCTGCAAACACAGAACCAACTTACACGATCTAGTGGGGTTTTTTCTGTTTTTTTTTTTCCACTGGTACCCAAATCTCTTATAGTCAAGCATCCTGGAGCACCAGTGTCTAAGGTTTCATTATACTTTAAAAACTCCCGAGACTTTTCTTATTATATTATTCTGGCAGTGTGACAGACTGTTCCAAGTACTGAAAGGTGCAAAGGAATAAGATTTCAGAGGCATGACAGAAAGCAGACTAGCATACATCCCTCAGTATCATTATTAGCACCAAATTCTAGCACTACCTGTCAATTCTCCATGTATTACAACAGTGAACAGTGATGGTCTCATTTGGATTTTTTTCAGGTACCCCGATGCTCCCTGCAGCATTCTTTACATCAGCCAAGACACGGAAGCAACATAAACGTCCTTCGACAAATGAATAAAGATGTGTATACACACCCACGGACATACACACACACACACACACACACACGCACGCACACACAATGAGACATGACTCAATCATTAAAAAAGAATGAAATAACACCATTTATAGCAACACAGATGAACCAAGAGATTATCACACTTAGTGAGGTATTCATAAGTCAGACCTAGAGAGACAAATACCTGACGCTTATCACCTGGAGGCGGGAATCTTTTTAAAAACTACACAGATGAGCTTATTTACAGAACAGAAATAGACCCGCAGGCACAGAAAGCTAAATTACAGTCACCGAAGGGGAAAGAGGCAGGGGAAGGGATAAAATAGGAGGTTGGGATTAGCAGACACAAAAGACTATATACAAAATACATAACCCACAGGGACCTATGGTATAGCATAGGGAACTCTACTTGGTATCTTGTAATTACCTGCAATTGAAAAGAATCTGAATATACATGCATATATATACATATATATACACATATATATATATATATATATCTTCTTTCTCAGATTCTGAAAAGAATCTGAATATATATATATCCTTTTTCAGATTCTTTTTTCAGAGCTGTGAAACCCTTCGCTTTACACCTGAAACTTTTTCAGTTTCTTTTCTTTTCAGAGATGTGAATCCCTTCGCTTTACACCTGAAACTTTTTCAGATTCTTTTCTTTTCAGAGATATGAATCCCTCTGCTTTACACCTGCAACTAACCCAACACTTCATATCAACTCTCCTTCAATTACTAAAAAGCATGGCATTGCTATTCTCTTCGCTGCAGAGGGGCGGCAACCTCAACCCTTGGCTCGAAAATTTTTTTTTTTTTTCCTAATCTTTTCATTCTCCTCTTCCTCTATGATATTCTGGTGAAAGAGGTGAGTAGAAAATGATTGTTTCTGTTCCTAATTCTTTACAGAACATTCATCAGGTGATTTCGTGCCTCCCACTTACCTGTCCATGTCTGAGACGATGCCAATTCGTGGGTTGAGAGGCAAGCTCCAGGCACAGTAAACTGGAGATCATTTGGCCGTGACACTTTGTAACGAAGGGGGAGTGCTTTCAAGCGTTCCCAAGGACCCCTCTCCCAGAAGAAAGGATCCAAGGAATGGAAGTAACAGATGTCCAAGTACCCCAGCTCATGCTGGTTACCACATCACAGCCCTCTCACCCCACTCCCACTAAGTAGTGTTTTTGCTGTTCAGTTGCTCAGTCGTGTCTGACTCTTTGCAGCCACACAGACTGCAGCCCACAAGGCTCCTCTGTCCATGGGATTCTCCAGGCAAGAATACTGGAGTGGGTAGCCATGCCCTCCTCCAGGGGATCTTCCCGACCCAGGGATTGAACCCGGCTCTTCTGTGTTTCCTGTACTGGCAGGCAGATTCTTCAGTGTACAAGGTATGATTCATGTGTCAACAGGCTGTGGTCACTAATATTAAAAAGGAAGCTGGACACACAGCTCTTGTTAACCACACACACACACACACACACACACACACACACACACACCCCTAACATAATGAAGGTAAGGGATTTAGTGTAACACTTCCCATTCTGTATTGAGCGATAAGAGATACTGAATATTGAAAATTAAATATATTGCAGCCTCATGATTAAAACACCAAGCCTGGTTATTTTAAAGCCTTCATATGCATTAGAATGAAATGTTAGCTGTCATTTTGTAAATTATGATATTGACAGGCAAGTTAGCAACACGTATTTCAGAACAAATATTTAATCCAAAAGGGGGGCTTCTGATACCACGTATTCAACAATGTCTGCCGTGTGCATTCAACATGACTTTACGCATATTATTTCCTATTTACACGACATACTTGTCAAGCCAGCTTCCCACTGTATGGAGGGCGAAATGAAGACCCAGGGACGTTAAGAAGCTCACTAACCATCCCATAGTGACTAGCCCCTTCAACTTTGCTTTCAAGGACTGAAAGAAACTGAGTCCACGCTCAACCCGTGGGTCAGGAAGATGCCCTGGAGGAAGGCATGGCACCCCACTCCAGTAATTCTTGCCTGGAGAGTCCCCTGGACAGAGGAGCCTGGCGGGCTACAGTCCACGGAGTCACAGAGTTGGGACACGACTGAGTGACTTCACTTTCTTTCGGAAGCGAATGATAGCAAAGGATGAGTAATCATAGGACCGACTTCGCTTGGCTAACACACTGGTTTGGAACGCTGGTTTCGGGTTACTGCAGACCTGAGCACCAAGAACAGAGCTCCCACATATTGCCGGCACCCGCATGCTCACAGGCTCCCTCTTTATCAGTATCTTCCACCACAGTCCTCCCACCCCACCCCCACTAAGCGGTGTTCTTGTTGTTCAGTTGCTCAGCCATGTGTGACTCTTTGCCACCCCGTGGACTGTAGCCCTGCCAGGCTCCTCTGTCCATGGGGATTTTCCAGGCAGGAATGCTGGAGTGGGTTGCCATGCCCTTCTCCAAGGGTTCACTCTTAACGCTGTATGTCCTATGGGATTTGGCAAACATAGAGGCATGTATCCACCATCAAAGCATCTCGCAGAACCGTATCACTGTATCAGAGTATCAGGGCCTTCCCAGGGAGCTCAGCTGGTACAGAATCCACCTGCAATGCAGGGAAACCCCAGTTCGATTCCTGGGCCTGGAAGGCCCCCTGGAGAAGGGATGGGCTATCCATTCTAGTATTCTTGGGCTTCCCAGATGGCTCAGCTGACAAAGAAACTGCCTGCAATGCGGGAGACCTGGGTTCCACCCCTCGGTCGGGAAGATCCCCTGGAAGAGGGCATGGCAACCCACTCTATGCATTCTTGCTTGGAGAATCCCATGGACAGAGGAGCCTGGTGGACTGTAGTCCATGCAGTCGCAAAGAGTCGGACATGACTGAGTGACTAAGCACAGCACGTCAGCGTGATAAGGCCTTTTCCCTCGCCTCATTCACAATCATTTCCTTCTGAACGTTATCTCCTGTATTGTTTTAAAATATTTATGTATTAGGCTTCCCTGGTAGCTCAGCCGTGAAGGATTTGCCTGCTGATGCGGGAGACCCAGGTTGGAGCCCTACTCCGGGAAAACCTGTCGCAACCGCTGAGCCAGTCCGCTAGAGTCCAGGAGCTGCAACAGGAGAAGCCTCTGCAATGAGAGGGCTGGCCATCACAACTAGAGAGGAGCCTCTGCAGTGAGAGGGCTGGCCATCACAACCAGAGAGGAGCCTCTGCTAGCCAGGACAGGACCGAAGCCCACACAGCAAGGAAGACACGGCTCAGCCCAAAATAAACAAGGGAAACAAATTGTTTTAAAGTTTATTTATTTACTTTTGGCTGTGCTGGGTCCTAGGTGTGGCTTCCAAACACTCTTGAGTTGCAGCATGTGAGACCTAGGCTCAGACCAGTCCCCCTGCATTGGGCGCGCATGGCTTAGCTGCTGGACCACCCATGTTATCTTTTAAAAAAACTGTCTTACATCATAATCCTTCCCATTGGTAAAATGAGCAGTCAAAGTAAACTATCACTTTGGTACCTGCAAAGATGCGATGACACATCTATCACATGCACAGAACTGTGAGCAAACTTGGGGGCTAGGTTTCTTGAAACTCACATCAGTTATTCAGTATTAGTTCTAGCTCTAAGAAATTGCAAGAAACTATTGTTGCCTGCTGTCAGTAATCCCGAGCTACCGGACTAACTCACCCATAACCGTCCCACAGGGAAGCTGAACCCATCTCTACAGAGCGTCCCGTCACTTCAATCCAATACTTGCGTGCATGCTCAGTTGCTAAGTTATGTCTGCCTCTTTGCAACACGATGGACTGTAGCCCACCATGCTCCTCTGTTCATGGGATTCTCCAGGCAAGGATACTGGAGTGTGTCGCCATTTCCTTCTCCAGGGAATCTTCTCGAACCAGGGATTGAATCCAGGTCTCCTGCATTGGCAGGCAGATTCTTTGCTGCTGAGCCAATAGGAAAACCTTACAATCTAATACAAATGACATCAAATATTAAAGACACTGCTTCCCTTCATGGCTCAAATTGTGTATCAATCTCAGGATGGATTTGACTTCAAGAATGAATAGGGTGCATGAAAATAACCAAGTTTACTCCAAGCAAGGAGCTAATACCAGAGTTACATGGAGCTGTGGCTAATTGGTTATGCACAGTTGAGTCAACTAAAATTCACTAAGTGAGCTGTATGTAAGAAAAATGGAAATCAGTAAAAGAGGAAAAATGGAGACTTTTAATAGAGTGCAGTCTTTGCGCTCAGAGAATGAGATCAACAAATAAATATGCATTTCATCAGAGTATGTCAACGTTTAAATAAAACACGTGTTTAACGTTAACAGTTGTAATAAAGAATACTTTTCATTCAGTGTCTGTACGTAGCATGATTTGACAGTTGGGTACTTGTAATTAAAATGACTAATGCCAGCAACTAAGATATACAAGAAAAAATCTGCAAGTATGATCCCAAAATGCGTCATGAACTATCACCCAAAGGAAATTACAAAACCCTCTTTCTGTCCCATGGTTCTAGAGCATCCGAATTCCCTTCCACGGGTTGGGTATTTGAGGTGGACCATTCTGCACTGGGCAGGATGAACTCAGATTATTAATTATCAGGAATTTACTGATCAGAGACATACTAACATGTCTTTTGTTACCTGAACGCTTACTGATGCCAGTGTTTCAGTATTCACTCACAGAATAAATCACCAGCCACAGGCACTGATTTGCAGAATCCCACGGTGGAGAGCGTGTTACCTCATCAAAACTAGCGCAGTACTCAACTGTTTATTTCACTACTCAAGGAAAACTATGAAACAGGCAGTTTTTAAAGGCAAGCAGCACCCTATACTCATTTTTGTATGTTCATCAAAGGTAGAAAAGTGTACTGTACAAGTTAGGTTTTGCTGGATAGAGGGATGAATGGGGGAATGAATGGATGGATGGTTAGGTGGATGGATGGGTGGGTGGACGGGTGGGTGGGTGAGGGGATGGATGGTAGGATGGGTGGGTGGGAGGATGGATGGACGGGTTAATGGGTGGATAGATGGGTGGAAGATGGATGGATGGGTGGGTGGATGGATGGGTGAGTGGATGGGTGGGTGGATGGGTGGGTGGTTGGATGGATGGTGGATGGATGAATGGGTGGGTGGATGGATGGGTAGATGGTGGATGGATGGATGAGTAGATGGGTGGGTGGGTGGATGGATGGATGGATGGGTGGATGGATGGGTGAGTGGGTGGATGGATGGATGGGTGGGTGGATGGATGGGTGAGTGGGTGGATGGATGGATGGGTGGGTGGATGGATGGGTGAGTGGGTGGATGGATGGATGGGTGGGTGGATGGATGGATGGGTGGATGGGTGAATGGATGGGTGAGTGGGTGGATGGATGGATGGGTGGGTGGATGGGTGGTTAGGTGGGTGGATGGATGGGTGGGTGGGTGGATGGGTAGGTGAGTGGATGAATGGATGGGTGGGTGGGTCAATGGATGGATGGGTGGGTGGGTGGATGGGAGGGTGGATGGGTGGGTGGGTGGGTGGATGGATGGATGGATGGATGGGTGGGTGGGTCAATGGATGGATGGGTGGATGGATGGATGGATGGGTGGGTGGGTGGATGGGTGGGTGGATGGATGGATGGGTAGATGGGTGGATGGATGGGTGGGTGGGTGGATGGGAGGGTGGGTCAATGGATGGATGGGTGGGTGGGTGGGTGGATGGATGGGTGGGTGGGTGGGTGGGTGGGTGGGTGGATGGATGGGTGGGTGGGTGGATGGATGGATGGGTGGGTGGGTGGATGGGAGGGTGGGTGGATGGGTGGGTGGGTGGGTGGATGGATGGATGGGTGGGTGGGTGGGTGGGTGGGTGGGTGGGTGGATGGGTGGGTGGGTGGGTGGGTGGGTGGATGGGTGGGTGGGTGGGTGGGTGGATGGGTGGGTGGGTGGGTGGGTGGGTGGGTGGATGGATGGATGGATGGATGGATGGATGGGTGGATGGTTGGATGGGTAGATGGGTGAATGGATGGATGGGTAGATGGGTGGATGGATGGGTGGGTGGGTGGATGGGAGGGTGGGTCAATGGATGGATGGGTGAATGCACACACAAATGACTATCATATACTAGGACACATGGACAGAGGGGCCTGGCAGGCTACACTCCATGGGGTCACAAAAGAGTCGGACACAACCAAGTGACTGAGCAGGCACATATGCAGAAGACTCATTTTATCTCCACTTGTAAAATGGAGAGAATGCTCTATCGTGGGTAAACACATACAAACATATATCTTAAAAATATTTTTTAGAGTAATGTTACCTTCATAGAAAAATTGAACAGCAAGTATAGGGATTTCCCATATATACCATGTCCTGACTCATGTCTCCCTGACGACCAGCATCCTCCACGAAAGTGTATTTGCTATAACTGATGAACCTCCACTAAAACATCACTATCACTCAAAGTCCACAGTTTACGATAGGTTCACCCTTCAGTTCAGTTCAGTAGCTCAGTTGTGTCTGACTCTTTGAGACCCCATGGACCACAGCACACCAGGCCTCCCTGTCCATCAGCAACTCCTGGAGTCCACCCAAACCCATGTCCATTGAGTCGGTGATGCCATCCAACATCTCATCCTCTGTTGTCCCCTTCTCATCCCACCTTCAATTTTTCCCCAGTATCAGGATCTTTTCAAATGAGTCAGCTCTTTGCATCAGGTGGCCAAAGGACTGGAGCTTCAGCCTCAGCATCAGTCCTTCCAGTGAACATTCAGGGCTGATCTCCTTTAGGATGGGCTGGTTGGATCACCAAGGGTGCCTTCTGTGCCTTCTGTGACCTTGGGACAAACACATGACGACATGTATCCATCTGCTATCATCACGCAGAGCGCCGGCACTGCCCCACCCACACACCATGAACTTCACCCCCAGGCCCTGGCAACCACTGATCTTTTTATTGTCCCTGTGCGTTGGCCTTTTCTAGAATGTCACAGTAGGAATAACCCAGCACACAGACTTATCAGTTGGTCTTGTTTCACCCAGTAATAAGCACACTAAGATTCTTTCATGTCTCTTAGTGGTCTCACAGCTCCTCTCTTTTTAGCACTAGAAAATATCCCATTGTATGGATGGGCCACAGTTTACCTATCCCTTACAGAAGGAAAGCCGTGACAAACCAAGACAACATATTAGAAAGCTGAGACATCGCTTTGCCGACAAGGGTCCGTCTAGTCAAAACTATGCTTTTCCCAGGAGTCATGTATGGATGTGAGAGTTTGACCATAAAGAAGGCTGAGCCCCGAAGAACTGATCCTTTCAAACTGCAGTCCTAGAGAAGAGTCTTGAGAGTCCCTTGGACTGCCAGGAGATCAAACGAGTCAATCCTCCACGAAAGCAACCCTGAATATGCACTGGAAGGACTGATGTTGAAGCCGAAGCTCCAATACTTTGGCCACCTAATGTAAAGAGCAAATTCATTGGGAAAGACCCTGATACTGGGAAAGATTGAAGGCAAGAGGAGGAGGGGGCGACAGAGGATAAGACGGTTGGATGGCATCACCAACTCAATGGACATGAGTTTGAGCACACTTTGGGAGACAGCGAAAGACAGGGAAGCCTGGTGTGTTGCAGTCCATGGGGTCACAAAGAGTCAGACACGATTTAGTGACTGGACAACAACCACTGAAGGCCATCACTACTGCTTCCAAATTAAGGCAATTGTGACTAAAGCTGCTAGAAGCATTACTGTGCAGGTTTTGTGTGGAAATAAAGCAGAGGCCCGAGCCATAAAATCAAAGGCAATAATTAGACACATACACGTGTGCATACAAACAGGAAAAAACAAATTAAAAAAGACGTGTAATGCTTGGCCTTGCCGTGTGGAACTGCACACTACACACTAGTCACATACTTCCCACTTAAGTAACCAGGTTATCACTCAGTGTGTGTTTATCTCTTCTTTGGAAAGCAAAGAAAGCAAGCCAAATTAATAAGATTCCCCTTTAGTGGGGTATGCATTTGAACTGGTATTATAGTATGCGATAAACTGGAACATTGTGAAAAAATCAGATTGATGACTTGCTTTGAAATATCTAGCATTCCTAAAGGTTGAATACGAACCACGTTGCTGCTAAGTCGCTTCAGTCGTGTCTGACTCTGTGCGACCCCATAGACGGCAGCCCACCAGGCTCCGCCGTCCCTGGGATTCTCCAGGCAAGAACACTGGAGTGGGTTGCCATTTCCTTCTCCAATGCATGAAAGTGAAAAGGGAAAGTGAAGTCGCTCAGTTGTGCCCGACTCTTAGCGACCCCATGGACTGCAGCCCACCAGGCTCCTTCGTCCACGGGATTTTCCAGGCAAGAGGACTGGAGTGGGCTGCCATTGCCTTCTCCTGAACCACGTTAGAGTACATTAATATGCAAATGGTCCACAATGAAATTACAGCATTTTGTAGCTGCGAGGTTACTTGATAACTCAGCATGTTGCCATTTTAGAGGACTATCGCATTAATTTTCAAAGCCAGAAACCAGGGGTCAATTTCACTTCCCTTAGATCAGAAGAAACTTATCTTCTCTCATGTGAAGAACTTTAAGATATCTTGTCTCATGAACGGAAGACAGATGATCTAAAAGGTGTGGGCAAACGTGCTGACAGACACGGAGCCAAAAATAAAAGTCATTTTTTCACTTTCATTACTTTTCCTTGACCTCCCTGGAAGAGCTGCAAACCCTAATCTTTCATGTATTATCCAAATGTACGTAAAACAAGGAGCTTCCATAGCTTTTGAGTATCTCGTATGAAATATCATTAGTAATAACAGAGAAAACAGCATATTATGGTTTTGATATAACAGCATGTCTCTGAAATTAACCATATACAACTTAAAATGGAACATTAAATAATCGTGTCTCCAAAGCAGTGCAAATTTAGAATTTAATGAAGAAAGCTAATATAAAATTAGATTGGATACATCATTCCATATGGTGTCCTTTTAAGTAAATTGAAAATCTTTTTATTCTTTATGTTACTCATTTTTCCCACTCTCTCAGGCATCAAGAATGAAAGTTCCGATTTTACTATTTTTGGCATCATGTGAAGGGTTTAAATGTTATTTGCTGGCATTAAAACTTCTTCAGAAGACAACAAAATTAGGAAAAAAATATATGAAAGTAAAGATTTCCAGAACAAATATTTCATGACAGAAAAAAAGAAAAACATTATTCCATATTCCGTTACTATTTCTAAACCTTCAACTCAGTGACTATAGAATTACATAATTTGGAAACCAACTTTTTCCAACCCCTTCACATCACAGAACCACTGAATGTCTTTTAATTAATTTTTAAAATGAAATGCCCTTTTTCCAGAAAAAAAAATAAATACGAAAATAAAATAAATAGTCCTCATTATTTGAAAAGAATTTTTATGGCAGAGTATATTATTTTCTAGTTTTCTGGGATTTTTTCTCCCTTGAGTCCCTTGGGAGTTTAAAAAGCTGTTTTAAATCCATGAACGGGAATGTCTTTTGAAACACAGTATGTGTCTATTTCTTGACAGGATCTGGGACAAGACAGGGAGGCAGCTATGTGTCCAGGGCACCAAGGAGATGGATTTCTGTGTCTTGGGTCTGAACCTGTGTCCCACTGAAGAGGGCTGATGGGTGAGAGTGACCCACTAACCCGTCACACAGGATGGGAAAAGCAGATGCTCATTCACACGGAGGCCTGAGGACCCAGGCGGACAGAGAATGTGGAAGATGGTGCTCAGCAAGTGAAACCACCACCCCCTTCACCAATCCCACCGCCTTCTACTTTATCACTGATTTTCTCCTCAGTAGAATGTGTCAGCCAAATGCCCTTACCTAAAGAGGAGAGTGAAAAAGCTGGCTCAAAGTTCAACATTCAGAAAACTAAGATCATGGCATCCCAGTCCCATCACTTCATAGTAAATAGATGGGGAAACAGTGGCAGACTTTGTTTTTTGGGGGCTCCAAAATCACTGCAGATATTGACTGCAGCCATGAAATTAAAAGACACTTGCTCCTTGGAAGCAAAGTTATGACCAACCTAGACAGCATATTAAAAAGCAGAGACATCACTTTGCTGACAAAGGTCCGTCTAGTCAAGGCTATGGTTTTTCCAGTGGTCCTGTATGAATGTGAGAGTTGGACTATAAAGAAGGCTGAGCACTGAAGAACTGATGCTTTTGAACTGTGGTGTCAGAGGAGACGCTTGAGAGTCCCTTGGACAGCAAGGAGTTCCAACCAGTCCATCCTAAAGGAGATCAGTCCTGGGTGTTCATTGGAAGGACTAGTGCTGAAGCTGAAGCTGAAACTCCAATACTTTGGCCACCTGATGCAAAAAGAAAGTGAAGTCGCTTAGTTGTGTCCGACTCTTTGCGACCCCATGGACCGTAGCCTACCAGGCTCCTCTGTCCACGGGATTTTTCCAGGCAATAGTACTGGACTGGATTGCCATTTCCTTCTCCAGGGGATCTTCCCGACCCAGGGGTCGAACCCGGGTCTCCCGCATTGTAGACAGACGCTTTACCATCTGAGTCACCTGATGCAAAGAGCTGACTAATTGGAAGAGACCCTGATGCTGGGAAAGATTGAAAGTGGGAGGAGAAGGGGGCAACAGAGGATGCGCTGGTTGGATGGCATCACTGACTCAATGGATGTGAGTTTGAGTAAACTCGGGGAGATGGTGATGGACAGGGAGGCCTGGCATGCTGCAGTCCATGGGGTCACAAACAGTCAGACGCGACTGAGCAACTCAACTGAACTGAATGTGTGGGGAAAACTCCAACTGTGTTGCCCAAGATCCAGGGGGAGAAAAACCCTTCAAGCTCAATCACTAAGGATCTGAGAGACCGGCCTGAAAGCTGCCCTCAAGTCTTTGAAGATCAAAGACACTGTAACCGACGAGAGCGCCAGAAATGGCTTTAGTAAAACGCTGGTGGAAGCCCATGTTCAGAGAAGGGACATCCAGTCATCCAGTGCTCAGGGCACATTCGGGTTTCTATGGCAACTGGCCACCATCACATCACACGGCGGGTATCATCTTCATTACATAAAAACACCACTGATTTATTGTATCATTAACTAGGTCATTTCTCCCAACACAGGCAAAGCCAAGCTAATTGTGGCATTAAAGACAGTACCAGCTCCTGAAAGAGGAAATCTCAGAGTCCTAGCAAGAGCTCCTTCCTACAATGCTGCATTCCCAGAAGACTCAATCATGTCCAACTGTGCCCGGCCACCTGAGAGCCCAGGGCACCGTCCTTGCCTTGGTTAGCCTCCGTGCCAAGTCAACACCATGCCACGTGCCAGGAGGCCTTTGAACCACCAAAAAGTTCCTTCGAAAAGACGTTTTCCACCGAAACAAAAGGAGACGATCCAAAAAGGATGACTACGTTTCCCGGTCATTTTAAAATCCAGCCATCTGCCCTTCCCATAAAACTGCACACTGATTTCTTTACAATATTAAGACGTAAAAGGCAATGGAGAATATTTTAAGATAACAAAAAATAAATAGGGCTTCCCTGGTGGCTCAGCTGGTAAAGAATCTCTTTGCCATGCGGGAGACCTGAGTCGGGAAGACCCGAGTCGGGAAGACCCTCCTGGAGAAGGGAATGGCAACCCACTCCAGTGTTCTTGCCTGGGAAATCCCATGGACAGAGGAGCCTGATGGGCTACAGTCCATGGGGTCACAAAAGAGTCGGACACGACTGAACAGTGAACACTACAAGAATAAATATTCCCTCTGGAATCATGCACAAGAGTTTCCTAACTTTATCCTCACTGATTTCTTATTATTACTGCGTGCAACTAATTTCGGAATCGGCCTTATCTGATTATGTTACACATTACTGACGGGGATGCGACAAGAGCATGGTGAGCAAAGGCCGATTCTCCCACTGGGAGAAGCACTGGAGAGGTTTCTCTGTCCCTGGGAAGCTGACGTCCAGCAGGGTGGGCAGCGGACAAGGGGCAGCAACATCGATGCACCGAGAGATGACTGTGCTAAGCGAAGGAAGTCAGGAAGAAAAAGACAAATACCACATGACGTCACTTATAAGCGGAGTCTAAAATGCAGTACCCATCAGCGTACCTCCAAAACAAAACCAGGCTCACTGATACAGAGAACGGACTTAACGGTTGCCAAGGTGGAGGTGAAACGGGGGAAGGAATGGGAGTCTGGGGTTAGCAGAGGCTAACTGGTATATAGGGATAAAGATAAACAAGGTCCTATCGTACAGCGCAAGGAAGCACGTTCAGTGTGCTGTGATGAGCCGTGATGGAAAAGAAGATGAAAAAGAATACACAGACTCATAACCGAGTCACTCTGCCATACACCAAAAATCAACACAGCCTCGTAAATCAACTACACGCCAATAAAATTAAAAAAAATAATAACACCTAATTGGGCATTGAGACACACAGGTCAGTGAAGAAAGTGATTTTATTAGATATTACCTTGAGAAGAGGCAAGGCTATGAAATATTTCAGTTTGACGTTCTTGACAATTTCAAGTTCCGGGACTCATTCCCTCATTCATAGAAAATAGGAAATAATAATATTGACTTCATCTGAGGTATTCTATCGTGAAAGTATTTCAACAGTGTCTGGCACCTATTTTTTTCAATGCTTCTCCGTTACCTTCCGTCACAGGACTCAGGAGTTGGGTTCTGACACCAATTAAAAAAAAAACAAAACAGAAAAGGTTTCAACACTGTCTAGCGTCACAATAACACTTTTGGAATACAGGTGTAGGCTCTCAAGGGACCACTTGGAAGGCAAACACTCAGCTGTGTGTGTCAATTCTCACATGACCTTTTTTTTTCCTAGTCATCACGCAGCTAGAGGGCATTCTGGAACCCTTGTCTGCAAACACCGGGCTGATTAGCGCTTGGTATTCATGGCATCCGAAGGGTAGGTTTGGAGAGGGAAACCTTCCTACTGCTTCTAATACTTACTCCCCTGGCAGAGATTAGGAATGAGGCGGGTTAAGGACCTACCCACATTAGGAACGCCCTTCCTTCCTGGAAGAGGCTTTCCACGTTTTGGAATGGGTATGTGTGCCAGGCAAGAGTGAGAGAGAGCACACACAGTCCAGTCTCACAGGTACACTTTCTCTGCCAGGCAATTAGGACCCAGATCCTGGCAGGCACCTGACTTCTAAAGGTGGGAGTTGACTACTGGCAGGGTCCTAGACCCAGGAAGGACAGCCAACCTCAGAGCTTGTTGACTCGTTCCCATGACCTTCATGGGAAGACAGCTTCTAATCCCTCGATTCAGTCAGAATTCTTCTAACACTGACAAGTCATGTATGGCTGTGAGAGTTGGACTATAAAGAAAGCTGAGCCCCCAAAAATGGATTCTTTGGAACTGTGGTGTTGGAGAAGACTTTTGAAAGTCCCTTGGACTGCAAGGCAGATCCAACCAGTCCATCCTAAAGGAGATCAGTCCTGGGTGTTCATTGGAAGGACTGATGCTGAAGCTGAAACTCCAATCTTCTGGCCACCTGATGTGAAGAACTGACTCTTTTGAAAAGACCCTGATGCTGGGAAAGATGGAAGGTGGGAGGAGAAGGAGACGACAGAGGATGAGATGGTTGGATGGCATCACTGACTCGACGGACATGAGTTTGAGCAAGCTCTGGGGGTTCATGATGGACAGGGAGGCCTGGCGTGCTGCAGTCCATGGGGTCACAGAGTCAGACAGGACTGATTGACTGAACTGAACTGAACACTGAGAAGAACAGTTTTATCTCTTCTCCGACAGAGCCATGGTACAGCAAGCATGCCTGCCCTTCCAGCAAGAAGATACCTCTCACGGAATTTCACAACACAACTTTCTCTTTCCGTATGAGTCTGCTTTGTTCAATGCATCAAAATACCAATGGCATTTTGCATAGAACTGAACCACATAATTTAAAACTTTGCATGGAAACACAAAACACCCCAAACAGCCAAAATAATCTTGAGAAAGAAGAATGAAGCTGGGGCAATCAAGGTCCCTGACTTCAGAATATACTTCAAAGCTACAGTAATCAAAATAGTTTTCTACGGACACAAAACAGACAGAGATCAAGGAAGCAGAATAGAGGGCCCAGAAAGAAACCCACACATCTATTCAATTACTCTGCAACAGAAAAGGCAAGAGTGTAATATGGAGAAAAGATACTCTCTTCATTAAGCGGTGCGGGGAAAACTGGACAGCTACATGTAACAAAATGAAATTGGACCGTGCTCTAACACCACACATAAATAAACTAAAAATGTGATAAAGACCTAAATGTAACACCAGACACTGTTAAATACTTACAGGCAGGACACTTTTTCACATGAATCACAACAGTGTCTTTTGGGAAATAACCCACAGAATGGGAGAAAATATTTACAAATGATGCAACCGAAAAGAGATTAAACTCTAAAAGAGACAAACAGCCCATACTGCTCAAAACAACCCAATCCAAACAATGGGCAGAAGACCTAATTCCACATTTCTCCAAAGAAGACAGAGAAATGACCGAAAGGCAAATGAAAAGATGTTCAATGCTGCTAATTATGAGAGAAATGCAAATCAGAACTACAAAAGTCGACAAATAATAAATGCTGCCGAGGGTAAGGAGAAAACAGAGCCCTCTTACGCTGTTGGCAGGAGTGTGAACTGATGCAGTTACTATGCAGGGCAGCACAGAGAATCCCTGAACAAACTCAAAACCAGAAGTACCCTATGTTCCCCCAGCCCCGCTCCTGGGCATGTATCCAGAAGAAACCATGGTTCCAAAAGATACATGCACCCAGTGGTCACCGCAGTGCTGTTCACAAGAGCCAAGACATGGAAACAAGCTAAGCGTCCATCAGCAGATGAACGGACAAAGATGCGGTGCGTATGTACAATGGAATACTACTTAATCATAAAAAGAGAACGAAATAATACCATTTGCAACAACACGCATGGGCCTACAGATTATAATGCTAACTGAAGTCAGAGATAAATATCATATATCCCTTTTATATGGGATCTAAAAACAAGTTGATATAAATGAGCTTACTTCCAAAACAGAAAGAGATTCACAGACATAGGAACACATGTCTGGTAACCAAAGGGGGAAGGGGGAGTGGATAAATTAGTTGTTTGGGATTGATGGGTACACTCACTGCTACATGTTAAGTCGATGACCCACAAGGACCTACGGTATAGCACAGAGAACTATAAACTCGATATCTGGTAATAACCTATATGGGAAAAGAATCTGACAAATGTTTATATGTATATACACGCACATATATAACTGTATATATACATATATATGCACATGTAACTGTATTTACTTATACAGATATCAGTTCAGTTCAGTTCATTTGCTCAGTCGTGTCCGACTCTTTGCAACCCCATAGACTGCAGCACGCCAGGCTTCCCTGTCCATCGCCAACTCCCAGAGCTTGCTCAGACTCATGGCCATCGAGTGGGTGATGCCATCCAACCATCTCCTCCTCTGTCGTCCCCTTCTCCTCCTGCCTTCAATCTTTCCCAGCATCAGGGTCTTTTCTAGTGAGTCAGTTCTTCGCATCAGGTGGCCAAAGGATTGGAGCTTCAGCTTCAGCATCAGTCCTTCCAATGAATGTTCAGGACTGGTTTCCTTTAGGATGGACTGGTTGGATCTCCTTGCAGTCCAAGGGACTCTCAAGATAAATGCATATATATACATAACTGGATAACTCTGCTGTATACCTGAAACTAACAATACTGTAAATCAACTATACTTCAGTAAAAAATAAAAATTAAATGTCTGAACTTATGACTAGTTTCTAACTCTAAAACTCATACTTCGTGAAATATAAACATTCAAAGGTACTGGTGTGAACTGTAGCCATTCTATTAAGACAAAACCTCATTGACGGGCTGACTGAAGAGATTAAATAATGAAACTATATTTAGGGGTAAAAGTTAAAAGGAAAAGTTTCATCTTCTCCTATAGGTACTTTTTGGATTGAACTAAACTTGTACTTAACTGGAGTGATTTATAAAGGACTGATTTAAGCAGGGGTTTTAACTATCAAAGTCCAAATGGACATGGCAGCTCTTTGCTCTTTGTCACATACATTTACAGCATAACCTGAAAAGGAAAGTACTGTGTACCCCTCTGAAATGTTTCAAATTTTTAGTCTTCTATAAATGGAACTCATACAAAAGTTATGACATAACCCTAGATATCAGAAAGCAATTGCTTATGAAAAATTCTAATTTCAACACCTTCATTTTATCATCACACATATCTCTTATTTTTGTTACTAGCAATATTGCATACATGCCAAGACTTTAGTGAAACTCTGTTTTTCAGAATATATAAGTTTGTAGAATGCAGCATTCCCAAAGACTTTTGGATAATTACAGAGAAAGTGAAAAGCATAAAAACTGTTAAAAAAGATCTGAGTCATCTATTTCCACATCAGGTTCATTATTGTTATAATAACACTGCCTTTCTAAAAAACTCAAGTACTAGCTTTCTAGTACTTGACAATATCTAATGACATCAAACAATTCACTGGAACAGGGAGCTTCTTTGATCTTCAAATTGCTGGAATTCACTTTTCTGTTACATGTTTTTTTTTTTTTTTTTAGGAAGAAAATAAGACCTGTCAAACTCTCCCATGAAATAAAACAGGGATACCTTGTGAAAATAACAGTCTTTTTATTGATCACAGCTTTCTTCTTAAATGGGGCTTCCCTTGTGGCTCAGCTAATAAAGAATCCACCTGCAATGCAGGAGACCTGGCTTCGATCCCTGGCTGGGGAAGATTCCCCTGGAGAAGGGAAAGGCTATTACCCACTCCAGGATTCTGGCCTGGAGAATTCCATGGACCATATAGTCCATGGGGTCGCCAAGAGTCGGACACGACTGAGCGACTTGCATTCTCACTTTCTCTCTTCTTCCCCTACTCTATGCAGAAGTCTAGAACCATACTATTGTTTGCAACTTCTTTCTGCCTTTTTCTCCTCTTTTTCTTGCCTACTTGATCATTCATGGAGTTTTATTGATAATTTCAGTAGCTTTTTTTATGGGAATTACCCTGCATGCTTATCTTAATAAAGCCTGGAGTTAATGACTACCTTTACTTTCTTGGCGTTTGAATGGCTCTAATCTTATACACTTTCTTTTTTTTTCTTTTTTTAATCTTATACACTTTCATCTTTCAGGATCGCTAAAATTTAATCATCTCAAGAGCACGGCAGGAAGAAGACTGGGTATGAAATCTGACAGTCTTGATTTTTTATCTTAGTTTCATCTTTTCTTGGCTAAAAACTTCGGTAAATAACTCACCTTTTTTGAGACTCGGTCCTCTGATATGTGAAACTAAGACATAATATTTAACTGCATCCTGGAAAGAACACGATTAAAAGGCAGGTGTTAGGTTCTTAGAAGTTTCAGTGACTCTTTCTACAAAATTTAACAAGGCAGCTATTAATAAGGGAATCACATCCACCTGATTCGAAATATTCAAGGTAACACTGACACGTATTTCTACCAATTCGTGATACAGTTCAGTTCCGTTCAGTTCAGTCACTCAGTCGTATCCGACTCTTGGTGACCCCATGAACCACAGTACACCAGGCCTCCAGTCTATCACCAACCCCCGTGATACAGTGTGAACCTGACACCATGCCTAAACAGAAGGAAATACAAAAACGATGCCTCAGTGACTTCAAGAATGCATGAATGGAGGGGGCTTCCCTGCTGGCTCAGCTGGTAAAGAGCCAAGGCAGGTGACACACGTTCGATCCCTGGTCTGGAAGGTTCCACAAGGAGCAACTAAGCCCACGCGCCATGAATACTGATGCCCGTGCATCCTGGAATTCAGGCTAGGCCACAAGAGGAGCCACCACAATGAGACGCCTACACACGGCAACTGCAGAGGAGCCCCTCCTTTCTACACACAACTGGAGAGGAGCCCCTCCTCTCTGCACACAACTGGGGAGGAGCCCTTCCTCTCTGCACACAACAACTGGAGAGGAGCCCCTTCTCTCTGCACACAACTGGGGAGGAGCCCCTCCTCTCTGCACACAACTGGGGAGGAGCCCCTCCTCTCTGCACACAACTGGGGAGGAGCCCCTCCTCTCTGCACACAACTGGGGAGGAGCCCCTCCTCTCTGCACACAACTGGAGAGGAGCCCCTCCTCTCTGCACACAACTGGGGAGGAGCCCCTCCTCTCTGCACACAACTGGGGAGGAGCCCCTCCTCTCTGCACACAACTGCAGAGGAGCCCCTCCTCTCTACACACAACTGGAGAGGAGCCCCTCCTCTCTACACACAACTGGGGAGGAGCCCCTCCTCTCTGCACACAACTGGGGAGGAGCCCCTCCTCTCTGCACACAACTGGAGAGGAGCCCCTCCTCTCTGCACACAACTGGGGAGGAGCCCCTCCTCTCTGCACACAACTGGGGAGGAGCCCCTCCTCTCTGCACACAACTGGGGAGGAGCCCCTCCTCTCTGCACACAACTGGGGAGGAGCCCCTCCTCTCTGCACACAACTGGAGAGGAGCCCCTCCTCTCTGCACACAACTGGGGAGGAGCCCCTCCTCTCTGCACACAACTGGGGAGGAGCCCCTCCTCTCTGCACACAACTGGGGAGGAGCCCCTCCTCTCTACACACAACTGCAGAGGAGCCCCTCCTCTCTGCAACTAGAGAAGAGCCTGCACACCAGCAAAGACCCGGCAGAGCAAAAACCAAACACGAATTAGTAGAATTAAGATAAAAAAGAATGAGTGAATGCACTTCCATGCTTGATGGGAGTGATATAATAGACATCGGTAAGCGAGTATAACTCAAAACTAGAGGCAGACTCACGGAAAGTGGTGTCTTTTCATCTTGTTTGTTGAATTAGCACATTGGCCAAGTCCTTCACTTTGGCCAGCCTCAGTTTCTTAATCTATAAAATGCAGATATGGGACAATAGCATATTTAATGTGGATTTCTAAATGTTTAAGATTCTCTGACTTGATAATTTGGAAAAGTAAACTGTGTCTCTCTGTTTATGAGCCAGACCACGAACAGGTCTAAGGTTTCAATCTGTACCATAATTCCACAGACATACTTTTAGAAATGTAGTTAATGGCTCAGATTGGTAAAGAATCCACCTGCAATGCAGAAGACACAGGTTCAATCCCTGGGTTGGGAAGATCCCCTGGAGGAGGGCATGGCAACCCGCTCCAGTATTCTTGCCTGGACCCCATGGACAGAGGAGCTTTGTGGGCTACAGTTCATGGGGTCACAAAGAGTTGGGCTACAGTTCATGGGGTCACAAAGAGTTGGACACGACTAAGGGACTAACACTACCATAAAGGGAATATTTTAGAGGAATAAAATTACCCCAGGTGTCTTAAAGATTTTTTTTTTTCAGAAGAAATAGGTAGCTTCTTGCTCAATAGCAGTAAGGCCCCTATTTATTGTCCTGTGATCTCTCAGCAAAACACGTTTCACTGACTTGTGTTAAAATGCTGTCAAATTGTGCTTTTCACACTGTAAACTCAACACTTTGATGCATTCCTTTACAGAAGGCCAGCAGGTACAGCCTTTTTCTGACAGTGCAGTAGGCTGTGTTGTTATTAACTGCTTTTTCCATATTAGGTTTAGATGGAATAGGACATTATCACTTTCCTTTCTCATGAGGAAATGAATCTGATTACTGTCCTAACTTGTGGTTATTCTTTTAAATGAGTGATACTGGGTCAAAATACGCTTCTGTCAATTCACTGAATGCCTAAGAACATAACACACTTTTTACACAAAAGCAAAATCCCTTTCCCTAGTGCTGCTTCCCAAAAAAAAAAGCAACAGTGTTTGAACATCTCTTTATCACAGATATTGTGTTAATTTCCCCACTATTCTTGCTTGCTCTTGTCATATCCAGAGGGATATATTAATAAAGTGCTCTGAAGTCATCTAATATTTACCAGCATTTCTTTGTATTACTAAACTGAGTACTTGTCACTTTATGTTTTATTTCATGGCATCAATGTTTACACAGCTGGATAAGTGTATATGCAATAGTAATCATCGGTGTTCAGCTTTGCCTTCAAAACTAATTCCATCTTTATGCCTGTTGCTGTTCAGTCACTAAGTCTTGTCCAACTATTTGCGACCCCATGGACTGCAGCACACCAGGCTCCTCTGTCCCTCACCAACTCCTGGAGCTTGCTCAAACTCACGTCCACTGAGTCAGTGATGCCATCCAACCATCTCATCCTCTGTTGTCCCCTTCTCCTCCCGCCTTCAATCTTTCCCAGCATCAGGGTCTTTTCAAAAGAGTCAGTTCTTCGCATCAGATGGCCAAAGTATTGGAGCTTCAGCTTCAGCATCGGTCCTTCCAACCAATATTCAAGGTTGATTTCCTTCTGGATTGACTTTTATACCTGAGACTAATTCTTTTTCACATAGGTTCTTCACTCCTAAGAAACAGATTTCTTGCAACTTGAAATCTGTGCTTTAATAATGTAATGGTCATCGAGCACAAGGTCATCTGCGATGACCCCTTCCATCTCGACTGTTCCCTGTATTGCTACCCCTTCCTTCACATCTGAGCTAACAGCACTTCTCCACATCAACACCAAATGTCCATCTCTTCCATCCTTCGCCGGCCCTTCAACCGTCTCTGGAATTTTGCCCCTCTGACAACCTGACTTCCCTCCTTTGTCTGCAGTTTCCGCTCTTCTGCAGCTCCCGTCCTTCCAAATTTGAAGATACACTCAATTTTTCCACATTTGGAGAACCCCCTTCAATTCCATTTTCCTCTAAATCAGTGTGCACTTGCTCTTCTTTCTATCAGGGGAAAAATGACGTGAAATAGCATTCTAACAGTAATAATTCCTCGTCTTTTCCCTCTCCGATACTTTTGCTGTTGTTGCTGTCTAGTTGCTGAGTCGTGTCCGACTCTTTTGTGATCCCATGGACTGTAGCCTACCAGGCTCCTCTGTCCATGGGATTCTCCAGGCCAAAATACTGGAGTGGGCTGCCATTTCCCTTTCCAGGGGATCTTCCAGGGATTGAACTCACGTCTCCTGCATTGCAAGCGGATTCTTTCCCTCTGAGGCACCGGGGAAGCCCTTGGCAACACTTTCAGCTCCTTACAATACAGATTCTGCCTCTAGTATAGAACTGAAACTGTATTTGGACTTTGCTTCACTAGATAATCTTGGGGTGTCATTTTTTTTTTTTTTACGATTTTAACCTGATATTTTTGCAACATTTAAAACCACAGACTACACTTGCTGACTTGTGCTATTCTCCAGTTTTCCCAGCTTTCTCTGAGACTGCACTTTCCAAAGCTGTCCGGCTGGGTCCTCTCTCCCCCACCGCCACTGCACACACCCTTCGGTGCTGACATTCATTCAGGGTTCAAAATCCATCCTCATCTTTTCACTGTGAACTCCTGGCGGCATCACCCAGCACCATCTCCAGCCCCCCAGTACCTTCCTCTTTTAAGTCTCATGGTTTCCTTTCAGGTTTGCCTTTCTGACCGTCTCCTGGGCATGTCCACATGCCAGATGACTGAGATGTGTTTTTCCTGGCGAGAGAATTTACAGGTTCAAATGTCCACAGGTACTATTCTTGCTGGTGCATGCCTTGATTATGAGCATCACTGAAGGCCTCTAGGCAGTGTGCTGAAAAGCAGAGACGGTACTCTGCAGACGAAGGTCCCTACAGTCATGGCTATGACTTCCCAGGGGTCCCGCATGGATGTGAGAGCTGGACCCAACAGAAGGCTGAGTGCCAGAGAATTGATGCCTTTGAACCGTGGTGCTGGTCAAGACTCCTGAAAATGTCTTGGACAGCAAGGAGATCAAACCTGTCAGTCCTCAAGGAAATCAACCCTGAGTACTCATTGGAAGGACGGATGCTGAGTCTGAAGCTCCAATACTTCGGCCACCTGACATAAAAAGGAAGAAGTGGCTGGCGGTGGGGAGGAATCATGGCAGAAAATGAGGGTGGGGTCATGGAAAGAGTGAAACAAGAGGGAGCCTGGGCTTCCCGTGGATCTGCCCCCTTTCAGTATCTCCACTGCAGTCAGCTCAGTCCTTCTCTGCCCCAATTCAATCCCAGCAGGTCTAATGACATCTACTCCTGAAGCACAGGGCTCTCTGCTTCTCATTGCTTCATGCTAACCACGACATGGTCCTCATCAAGGGACCAAGGCGGACTGAAGCTGGAACTCCACGTCCAAAGCTGCTCCCCACATGGCCCCCGTCAGTTTGCTGCCTGTTCCAAAAAGAAAACATCGAGAGTGAATCTCCAGTTTCCCTGGTTGGTCCAGTGGTTGAGAATCTGCCTTGTAGGGCATGCCGGGTTCGATCCACAGTCTGGGAAGATTTCACGTGACGCAGGGCAACTGAGCCTGTCCACCCCAACTACTGAAGCTCGCTTATCTAGAGTCTGTACCCCACAACAAGAGAAGCCCCCACAAGGAGAAGCCTGTGCACTGCAACTGGGGAGCAGCCCCCGCTCTCCATAACTAGAGAAAGCCTGCATGCTGCCAATAATGAAGAGAATAAATAAAATTATAAAACTCCAGAACTATTTATGAAAGCATCTACCAACAGTTTCGATATAAATAAACATTTTTTTTAAGTGAATCTCCCTAACTCTGAAGCCATCTCTCCTTTCTAAAGAAGGCTAACGTGCCTGAGAATGGATGCTTTTGAACTGTAGGTGTTGGAGAAGACTCTTGAGAGTCCCGTGGACTGCAAGGAGATCCAACCAGTCCATCCTGAAGGAGATCAGTCCTGAAGATTCAGTGGAAAGACTGATACTGAAGCTCCAATACTTTGGCCACCTGATGCATAAAACCAACTCATTGGAAAGACCCCGATGCTGGGAAAGAAGGCAGGAGGAGAAATGGACGACAGAGGATGAGATGGCTGGATGGCATCAGTGAGTCAATGGCCATGAGTTTGAGCAAGCTCCAGGAGTTGGTGATGGACAGGGAAGCCTGGCGTGCTGCACTCATGGGGTCACAGAGGGTCAGACATGACTTAGAGACTGAAGAGCAAGCCAACGCCCTTTCTTCAGCCTCAATAGCTCTGCCCGTGGAAGTCCATAACAGCAATAACAGCTTTATTATCCACTTCTTCCTGGGCACATTTATTTTTGCTGCTCTCTGAAAGGGTTACTTCGGTGCACTTGTGCACTTAATAGATGGGGAGATTATTGTTGATTTTATTAAGTCTTAACAGCAATTGTTTTAAACACTGATTTCCATATAACATTCAGAATTACGGAGTTTTTTAAGAGTCAAAGCAACTTTAGACATCTTTTAGCTCAAACAGCTCAATTTCCAGACAAAACTAAGGCCAAACACCATTTTCTCCGAGACATGAAGCAATCAGTGTCAAAGCAGATAAACACCAGCTCTCGATGAGGAACAAAATGGAAATGAACATTATTTCAGCTCATAGGATTAATGTGGTTTGGCACGATCCATACTGAAAGAGCTCATATAAAATGTAATAAATTAGGGAGCCTATGAAAGCATTCTGACCAGAACTGTACTGAGAGTTGTTTATTCTGCAAGATAAAATGGGTTATTTATACATATAAAATTGTTTATGATTAACTCACACACTGTACTTTACAGGCTAGGAAAACTTGTTTTAATTTTTACTATTAAAAAAAAATTATGGCTATGTAATTACATTTATAAAGTTCCTGCTTTGGCCTGGTATCTTCAAAACATTACATGATTCTATATTTTCAAGGGATGAAGGTCAGCTAGATAGCCAACACCAATGGATACATTAGACCAAAAAGTGGAGAATCTGCCTTCAAACCCAGGTATTGCTACCTAAGTAGAAAAAAAGGATACTGTAGTTGGATTAAGGATTTCCCAAGTGGCTCAGACGGTAAAAATTCTGCCTGCAGCTCAGGAGTCCTGCGTTCAATCCCTGGGTCGGGAAGATCCCCTGGAGGAGGAAATGGCACCCCACTCCAGTATTCTTGCCTGGAGAATCCCAGGGACAGAGGAGCCTGGTAGGCTACAGTCCATGGGGTCATAAAGAGTTGAGCAAACACCACTTTCACTTTCATACTTTCACTTTAATTGGATTCAACCACAATTTTATTTTAAAATATCATAGTCTGTCGGAAAATACCCCTTTCATTTGAAAAATCATATTCACTTACAATTCACATTCTTGATCCTAGAAGTGACATTTTATAATTCCAATATTCGGCATGCCTCTGAGTCAGGAGTTTTATCTTGGATGCCCTTTAAAGCAGCATTCCCGAATGTTAAAATGATGAATGGTTTTTTATTAAATTTACCGGCCAATCTGCCAATACCTATATGGAAAGCAACGCTTTCCTTTGTTAAGGAATTCTTAGTTTTAATTTACGTGGTTAGAAATGCAATGTGCTTCAAGTTTCCAATCATGCGGTTTTGCAATTTCAACTCAGAAACAATCTCATGAGGAAGAAAAAGTCATATCTTGACATAAATTTAATTTCTTGGGCCTCTTGTTACTTTTCATGCTAAGGTACTTCAGCAGTGTCCAACTCTCTGCGACCTCATGGACTGCAGCCTGCCAGGCTCCCCTGTCCATGGGATTCTGCTGGCAAGAACACTGGAGTGGGTTGCCATTTCGTCCTCCCTGGGCTCCACCCGACACAGGGATCGAATCCTTGTCTCTTGCACCTCCTGCATTGGCAGGCGGTTCTTTACCACTAGCACCATCTGGTCACTTTAGACTTTGCAAAACAGCAAATGAGTTTCTGTTCTTAATTCCCTCCCAAAGCAGTCTTCTCCTTCACTAGCCTTGAGGATCTCTAGAAAGGAAATGGAGGATTTTGTGTAAGTTGTCTACAACCTATCAGTTCGAGAGTTTAGCATCTACGTTTCACTGCCTACTTACAACAGTGAAGCGAAGGGCAAGTCGCTCAGTCATATCCCACTCTTTGCGATCCCATGGACTGTATAGTCCATGGAATTCAAAAGGCCAGAATGATGGAGTGGGTAAGCCTTCCCCTTCTCCAGGGGATCTTCCCGACCCAGGGATTGAACCCAGGTCTCCCGCATTGCAGGCGGATTCTTTACCAGCTGAGCCACAAAGGAAGTCCACTTACAACAGAGAAGAAGGTAATTATTGAGTTATTGAAAAATTAAATTTGACCCAACTTCTCATGGCAACTGCTTTGTTTGAAAGAGACAACCCTGACTGGTATGTAAATTGCCCCAAGAGGTAAGTTACAGACAGAGCTGGAATAACAGCAGCAGTGCTAACTTCCTGCTGCTACTGGTCGGGTAGGTCAGTTATGACACTGTGCTAACGAGGTCAAGGTTACGTTCCAAGCCCAGGTGGGTGGCTGATGTTACGCTGATCCATGACCAGGAAATGCACCTTCAATTTCAGCTGTTTCAGAATCTTATTAGGGACAGCAAGTTCCTTTAATTATGTGTATTTTTTAATATTTATTTATTGTGCTATTCTACATTATGTTATTACTTCTTCTTCTTGTTTTTTTTTTTTTTTTTTTTTTTTAGCTGCACGTGGGGCATATGGGATCTAGTTCCATGACCGAGGATCAAAATTGGGTTCCCTTCATCGTAAGCACACAGTCTTCCTGCAAGAACATCAGAGAAGTTCCAACACTTCTTAAATATAGGAACACAGCAAACGTTTCCACATGTACTCATATGTCTTTGGGGGAAACTATACATTGATTTATAATATGCATTTGGGTAACTGGGAGATAAATTATAAATTATTCAGTTACAAACGACATTTTCTCCCACAGGAACATGGGCTTGCCTGGTGGCTCAGCCGGTGAAGAATCCACCTGCAATGCAGGAGACCCCAGTTCGATTCCTGGGTTAGAAAGATCCCCTGGAGAAGGGCACGGCAACCCACTCCAGTGTTCCTGCCTGGAGAATCCCCATGGACAGAGGAGCCTGGCGGGCTACAGTCCATGGGGTTGCAAAGAGTTGGACACGACCGAGCGACTAAGAATACCCATATGAACACCATCTGAACGTGACTGTTCAGATTCTGTGCTGGCCTGCCAGCGACGGAGGAATGTGTTTAAAGTTCTGTCTTCAGAAACAGACTCACAGACTTAAGAGATGAACATATGGCTGCCAGGGTAGAAGGGTGGGGGAAGGGATAGTCAGGGAGTCTGGGATGGACATAGACACACTGCTGCATTTAACATGGAGAACCAACAAGGACCTGCTGGACAGCACAGGGAACTCTGCTCAATACTCTGTAATAACCTTATGGTTCCCAGGGGGAAGGATGGGGGAAGGGACAGTTAGGAAGTTTGGGATGGACATGGACACACTGTTGTATTTAACGTGGAGAACCTACAAGGACCTGCTGTCTAGCACAGGGAACTCTGCTCAAAACTCTGTAATAACCTGATGGTTCCTAGGGGGAAGAGTGAGGGAAGGGATAGTTAAGGAGTCTGGGATGGACATGGACACACTGCTGTATTTAACATGAAGAACCAACAAGGACCTGCTGGCCAACTCAGTGACCTCTGCCCCGTGTCATGTGGCAGCCTGGATGGGAAGGGAGTTTGGGGGAGAAGAAATACAATGTATATGTATGGCTGAGTGCCTCTCCTGTTCACCTGAAACTACAACATTATTAATCAGCTATACTCCAATATAAAATAAAAGATTTAAAAGATAAATCATGTTCTATGTTTTCATAACTTCAGTTCCTTAAGAACGTGCCAACTTGGCTCTCAGTGTCCAGGTTAAGTCATACAGATTGGCCTTTAATTGATAACATAAAAGGTGCCAAACTATTTTCTTAGCACTGAAAACATCACGCTTTCTGTGGCCAGCGTTTCACCAAAACCAGGTGGGTCGATTTTCATCTTCACGGAAAACTGCTTGAAGGTTATGCAAGCTCTCCACACTTTGGAGGAGGGGGTGAGGTCATCCTGGGTTTCAGCCTTTAGAAACAGGTTTCAACAATGTGGTTTCTGGGATAACAAGCTTTTAGCTCAGGCTTCCCAGCGGCTCAGACAGTAAAGCGTCTGCCTGCAATGCAAGAGGCCCAGGTTCGATCCCTGGCTTGGGAAGATCCCCTGGAGAAGGAAATGGCACCCTACTCCAGTACTCTTGCCTGGAAAATCCCAGGGACGGAGGAGCCTGGTAGGCTACAATCGATGGGGTTGCAAAGAGTTGGACATGACCGAGCGACTTCACTTTCTTTCACTTTCCCAGTGGCTCAGCAGCAAAAGAGACCAGCTGCAATGCAGGGGGCACAGGAGACGTGGGTTCAGTCCCTGGGTCGGGAAGACCCCCTGGAGGAGGACATGGCAACCCACTCCGGTATTTTTGCCTGGAGAATCCCATGGACACAGGAGCCTGGCGGGCTACAGTCCATGGGGTCGCTAAGAGTCAGATGCAACTGAAGCAGTTTAGCACACATGTTGCACAGCCCAAGCTTGGGTTTATTATCCTAAACTTAACTTTTCTTCACTCTGATTGTATCTATATTCCCTAGCCTGTGAACCTTTCTGTAAGCTAACCACTAATTGTTTCAGAGTGAGGTAAGCCAAGTAAACCTACCTGAATAAATGAGTTAAAACCAACAAGCAAAGTAACTGCCGACACAGTGTCCTCTGGGAACGAGCAAGATTTGTTTATCCATGCTTCTCTTTCCGCCTTCTAAACCTCTGAAATCACAGGGAAAATGTGAATATTTGTTATGTAAAATGTGTTGCAAAACAGTGGAAAGAACACTTCACATGGCCTGAAATTGAGAGTGGGATCCCAGGCAGAGGGCAAGGCCAACATTCCCATTTTCAGCTTCCCCACCTCTGGGAGGATCTCAACACATCTCTGAACGCCAGGAAACAGATCATGTACCCCGCTGGTAGATGGGTACATTTTGACAGTTATCATTTAGTCCAATTCACGTTCCTGAGCCTAGAGAAAAATAAAAAGGACTCTGGGTGGAGGAGGCTGACTTGACAGGCAGAAAGGGAGTGCTCCTTTTAACATTTAGCTGCAAACGCACTGGGTATTTGAGTTGAAGAAACCCAGGGTTTGTGTGATGGAAATCTCTTTAGTGGTGGACCTGTTCAGCAGCTGTACTTTCCCATATGCGAGTGACACTTTGAAATGCGGCTAGTGCAACTGAGGAGCTGATTTTTCACGTTTTATCCTAAGTAATGCCAACATACACCCAGGTGGCCACCACAGCAGGCAGAACAGGCGACGACTCTGGAAAACGCACACACTGGCCATGCTCTGTTCTGACATCTCAGTGTGCTAGCTGTCCATGCCTGTTATCTCCTCTAATTATTTAGTAGTTAACTGCAGTTAAAAAAAAACAAAACAAAACTCGGGCTTCCCTCGTGGCTCAGACAGTAAAGAATTCTGCCTGCAATGCAGGAGACCCAGGTTCCATCCCAGATTCAGGAAGATCCCCTGGAGAAGGAAATGGCAACCCACTCCTGTATCCTTGCCTGGAGAATCCCATGGACAGAGAAGCCTGGCGCGCTACAGTCCATGAGGTCGCAGAGTCAGACACGACTAAAGAGACTGGAAAATAGCAACATCTCGTGTCTACAAAGAAAACTGACAAGTGGTGCCCTAAATTTCCTCTGAGGTAACTGAGGCAATTTAAGTTCTAAATTATACTCTATCACATTTATCTCTCACTCACGCAGCTTTTTGAAAACAGGGAATAACCTGCTGGTTGTGTGGATCAGCTTGCAAATATGAAATGTACAGAAATAGAGTAACTCCCATCCTACAAGTCTCTACATAGGCTGTATAAAATGAAGCCACTCTCCCGTAGGCTGGTAAAACGTGTGAGTCAAATTTATTTCCTTCTCTCAAAAAAGCAAGAGAGTTGCAGAAAAACATCTATTTCTGCTTTCTTGACTATGCCAAAGCCTTTGACTGTGTGGATCACAAGAAACTGTGGAATATTCTCAAAGAGATGGGAATACCAGACCACCTGACCTGCCTCTTGAGAAATCTGTATGCAGGGCAGGAAGCAATAGTTAGAACTGGACATGGAACAACAGACTGGTTCCAAATAGGAAAAGGAGTACGTCAAGGCTGAATATTGTTACCCTGCTTATTTAACTTATATGCGGAGTACATCATGAGAAACGCTAGGCTGGAGGAAGCACAAGCTGGAATCAAGATTGCCAGGAGAAATATCAGTAACCTCAGATATGCAGATGACACCACCCTTATGGCAGAAAGTGAAGAGGAACTAAAAAGCCTCTTGATGAAAGGGAAAGACGAGAGTGAAAAAGTTGGCTTAAAGCTCGACATGCAGAAAATGAAGATCATGGCATCTGGTCCCATCACTTCATGGCAAATAGATGGGGAAACAGTGGAAACAGTGTCAGACTTTATTTTTGGGGGGCTCCAAAATCACTGGATATGGTGATTGCAGCCATGAAATTAAAAGATGCTTACTCCTTGGAAGAAAAGTTATGACCAACCTAGATAGCATATTGAAAAGCAGAGACATTACTTTGGCAACAAAGGTCCGTCTAGTCAAGGCTATGGTTTTTCCAGTGGTCATGTATGGATGTGAGAGTTGGACTGTGAAGAAAGCTGAGCGCCAACGAACTGATGCTTTTGAACTGTGGTGTTGGAGAAGACTCTTGAGAGTCCCTTGGACTGCAAGGAGATCCAGTCAGTCCATTCTGAAGGAGATCAGCCCTGGGATTTCTTTGGAAGGACTGATGCTAAAGCTGAAACTCCAGTATTTTGGCCACCTCATAAAAAGAGTTGACTCATTGTAAAAGACCCTGGTGCTGGGAGGGATTGGAGGCAGGAGGAAAAGGGGACGACAGAGGATGAGATGGCTGGATGGCATCATGGACTCGATGGATGTGAGTCTGAGTGAACTCCGGGAGATGGTGATGGACAGGGAGGCCTGGTGTGCTGCAATTCATGGGGTCGCAAAGAGTTGGACACAACTGAGTGACTGAACTGAACTGAACCGAACGACATACTGGTTTTGATCACTTGATGTATTTTTTTTTTTTTTAACTCAGTAAGAAGCAACTGATGGTAATTCTAATGTCGGTGCTGGTGGCATGTCTGTTGTGTATGCTCAAGATTTCCTTGTATACTGTCTAAATTATCCATTGATTCATACGCTATCATCTAATATAGGATTGTCTTTTTAAGACAGAGAAATCAGAAGACAAGCGTGTCTCTTTTTCCTTTGAAAAGTAACAGCAGCTTATTCATCCTAGTCTGTATGACCCAGCAAATACTGGGAAGGATTTTTAATATAACAGTTTTTCTTTCCTCTTCCCAACAGATTTGAAAAGACAGACCATCCCTTTTTAATTAGTAAAACAGCAACATGTCCCTGCATGGCTCTGAAAGTCAGACAGATATATAAAGGTATTAAGATAAAAACTTAAACACGAATGATTCCAATGTCAGGTAATTTTCACCATATGGCAATGGGAGGCTAATTCAATATTAAATAGTGCTAGGAATTCTGTTTCCTTTACAAAGTACACAAGTCAAAGACAGCTCTTACCACTTCCTGTTTCCTTTGTTATATTATGCCTGCTTGAGTTTCTCAGGCATACGATAACATGCCGTCTTGAAAAAAAAAATCAAGAAACATTTTCTTGGTTAACAATTAATTGGTGCATACAAATGTTTAACAGGGTGTACTGTCAATTAAAAATAAATGTGAGCCTTCCATAAACTTCTGTACAATGTGGAGCTGGACGTTTCTGGGCCACCCTTTCAGGCTGGGGTTGGGCGAGGATTTTCAGGGGTTTTTTTTCTCAGGTTTCCAGGGAGTCTCCAGTGAATCGGACTGAGTTTTATTTCTGGGTTCCCAGGGTCCAAGCCTACTTTGATTGACAACTGTTTGCAGAGAGCCGGCCGCGGGCCCAGGAATCTGGCACAAGGATTAAGAAATGACAGACAGCTTTGCTCTGCAAGGAGGTTCACACGTGCCCATGCAGTCACTGCGGGGCTGGGCAACTTGCGCCCGAGACTATCTCAGATGACCGAACTCGGATGGAATCACCGAGCGCAAGGCATGGGCAAAGGAGGGCATGCAGAGAAAGGCCTCCTCGTGGACACAGCTCCTGTGTCCTCCTCCTCGTCTCTGATTGCACTATTTATTCCCTGGGGGCTCTCACCCCCCGAGAAATGGGTTCTTCTCCAAAGTCACCAGTTATTTAATTTTCAAAAGTAAAAGTGCTTTGGATGGAAAAACACACTAATTTTTTTTTTTTAAAACCACAAGACAAGCAAAATGCTAAGTTTAACCTAGAGTAAGAGAAATCAGAGTCATAAACAATACATGGAAAGTTGATGTTGTTTGTGCAGTCCCCAAGTTGTGTCCAATGCTTTGTGACCCCACGGACTGCAGCACACCAGGCTTCCCTGTCCTTTACCATCTCCTGGAATTTGCTCAAACTCGTGTCCATTGAGTCAGCGATGTCATCCAACCATCTCATCCTCTGTTGCCCCCTTCTCCTCTAGCCCTCAATCTTTCCCAGCATCAAGGTCTTTTCCAAGGAGTCGGCTCTTTGCATCATGTGGCCAAAGTATTGGAGCTTCAGCATCAGTCCTTCCAATGAATATTCAGGATTGATTTCTTTGAGGATTGACTGGTTTGATTTCCTTGCCGTCCAAGACACTCTCAAGAGTCTTCTCCAGCAACACACTTCGAAAGCATCAATTCTTTGGCACTCAGCTTTATCGTCTTAACTCTTGCATCTGTACATAACTACTGTAAAAACCACAGCTTTCATTATACAGACCTTTGTTGGCAAAGTGATGTTTCTGCTTTTTAATATTCTGTCTAGGTTTGACACAGCTTTTTTTCTCCCCAAGGAGCAGTCACCAAGAAATGGGTTCTTTCTTTAATGGATGCAGTCACCACCTGCGGTGATTTTGGAGCCCAAGAAAATGAAATCTGCACTGTTTCCACGTTTTCCAGTCTATTTGCCATGAAGTGATGGGACTGGATGCCATGATCTTTGTTTTTTGAATGCTCAGTTTTAAGCCAACTTTTTCACTCTCCTCTTTCACCTTCATCAAGAGGCTCTTTTTAATTTAGTTCCTCTTCACTTTCTGCCATTAATGTGGTCATATCAGCATATCTGAGGTTGTTGATATTTCTTCTTCTGGCAATCTTGATTCCAGCTTGTGCTTCATCCAGCCCAGTGTTTCTCATGATATACTCTGCATGTAAGTTAAATAAGCAGGGTGACAATATATAGCCTTGACTTACTCCTTTCCCAATTTTAAGCCATTCTGTTGTGCCATGTCTGGTTCTAACTGTTGCTTCTTGCCCTGCCTCCCAGTTTCTCAGGAGGCAGGTAATGTGGTCTGGTATTCAGATCTCACTGGGAATATTTCACAGTTTGTTGTGATAAATACAGTCAAAGGCTTCAGCACAGTCCATGCAGAAGTAGATGTGATGGAATTCCACCACCTCGACCAGCTTTAACATCAATATATGTGTACTGAGCGTCCCTCACAGCTCAGCTGGAGAAGAATCTGCCTGCAATTCAGGAGACCCTGGTTTGATTCCTGGGTCAGGAAAATCCCCTGGAGAAGTGATAGGCTACCCACTTCGGTATTCATGGGTTTCCCTGGTGGCTTAGATGGTAAAGAATTCAAGTGCAATGTGGGAGACCTTGGTTCGATACCTAAGTTGGGAATATTCTCCTGGAACCGACTCCAGTATTCTGGCCTGGAGAATCCCATGGACAGAGGAGCCTGGTGGGCTATCGCCCATGGGGTCCCAAGGAGTCAGACACGACGGAGAGACTAAGCAGACACATATGTACGTGTGTACAACTGAGTTACTTTGCTGCACGGAAGAAATTAACAACACTGTAAATCAACTATACTTCAATAAAATTCAAAAACAAGTAAAATTATACCAGATTACCATGAGGTACCCTCAGCGATTCTATGTGACACAAAAGAAAATAACTTTGACAACAACTTCATTTTACCCAAGTACAAATGAAACATTATATACCCAAAATTGTTTTGACATTTTCTTTTCAATCTGATTGCTACAAGACACACTGTATATGTGAGCAGCTCTCAATACACACTGGAATCATGTGAGGACCTTGTCCAGGTCCTCACATGATTTATATTTTTAAAATATAAATTTTGGAAAAATATAAAATTTATATTTTTCAAATATAAAATTCTGGAAAACAAATATGACATGGGCAGCAGTATTCTAAAACTTCTCAGGTGAGCCCCCATGTGCATCCAGGTCAAGCAGTGCTGGGTAGATCAATACCTTTCAAAACTTACTGTGCACACAGGCCACCTAGGATACTGGGTAAAATGCAGATCATACTTGCAGGGTGAAAGCTGAGATTCTGTATCTTAAGAAGCTCAAGGTGATATGTGGAATACACTCTAAGTTGCATGTGGGCAGATGACCCTAAAGGGCAAGGTGGGGAGGAAATACACAGAAATTTCTACAAATACACAGGAATAGTTAGAATTGAGATTTTCAGGGCTTCCCTGGTGGTCTCAGTTCAGTCCAGTTCAGTCGCTCAGTTATGTCCGACTCTTTGCGACCCCATGAACCGCAGCACGCCAGGCCTCCCTGTCCATCACCAACTCCCAGAGTTCACTCAGACTATGTGCACTGAGTCGGTGATGCCATCCAACCATCTCATCCTCTGTCATCCCCTTCTCCTCCCGCCTTCAGTCTTTCCCAGCATCAGGGTGTTTTCAAATGAGTCAGTTCTTCGCATCCGATTGGCCAAAGGATTGGAGTTTCCGCTTCAGCATCAGTCTTCCAAGGAATATTCAGGATTGATTTCCTTTAGGATGGACTGGTTGCATCTTCTTGCAGTCCAAGGGACTCTCAAGAGTCTTCTCCAGCACCACGGTTCAAAAGCATCAACTCTGCGCTCAGCTTTCTTTATAGTCCAACTCTCACACCCATACATGATTACTGCAAAAACCATAGCTTTGTCTCTGCTTTTTAATATGCTGTCTAGGTTGGTCATAGCTTTTCTTCCAAGGAGCAAGCGTCTTTCAATTTCATGGCTGCAGTCACCATCGGCGGTCATTTTGGAGCCCCAAAAAATAGTCTCTCACTGTTTCCTCTGTCTCTCCATCTATTTGCCGTGAAGCGATGGGACCAGATGCCATGATGTTAGCTTTCTGAATGCTGAGTTTTAAGCTGACTTTTTCACTCTCCTCTTTCACTTTCATCAAGAGGCTCATCAAGGTGTCATGTTCTAGGGCTTCACAAAGAGTCACTTGGGAAGAACAATATGCATCAAGGATACCAGGAGCCGAGTTCCGTGACGAGCCTACAGCACGTGAAGCGTCAGTTTCGCTAGTAGGTGCTGTGTGATGCTGCAGGGCTGCAGGCTTTCACAGGGCAGGCTGCCACGGTGGAGCGGTTCCCAGGGCAAGGAACTGCAGGCGTCCGGTAACCAACATTCAGCAAAGCGCTGAAGCTCACAGCCTATGGGAATCAGGAGCTCACCAACTACCAGGAGGCGGGCTCCTCCACCAAGGCAGATACCCAAGCGTACAGGGTGTATCTTCCGTCATCCGGAAATGGACCTAGTGCTGTGTCCCGTCTGGGTACCAAATGTGTTCACCCATCAACACCGTTAACATATGTGGCTCAATGTTGCTTCTCAAAGATGCTACAAGGTGTAGCTTTGCTTCCTTTGTTTTGCAACGGCTATTGCGTCATCTGATATTACACGGTGAAGATAAATGTCTGTTTATTAAGGCAGAAATTTACAGAACATTTAAGTCAGTGCTCTAAAGGACCTAAAGGAAAAGAAGTCTTAAAAAGTGGGGACGTGTGCGTGTTAGTCGCTCGGCCGTGTCCGACTCTCTGTGACCCCATGGACTGCAGCCCACCAGGCTCCTCTGTCCACGGGATTCTCCAGGCAAGAACAGTGGAGTGGGTAGCCATGGCCTCCTCCAGGGGATCTTCCTGACCCAGGTCTCCCGCAGTGCAGGCAGATTCTTTACCATTCGAGCCACTGGAAAGCTCTGTGTGTACATATAGCTGATCTACTTTGCTGAACAGCAGGAAGTAATGCACACCCTAGACCAAGTATACTCCAATGTGCAGAAGGGCGTGGCAGCCCACTCCAGTCTTCTTGCCAGGGAAATTCCACGGACAGTGGAGCCTGGTGGGCTGCAGTCCATGGGGCTGCAAAGAGTCGGACACGACTGACCGAGTTCCACACACACAGACACATACTCCACTAAAAATGTTTTTAAAAAAGAACAGTGATGTTCTCATTACTAATTTAAATGCCCAATGGATAAATGGTTTTTCGAGCTTTAACTACCTGACCCCTCCTCAGCTGCCATCCCTCTTTTATGTTTCGTTTATTCACAGGACTCTCCCAGCTCCTGGTGATAGCTGGCTTCTTACCCAAACTGTAAGCTATGAAGGAGGCACACTCACACGGTCCCCAAGTGGGTGAAGTCGCTCAGTCGTGTCCAACTCTTTGCGACCCCATAGACTGTAGCCTACCAGGCTCCTCCATTCATGGGATTTTCCAGGCAAGAGTACTGGAGTGGGTGCCATTTCATTCTCCAGAGGATGATCCTGACCCAGGGATCGAACCTGGGTCTCTGACATTGTAGGCAGATACTTCACTGTCTGAGCCACCAGGGAAGCCTCCACATGGTCCCCAAGATGGCAGTAACTGGATGAAGCCTTCCTTCTGGATTCACTACGTAATCCTGAGCCAGAAGTTCATTTTTCTCCCTCAACTTTCTTTCCCACCACCAGAACCGCAAACTACACGGTAATATCGAAACACCAGCTGTGCTCAGATAACCTGCTGTTACATTTTCTCAGCTCTGCCTACGTTCTTGCTCCATCTGATAAGTACCGGGATTTATCTCCCTTCCAAATGGTAAAGAAAGAAGCTGGACAAAATAATAATAATAATACTAACATAAACTACGCATTGTCATGTCAGAGTCCTCCAGGGGAGCTCAAAGTCCCGGTGACCAACTCAGGAATGCAGAGGAGAGCTATCACCTACTGGATGTATCGTCAGCATAAACTTGAAGCCCATTACAAAGTGGTGCTGGGCTTCCCGTCTCAGTGGTAAAGAATCCACCTGCTGATGCAGGAGACGTGGGCTCAGTCCCTGGTCTGGGAAGATGCCACGTGCCGTGGAGCAGGTGAGCCCGGGCACCGCAATGACTGCATCTGTGCTCCACAGCCTGGGAGTCGCAACGCCTCGGCCCACAAGATACAAGTACGGAAGCCCAGGAGCCTACACCACATCCTGCACGGCAAGACAAGTCACTGCAGTGAGACCACATCCTCCAACAAGACAAGTCACTGCAGTGAGACCACATCTCCACAGCAAGACAAGTCACTGCAATGACACCACATCCTCCAACAAGACAAGTCACTGCAGTGAGACCACATTCTGCACAAGACAAGTCACTGCAATCAGATGCCTGTGCATTGCAACTAGAGAGGAGACCCCAAAGGCCACACAGTGACAAAGATCCAGCACCTCCCAAAATATATTTTAAAAAAAGATGCTATAAGTGTGGAGCTAAGTCACTTCCGTCGTGTCCAACTCTGTGCGACCCCATAGACGGCAGCCCACCAGGCTCCACCATCCCTGGGATTCTCCAGGCAAGAACACTAGAGTGGGTTTCCATTTCCTTCTCCAATGCATGAAAGTGAAAAGTGAAAGTGAAGTCGCTTAGCAGTGTCCGATTCTTCGAGACCCCGTGGACTGCAGCCCACCAGGATCCTCCATTTGTGGGATTTTCCAGGCAAGAGTACTGGAGTGGGGTGCCATTTCTGGAGATGCAAACTACGAAACACTCAGGTCATAAAGTATCTTTCAAAGGTGGTATCTTAAACAGTGTTTACTTAGAGATACTGCTATCTGTCTCACAGGGACTGCAGATAATTTTGAGTACTTTAAGCATCTTTTATGAGATATCTGCTAGGTCTAACGGTTCACACTCTTTGAGTGGGGCTTTCAAATGTTTAGGACCAAAGTGAGAAATCACACATGCGCGCACATTTGTGAGTCATCTTTAATTGCTGGGAGTCCAGGCGGTTTTGAAGCCGTGAATGTTGTGTACTACTGGTTGCTGTGACCGAGTTGTGTGTGGGAGAGGGGACATCATGCCTGAGAGTTTCCAACCTCATGATCTTCTGTCTACAGAGACGCCTGTTCGGTTGTGCGTGCCGTCTGTGTGTCTGTTTACCTCTCAGGGGCTGGCATCTTTTCTGGACACAGGAGGACCCCAGGTTCTGACCACTCTCCTGGGGTGCAGACTCGGAGCACAATGACCAGACTTTCCCACACCGCGTTGGTTTACAAATGCCACTGGTTTTCTTTGCTCTGAGGTCATCTATGAGCTCCTCTCAGCCACAGCAGGCTTCCCTGGTGGCTCAGACGGTAAAGAGTCTGCCCGCAAGGTGGCTGGAGGCCCAGGTTCAATCCTTGGGTGGGGAAGATCCCCTGGAGAAGGGTATGGCAACCCACTCCAGTCTTCTCACCTGGGAAATCCCATGGATAGAGGAGCGTGGCGGGCTACAGTCCACGGGGTCATTTCAAAGAGTTGGATCCCACTGAGTGACTAAAACTTCCACTTTTCAAGCCACCGTAAAAAGCATCATGGGGGTCTCATCTCTACCAAGACACATTTCATGCCATTTGAACAAAACTATAATTGTGCCTAGGGCTACAGAATCATGCATGGGACTCTGCTGTTCTGTGGTGTGTCTGAAAAGTCTGAAAGTTGTCAGTCATGCCCAACTCTTTGTGACCCCATGGACTGGTCCATAGGATTCTCCAGGCCAGAACACTTGGGTGGGTACCGTTCCCTTCTCTGGGAAATCTTCCCAACCCAGGGATCGAACCCAGGTCTCAAGAGATATTTAAGTTTCCTCTGGGGTAAAATCGTCTCTCAAGTAACATTGCCTGCTGATTTGCCGTTCCACGCTAGCGGTTCCACAGGCTGGAATGTCCCTTCTTTCCTCTCACCACCCCCTGCCCCTTCTACCAGCCACAGGCATCTAAGCACGAACACCAGGACATTCCCAAGCTTCTGAGCCAGCTCTGCTGTGGGCGTGAAAATACGCCTTCTCGGGTTCACAATTCAGCCATGCTCGAGTTCTGGAAAATGAAGGCAGCTACTAGCCGGCGGCCGGATTTGAGGTTTCAAGGTTTGAGGAAATGTGGGCAAGTCAAGTCTGCATGCATCTTTCCCATTCCCACAAGGAGAAAGCTGAATGTGTTCCAAAGTGATTTTCCCTGGGGCTAAGAGCAAACTGTGGACCTCAGCCTGGGGATGACTTCAATGTCGGAATGCTATTTCAAATCCAGACTCTTATCAACTAAGAAATAACTGTGCAGTACCACGTTCATGCTGCTGCTGCTAAGTCGCTTCAGTCGTGTCCGACTCTGTGCAACCCCATGGACTGCAGCCTACCAGGTTCCTCCGTCCATGGGATTTTCCAGGCAAGAGTACTGGAGTGGGGTGCCACTGCCTTCTCCTATGTTCATAATATCCTCCAAATGTCACTTTGGTGCAATCGTCTATGAATTGCTCAGAGGTTATGCAGAAAGCATCAAGAATTAAATAATTTGCTTCTTTTTGCTCATTTAGTTAAATATCTAATGCCTAAAACAAGATGCGGACAAGTGACGAGCAATCTGATCTAAATTTTAAATGTGATCTGCTTCTGTTGAGCGTACCATGCTCTCATATTACACAGGGTGACCCATAAAGCTACCTCATATTTTAAGAACACTTAACTCCATTGCAGAGACATCTCTGAAATGTGTTCTGCCATGAAGAGAAGCTCACACTTCTCAAGCGTCCTTCATATTACTATGTATGACTTCTCCAGTCTATCAGCCTTTATAGATTTCTAGTTTCCAGTAAACTAAGTTTAAAGGCATAAACGGCTCTGCAGTTGTGTATAGGTCTGTTATTAATATCACAGCTGGGGTTTTAGAACGCTTTGAGCCGATCTGAAAGAAGCTAGGTGCATAGTTGCATTACTGTTGGTGTTATAACAGCCAGGTATCACAAAGTCTCTAGTTTGCTATGAAATAACTAAGTCCTCCAACCTAGAGGAGATCAGTCCTGGGTGTTCACTGGAAGGATGTTGAAGCTGAAACTCCAATCCTTGGGCCAGCTGATGTGAAGAGCTGACTCATCTGAGAAGACCCTGATGCTGGGAAAGATTGAGGGCAGGAGGAGAAGGGGACGACAGAGGATGAGATGGTTTGATGGCATCACCGGCTCGATGGACTTGAGTTTGAGTAAGCTCTGGGAGTTGGTGATGGACAGGGAGGCCTGGCGTGCTGCAGTCCATGGGGTCGCAAAGAGTCGGACAAGACTGAGCGACTGAACTGAACTGAAGAATGAAAATGAGGAGAATAAATGTAGCCATGCGGATCAAAAGAAAAACTCCAAGATATCTGATATAAATGTATGACAGAGAAAAACCAAAGATTCTGAGTGTTTAAACTCAAAGAAAATCTAGACATAAAATCAAAACAATAAAAAAAACATTTCAAAATACACACTTCAGTGCATGTAAAAAGAGAGAGAAAGGGAACAGAGGTAAATTATACAGAAGGGATATGTCCTCCCTGATCTGTCTCAAGGTCCCCGGGGAGCCCCCTTGGCTGGCAAGATAGTTGCCTCATAGCAACTGGCTCCAACATCATACCGTGACTTGCCACAACAATGTGGTATTATATTACTAAAGTAAAAAATAAAAATTCAAGGGGAGGAACAAGTCCCATTAGAAATTCGATTTCCATTCAATATCCAGTCTACGTCTGACTCTCCCATCACTTCGCTGTCCTAACAATGGAGCCAAGTGGACATCCCGTCCTAGAACTGACGCCCACAGTTTCTCCAAACGTGAGCAGCCGCACATTCAAAGGCCAAATGAAGACTCAGCGGGATGCGATGATTCCACAGCACTGTCAGCAGAGACACAGACAGATGGAGGGAAATACGCAGTCTAAGGGTTTTAATGTCTCTAAGAGACATTATCACAGCCACACGTACCCACAAAAACTCAGGATTTTCCACTTGCACCTGTTATAGATTGCAAGTGACTGTCCTTTTTTGAAAAAAAAAAAAAAAAATCTTGTCGCCATAAAACAAGGACTGTAATTCTCAGGTTGAAAATTTGGCTAGTCTCTAAATCTACAAGTATAATAATTGTCTATTTTTGTCACATTGCCGCCACCCAATTCACACACCCGCTGCGGATGTGGTCTACAGTTTTTGTTGGCATGAGCTGAGTGGTAACAGATTTCTTCGTTGCTGAGTACGTTCCAGCCCATGACAAGCCCGGTTCTGCAACGCTCACAGCATCTGTGCTCACGCTACACTTTCCAAAGCCAGGGCTATTTTCAAGCCACACTTTCGGTGCCTCACTACAGCTCACTTCCTTATCTGCTCACCTCTGCACTTGCTTGGCCTTTCCTTCTTGAATCACAGTGCAAAAGGTGACCAACCACACGGACGGTGAGCAGCAGAAAGCGGCAGAGGCACGGGGCCGCCCCTGAATTAGGGCAATCCCGTAAGAGATGCCCCAGCAAGACGGAAGACGCCCCAATCCCAGGATGCTCCGCCCTGAACCCCAGAATCATGGACAGAGGATTTCACTGCCTGGATGAGGTGAAGGGCTTTGTGGATGATGCCAGCGGGGTGCCAACCACTCACTTTTGAGTCAGTTAAAGGGGAGATTATCTGAGAGGTTCTGATCCTCTCAGCCGGTTCTCCCGCACAAGCAGAGCTTTTTCGCTGGTGGTTTAGCAGACGGGGAAACTCAGAGATACCCCAGGCATATGAAGGACCAACGTGAATCAGCTGAACCGAGAGGGATGGACCTAGAGCCCGACGCACGGAGTGAAGTCAGTCAGAAAGAGACACGCTGAACACATATATGTGGAACCTAGGAAGATGGTGCAGGACAAGACTAGAGATGCAGGCGTAAGGAACGGATGTGTGGACACAACCGGGGAAGGAGAGCGTGGTGTGAACTGAGACAGTTGCCCTGCCCTGTACACGACCACGTGTAACCCAGACAGCTAGTGGGAGGCCGCTGTATAGCACAGGGGGTTCAGGCTGGTGCTTGGAGATGACACAGAGGGGCGTGATGGCTGGAAGACCGGGAGGCTCAAGAAGGAGGTGATCAGTGTGTGTGTGTGTGTGTTATAACATTATAATGCTGTATTATTATATGTTAAATTATAACAAGGTTATATACCTAGAATGTTTTATAATATATATACATGGAATGTTAGAAAATTCCCTCTGTGATATTAGTAACAGACCTATACATAACTACACACACACACACACGTATATAGTAATATCGTAATGGCTGACTTGCATTGCTGTATTGCAGAAAGCATCAATTTTTCAGCGCTCAGCTTTCTCTGTAATCTATAGAATGGATGATTCTGAACTGTGGTGTTGGGGAAGACTCTTGAGAGTCCCTTGGAATGCAAGGAGATCCAACCAGTCCATCCTAAAGGAAATCAGTCCCTGACTATTCATTGGGAGGACTGATGCTGAAGCTGAAACTCCAATATTTTGGCCACCTGATGCAAAGAACCGACTCACTGGAAAAGACTCTGATGCTGGGAAAGATTGAAGGCAGGAGGAGAAGGGGATGACAGATGATGAGATGGTTGGATGGCATCACTGATTCAATGGACATGGGTTTGGGTGAACTCTGGGAGTTGGTGATAGGCCTGGCGTGCTGCGGTCCATGGGGTCACAAAAAGTAGGACACGACTGAGCGACTACAATGAACTGAATGGCAGAAAGCAATACAGCACTGTAAAACAATTATCCTGCAATTTCAAAATAATTAAACAAAGATAATTTTTAAAAAGTGTGGTTCAGGATGGCGAACACATTTACACCCATGGATGTATGGCAAAACCAATACAATACTGTAAAGTAATTAGCCTCCAATTAAAATAAATAAATTTATATTTAAAAAATAAAAATAAATTAAAAGTGTGTCAATGCATTGTTGCTGACTTGGAAGACAGAGGACCACGTGCAGGGAGAGATGAGAGGTGTCCCGGAATAGAGTATGGCCACCACCTAACATCCAGCAACAAAGCAAAGACCTGCACCAACAAGCTGCAAGGAGCTGCTTCTCCACCATGGGAGGGAGCTTGGATCTGGGCTCTTCTCCACAAAGCCCACAGTCAGGAGCCTACCCTTCAGGGCACTGTGTGACTTTGGTCTTCCAAGACCCTAAGCAAAGAATTCAGCAATGCCTTGCTTCGTTCTCGACCTACAAGAACTGTGAGCTAATAAGCAGATTGTGTCTGAAGTCCCCACACCTTTGGTCAGTTGTTACATAGCAGTGGAAAACTAATCCCAATGTCTTCCACGAGAACTTCCAAGTCTGCTGGGTACAAGGATGCTGTGCACAACATGAGGAATACAGTCAATATTTAATAACTTAGTATGGATTGCTCAGTCATGTCCGACTCTTTGCGACCCCATGGACCACAGCTCGCCAGGCCTCCCTATCCATCACCAACTCCCGGAGTCCACTCAAACCCATGTCCATTGAGTTGGTGATGCCATCCAGCCATCTCACCCTTTGCCGTCCCCTTCTCCTCCTGCCGTCAATCTTTCCCAGCATCAGGATCTTTTCCAATGAGTCAGCTCTTTGCATCAGGTGGCCAAAGGATTGGAGTTTCAGCTTCATCATCAGGCCTTCCAATGAACAATCAGGACTGATCTCCTTTAGGATGGACTTGTTGAATCTCCTTGCAGTTCAAGGGAGTCTCAAGAGTCTCCTCCAACATCACAGTTCAAAAGCATCAATTCTTTGATGCTCAGCTTTTTTTAATAGTCCAACTCTCATATACATACATGACTACTGGAAAAACCACGGCCTTGACAAGATGGGCCTTTGTTGGCAAAGTAATGTCTCTGCTTTTTAGTATGTTGTCTAGGTTGGTCATAACCTTCCTTCCAAGGAGTAAGCGTCCTTTCATTTCATGGCAGTCAATCACCATCTGTGGTGATTTTGGAGCCCCCCCAAAATAAAGTCAGCCACTGTTTCCCCATCTATCTGCCATCAAGTAATAGGACCAGATGTCATGGTCTTAGTTTTCTGAATGTTGAGAGCTTTAAGCCAACTTTTCCACTCTCCTCTTTCACTTTCATTAAGAGGCTCTTTAGGTCTTCTTCACTTTCTGCCATAAGGGTGGTGTCATCTGAATATCTGAGGTTATTGATATTTCTCCACACAATCTTGATTCCACCTTGTGCTTCCTCCAGCCCAGCGTTTCTCATGATGCACTCTGCATAGAAGTTAAATAAGCAGGGTGGCAATACACAGCCTTGACGTACTCCTTTTCCTATTTGGAACCAGTCTGTTGTTCCATGTCCAGTTCTAAGTGTTGCTTCCTGACCTGCATACAGATTTTGCAAGAGGCAGTCTTGCAAACCCATCAAAATATTCCATTAGCTTGTTGTCCACTTGAAACAAACGTACTATTTTTAAAAACTTTTAAATTTTGCACTGGTGTATAGCTGATAAACAATGTGATGATTTCAGGGGAACAGCAAAGGGACTCAGCCATATATACGCATGTATTGCTTGTCCTCCAAACTCCCCTCCCATCCAGGCTACCACATGACACTGAGCAAAGTTCCCTGTGCTGTCCAGCAGGTCCTTGCTGGTTCTCCATGTTAAACACAGCAGTGTGCCCATGTCCATCCCATCCCTAACTATCCCTTCCCCCATCCTTCCCCCTGGGAACCATCAGGTTATTACAGAGTATTGAGCAGAGTTCCCTGTGCTGTCCAGCAGGGCCTTGCTGATTCTCCATGTTAAATACAGCAGTGTGTCCGCGTCCATCCCAAACTCCCTGACTATCCCTCCCCCTATCTTCCTCCCCAGGAACCATAAGGTTATTACAGAGGATTGAGCAGAGTTCCCTGTGCTATCCAGCAGGTCCTTGCTGGTTCTCCATGTTGAACACAGCAGTGTGTCCATGTCCATCCCAGACTCCCTGACTATCCCTTCCCCCACCCTTCCCCCTGGGAACCATCAGGTTATTACAGAGTACTGAGCAGAGTTCCGTGTGCTGTCCAGCAGGTCCTTGCTGGTTCTCCATGTTGAACACAGCAGTGTGTCCATGTCCATCCCAAGTTCCCTAAGTTTCCCTTCCCCTCATTCTTCTGCTGGCAAGTTCTGTGAGCCTGCTTCTGTTTTGTAAATAGGTTCATCTGTAGCATTTCTTAGGCGCCCCTATGTTCCCTGCAGTACTGTTTACAATAGTCAAGACAAGGAAACAGTGGAAGTGTGCACTGACAGAGGAATGCAGGAAGAAGATACGGTCTGTGTGTGTGTGTGTGTGTGTGTGTGTGTGTGTGTGCGTGTGTACACAATTAGGTAGAATGAAATAATACCATTTTGGCAGCAATACTGATGGGCCTACTTCTTGATCATCATACTGAGTGAAGTAAGGCAGACTACTATAATATTGTAAAGTTAACTGAGCGACTTCACTTTCACTTTTCATTTTCATCCATTGGAGAAGGAAATGGCAACCCCCTCCAGCGTTCTTGCCTGGAGAATCCTAGGGACGGGGGAGCCTGGTGGGCTGCCGTCTATGGGGTCGCACAGAGTCGGACACGACTGAAGTAACTTAGCAGCAGCAGCAGCAAGTTAACTATATTTCAATGAGAGCAACACAAAACAAAATGCCCAAAAACCTTGGGACTGGCTATTTTGAGATGACCATGGGCAATAAAGGGCTTCCCTGGTGGTTCAGCTGGTAAAGAATCCGCCTGCAATGCGGGAGACCCCAGTTCGATTCCTGGGTTGCAAAGATCCCCTGGAGAAGGGATAGGCTACCCACTTCAGTATTCTTGGGCTTCCCTGGTGGCTCAGCTGGTCAAGAATCCGCCTGCAATGTGGGAGACCCCGGTTTGATCCCTGGGTTGGGAAGATGCCCTGGAGAAGGGAAAGGCTCCCCACTCCAGTATTCTGGTCTGGAGAATTCTACGCACTGTATAGACCATGGGGGTTGCAAAGAGTTGGACACGACTGAGCGACTTTCACTTTCATACAATGCAAATGGGCAATAAAGGTCCATCTGGGGATTAATCCTGTCTCCTTTCTCCTGCAGTGTACAAGTCACACTGCTTGTACCATCTACACGCTTCTTAAATTCATCCTTCCTGGATGACTTTCACCTACGTTTTGGCAAGAACCTCCTCCTTCTCTCATCTCATCTCCAGCCTCTGGTCTGAGCTCCCTCTGACTGTACACAGCCAGATTCATCCTCTCAAAACAGAGCTGGGACTGACCAGCCTATGCTGCTGCTTTAAAAAAATAAAATAAAAAAAGGAATCATCATGGGGGACTGCCCTGGTGGCTCAGTGGTAAAGAATCCACCTGCCAACACTGGAGATACCAGTTCGATCCCCAGTCCAGGAAGATCCCACATGCCTCAGAACAACTAAGTCTGTGTATCACAAGTACTGAGCCTGAGTACTGGAGCCCAGGAATCACAACCACTGAGCCCACGTGTCGCAACTACTGACGTCCGTGTGCCCTAGAGACTGCACTCTACGACAAGAGAGGCTACTGCAATGAGAAGCCTGCGAACCATAAACAGAGAACAATTTCCGCTCACCCCAGCTGGAGAAAAGTCTGTGCAGCAGCAAAGACCCAGCACAGCCAATAAACAAATAAAATCAGCTTTACAAAAGGAACCATCATTACCCCCTTTTTGAAGCATGAAACCCTCCTGCCAGAAGTTCTCCAGGACCCATCTCTTCCTCTCGGTCATTAATTCTTGTGACATCACACAGTGTTGACTCCAATCAAACCGGTGCCTTGGACTGGTGAGCTCCTGACTCTGCAGTTTCGTGATGTTCCGCTTCCAACGCACAGCACCAGAAATGTGCTGTTTCTGCAGCAGGTGCTAACGTGTGCCTTGGCACAGGCGTCGCACTGGTACACGTGCCTCCAGTTCAGTCGCTCAGTCGTGTCTGAACTTTTGCGACCCCATGGACTGCAACACGCCAGGCCTCCTTGTCCATCAGCAACTCCCGGAGTCTACTCAAACTCCTGTCCATTGAGTCGGTGATACCACCCAACCAGCTCACCCTCTGTTGTCCCCTTCTCCTCCCGCCTTCTGCCTAGTTGCAGTCCACGCTTGACAGCTCAGTGCAGACGCGACGTGCCACGCGAGGACCTCTCACATGGCGTTCAGTGTCTCTTCCATCGTTGTTGAGTTTGCACCGCCCAGCGACACGGCCCGGGACAGTCTATGCTTCCTGATCTAAGACATCTGGCAGCCCCTGCAGGTGAAAGGCAAAAATCTGCCCCGGATTCATCACTGTCTTCCTTCAAGCCCTCGGTTTAATGCCGTATGATATGAGGAGTCCCCAAGAGGGCGGATTTGTGTAGGATGTAAAGAGTACCGAAGGATGGGAGAGGGTCTTCTCAGAACACAGCCACAGTATAAACTAAAGTCGAAAAGCCGCCAGTTTGCAGAACACCCTGTGCGAGATGATTTGTGCTTTTGTTTCTGTGGTTGCTCTTCTTTCATCGATTCATTTTCGGAAGAAAGGAGAAGCGGGGAAAAAAAGAAAGTTGGGCTCAAGTTGTGAAAGAAAACAGCTGCTAAGAGTGATGACTGCCTGTGAGTAAGATGAAATGAAATGTGAAATGTCTTATTTTTATACTGCATGTACTTCACACATTATTTCTGTAGTTTTATTTCACATATTACACCTACTTGTATGAGCAATTCCCTGGATGCCGTGATGAGTCGCAGGTCAAAACGCCCAACTGATTCTTGTCTGCTATCTTCTCAGACTTCCAACTATGAGCAGTTCAGTGCTACGGGCATCCTTTGCTCTTTAATTTCTAATCTAATTTAGGCACACGGTAGGGGGTCAGATGCAAACTGTATCTGATTAAAATATGATGGATGCAAAACCCAAAGTTTAAGAGTTCTTACTTGGGAGGCGCTTTCTTCGCTTACATTTGAAAAGAGAAGGCACAGGCTATAGCTCTTCAGCCCTCGAGTCACTAGGCAGGATTGAACCTTCCATTTCCATCAGTTCAGAAAACAGTGAAAACAATCGATATTTAAAATAAAATTGTTGAAAAGGAGATGTGTTTGAGATGTGCTTTCATATTTACTGAATCGAAGAATTTTTCTTAAAATCTATACAAAAATATCTTATGTTCTCTTCTTTCAGATGGAAGGCTATATTCTTACTTGTGAAACTTAATTCCAAGAATATAAGGTCAAGTTTTAAGTGATTAGTGTAACTGTCACATAATACGTAAATATTTCACAGGAACGGGCTGTCATTAGTAATTCAGCGTTTCGGTTTGTGAAGCAAATGCCTTCCACCTGCCTGCACGAAAGCAAACAAGGAAAACCCCGAGGGCTCTTCTCTTTATAAGCGGAAAGGCTACCTGGAGAAGAGGAGGCACTAGGGTGAGAGTCCTGACGTCCCAGAGGAAGTAATATTCTTGCTGTACCATTCGGGGGCTCTGTGACATCGAATGGAACCCTCAGAGGGGCAATCCAAACCAACCTCAGAGGTCACAAAGCCTGCTCATCGGTACTGAACGCCTGGACAGCTCTCACTTTCACTCAGGAAAACGGATGGAAGCAGAATGTCACGAAACTGCAGTGACAGGAACGCACACCAACCGCCGGGCAAGTTAAACACTGATCTCACGCGCGGTTTCAGCAGAGAACGGGTTTAGTGGCTTAGAATCGGCTTAGCTCAATGTATGGCAAAACCACCACAATGCTGTAATTAGCCTCCAATTAAAATAAATAAATTTTTTAAAAAAGAAGCGGTTTAGCGACGAGAATGTAAAACACACACCAACTTGATGCTCAACAGTATTCTAATCATGCCACATGCGTTAGCAGAGATTAAATTTATGTGCAAAGGGAAATAACGAAAAAGCCAGAAAGAATACTTGAAAATTAGAAATAGAAGGATGGGAAAAGTTCATCGGAACAATGGAAGACAAAGTAGGGAAATGCCTAGAATATAAAACTAAAAGATAACCTGTATATATAATTTGAGATAAAAGCAATTTAGTTGTCCAATCAAGTGCTTTATTTTCTTTTTTTCTAAAAACACTAGTACACTTTTCAGAAAGACAAAATAGAGGGGGATACGTTACTTTTACAAATATAAAGCTGGAAACATGGTTTTAGGTCCAAGGTAGGAGGAATGAGAGAGAACTCATGGCCTCCTATAATTCCAGACTCTCACTGAGTAAATCAACCACAAATGCTGGGGCGTGCAGTCCATGCAGATTATTAACCAAGGAGTGCGATTGAAAGTTCAAAAGTCAATCAGTAAAAACTACAGTTGTCACATAGAAACTGGTTAGCAAGTGTCTACAGAATACCGTAGTAGACACAGTAACTCCGCCTCTTCTGGGATGCCCATGCTCTGATCTCAGAAACCTGTGCAGATGGTACCATGCAGTGACTCTGAAGATGTGAAGAAATTAAGGATCCTCAGACAGAAAATTATCCTGGCTTATCTGGTGGGCCCAGTGGAATCCTGAGGACCCTTATGAGAGGGATGCAGGACGGTCAAAGGTGGGAAAGGGATGTGAGGTAAGAAGCAGAGATTAAAGGATGTGCTTCAAAGGTGGAGAGAGGGGCAATGAGCTTAGCAATGGGGGTGTCCTCTAGAAACTGGAAAAGGCAAAGCACTGGATCCTCCCCCTGGAGTCTCCGGAAAGAACGCTGTCCCATCCCCGATACCTGGATTTTAACCCAAGGAGACCCACTGCAAACTTCTGATCTCCAGACCTGAAAGATGACACCTGTGGGCTGTGTTAAATACACTAAATGTGTATTTATTTGCTCAAGCAACAATAGGGAACTAATCCCAATATGATAATGAGCTAATACATGACTGGAGAAGACTCTCCGAGAGTCCCTTGGACTGCAAGGAGATCCAACCAGTCCCTTCTGAAGGAGATCAACCCTGGGATTTCTTTGGAAGGAATGATGCTAAAGCTGAAACTCCAGTACTCTGGCCACCTCATGTGAAGAGTTGACTCATTGGAAAAGACCCTGATGCTGGGAGGGATTGGGGGCAGGAGAAGAAGGGGATGACAGAGGATGAGATGGCTGTATGGCATCACTGACTCGATGGACACGAATCTGGGTGAACTCCGGGAGTTGGTGATGGACAGGGAGGCCTGGCGTGCTGTGATTCATGGGGTCGCAAAGAGTTGGACACCACTGAGCAACTGAACTGAACTGAACTGAATACATGACTGAATAAGTGGATGGGTGGATAAATAAATGGATAGTTAAATTTGTACAGGGTACACATTTATAGATACATCTATCAGTAAAACTTAGATACATCTATCAATAAAACTTACAGATAGATCTATCAATAAAACTCAGATCTATCAATAAAACAGATACATCTATCAATAAAACTTTTAGATACATTGATAAAACTTACTGATATGTTATCAATAGCACTTATAGATACATCTATCAATAGAACTTTCAGATACATCTATCAATAAAACTTACAGAGACATCTATCAATAAAACTTATAGATACATCAATAAAACTTACAGATACATCTATCAATAGAACTTATAGATACATCTGTCAATAGAACTTATAGATACTCCAAGAAAACCAATAGATAAATCTATCCATAGAACTTATAGACATATCTGTCAATAGAACTTACAGATGCATCAATAAAACTTACAGACACATCTATTAACTGAACTTACAGATATATCTATCAATAAAACTTACAGATACATGTATTAAAAAATCTTATAGACACATCTATCAGTAAAACTTAGACACATCTATCCAAAAATCTTACAGATACATCTATCCATAAAACTAATAGATACATCAATTAAACTTACAGATAGATCTATCAATAGAACTTAGACACATCTCTCAAAAAAATCTTATAGACACATCAAAAAATCTTATAGACACATCTATCAATAAAACTTATAGATTACCAGTAAAACTTACAGATATAGGTTTATAGATCAATTTACAAAGAAATGTGCATGAGGTGCCTCCTTAAGCCTGGAAGAGCACCACCGAGGTCCCGGGGTTGCCATGACTACGTGTTGCCTACGTCCATCATTTCTGGACACACTGTCAGCTGATACCGCAAGTCTTAGCTCTCTCCATCAACATCATCACTGCATACATTCATTTAAACTAGGGGAAGGCAACAGAGAGGTGTCCCCCTCAGTATTTGCTTTAACACACTTGATTAAATTGTTTCTGACTTCTGAGTATTCCTACATTCCTGGCTTGATAGGGAGCAGTAGGATGGTTTCTTAATATTACCCAAATTTCCCATCATCATAGCCCCAAATCACATGCCAGCCACTTTACAAGGAACGAGAACCAGCCAGTTGGCATCCTTAGCTGGAAGTGAGTACCAAGCCTTTTCGTGAGACTGTAACCCCGTTTTATTAATTTAACTTGTGGGTGGCCTAAAACTTCTCTTTTCAGACCATGACTGCGGGTTCCACTTCTCGGGGAATATCTTCATTTATCGATGCTTCTCAACTGTGCTGAGAGCTTCTCTGGTGGTGCAGTAGTTAAGAATCCGTCGGCCAAGGTGGGACACGTGGGCTCTATCCCCGATCCAGGAAGACCCCACGTGCTGCAGAGCAACGAAGCCCATGCACAGCAGCTCCCGAGCCTGTGTTGTGGGGCCTGGGAGCCACAGCTACTGAGCCTGAACTCAGGAGCCCATGTTCCACAACGAGAGAAGCCGCCACAGTGAGAAACCCACTCACCACCACGAGGGAAAGCTTACCTGCACAGCCATAAATAAATAAACATTCCTTTTTTTAATACTTGAAAAATAAAGTAAAATACGTTGCAAAAAAAAAAAAAATCATATATTTGAAGCCGGGTCTTACTTATCTCAATGGCAGTGAAATAGAAAGAGGTAAGGATAGAACCTCAGTTCTACTTCTAACTCCAGGCAGGAGTTTCCACTCTGGGTGCATATTCACGTCAACTGTGGGGGCCTCAGAAAGCAGAGAGCCTTCTTCCACAACCCTCTGCCCCCCAGCACCGGGTGAGACTCTCTAGGCGTGGTGCCCCGCCAACAACATTTGTACAAACAACTCTAGTGGTTGCACGTGTGCAACCAGGCTGAAGGAAAAATGACTTCAAGCAACTATGGTATTGAGACCCTACAGGTGGTGTGGGTCCAGTGAATATGGAGATTTCCCAGCCATGTTTTATCACACCTGTAACACGAGCAGTGACTAACGCCTCATTCTTCCTCTCTGCTGAAAGCTGTCCCTAACGTATACTTTCTCGTCTTTAACATGCCATATGCTCCATAAATGTTCTCACAGATATTACTAAATCTGACTCTAAAATTACTCTTGAAATTGATTCATAATTGTAGAATAGGGATACTGGGCCTATTTATGAATTGTAAGACTGGACTTTCCTAAGAATCTGTTCAGTTCAGTTGCTCAGTCGTGGCCAACTCTGTGACCCCATGGACCGCAGCACGCAAGGCCTCCCTGTCCATCACCAACTCCCAGAACTTGCTCGAACTCATGTCTATCGAGTGGCTGATGCCACCCAACCATCTCCTCCTCTGTCATGCCCTTCTCCTCCTGCCTTCAATCTTTCCCAGGATCAGGGTCTTTTCTGATGAGTTGGCTCTTCGCATCAGGTGGCCAAAGGATTGGAGCTTCAGCTCCAAGAAGCTTCTTATTCTTCCTAAGAATAGTCAGGCTGAAATCAGGCATACGAATTAAAGCTGTTAAAGCTAAACTGTGTTGCAATGGTTTTAAAATACTTTTCACTCCAGGCTTCCCTGCTGGCTCAGTGGTAAGGAAGCCACCGGCCAGTGTAGGCGACGCAGGTTCAATCTCTGACCCTGGAAGACCCCACACACCATGGCATCACCAAGTCCAAGCACTAAAAGTACTGAGCCTGTACTATAAGGCCCGGGGGCCACAAGCACTGAAGCCTGAGCTCCATAGAGCCCCTCCCTGCTCAGCAACAGGAGAAGCCACTAAGAAGAGAAGCCCCTGATCAGCTCATCTAGAGAAAGGGCCACATAGCAACAGAGATGCAACACCTCCAAAGACAAATAAATATTAAAAAAAAAGAATTTATGCACTAAAAGATATATACATATTTCATTCCATTTAAAGATTCATGAAGCTGAATTGCTTTCTGAAAGCACTTTTCCAAATCAACTGGCCCTTCTTCTGAATAGATATAAGCAAAAAGGTAACACAAGAAAGTACTGAGTCTTGGGACGTCTTATGGAAACACGCAAATGAACTTTACGGCCAAGCCAACAAATTTCAAAATACGTTGCTGTTGTTCAGTCACTAAGTCGTGTCCGACTCTGCAATCGCATGGATGGCAGTATGCCAAAATATTGAACTGTGTAAAAATAGAGCTTATTCTAATTTTCCCCCCAATTTTATTTTTTCCCTCTATTTTTTACCATATCTGTCCAAAGAACTAATTATCTTGTGAACTTAGGAACATTTTTCTCCATGGTAAATTCACCTTAAATGCTGAATTATGTGGAAGTTCCAGCAGGCGTTGCTTATTTAATTGAGTGATTTCCCCCAGCTCTCTCTCATGGTTCTCATCTTTGGAACAATTTCAAATTATTCATATTTTCAGATATCTGGTCAGCTCCTGATCCTAGCTGTACAGGTGCAATCTAATACAGTGAGCATCCCCACATCACCTGAAAAGATCAAAGGGGCCACTGCCTTTCCAGCTCATGTATCTAGTTTCTCCACTCCATCCTCCACACTGGAAAGGATTCCTGAAAAGTTATTCTGCAAAATAACGCCATTTGCTGCAACACGGATGGACCTAGAAATTCTCATACTGAAAGTGGTCAGTCAGACAAAGATGGAGAAATATCAGATGACATTCCTTATACGTGGAATCTAAAAAGGAATGATAGAAATGAATGTACTTACAAATACAAAGAGATTCACACACCGAAAGAGTGAAGTAACAGTTGCTGGGGGAAGGGGTTCTTGGGGAGTTTGGGATGGACATGGACACACTGCTGCATTTAATATGGAGAACCAGCATGGTTCTGCTAGACAACGTAGGGAACTCTGCTTAATACTCTGTAATAACCTTATGGTTCCCAGGGGGAAGGATGGGGGAAGGGATAGTCAGGGAGTTTTGGATGGACATGGACACACTGCTGTATTTAATATGCAGAACTAACAAGGACCTGCTGGTCAGCACAGGGAACTCTGCTCAATACTCTGTAATAACCTTATGGTTTCCAGAGGGAAGAATGGGGGGAGGGATAGTCAGGGAGCCTGGGATGGACATGGACACACTGCTGTATTTCACATGGAGAACCAGCAAGGACCTGCTGTCCAGCACAGGGAACTCTACTCAATACTCTGTAACAACCTTATGGTCACCAGGGGGAAGGATGGGGGAAGGGATAGTCAGGGAGTTTGGGATGGACATGGACACACTGCTGTATTTAACACAGAGAACCAACAAGGAGTTACTGTATAGGAAAAAAAAAAGATAAGTCATTTTGCAGTACTTAAACATTTTTGAGTGAGTGACGGACGGAATGTCAATGTGCCCCATTCACATTCCCTTATCCAAGGATCGCTGGAGGAGATTCTTCTGAGGTTGACTAGCCGATCTTAATAGCACTCATCTTCCACACCTGAGATCGTGGTACTGCCCAGGGATAGATGGGCGAGCGTTGAGAACATAAGCTTCAGCAGCACTGTTCATAAAATTCAAGTTACAAACCTTCCTCTGCGATTTCCGTGGCATCCTCTTTCTCTGCACGCAGTCTCCATTTCCATGTAACTCTTTAAAGAGATGACACCAAAGTGTATCCATCCAAAAAGGATTGTTAAAAAGGGAAAAAAAATGAGCATTTTTCTCAGCATCTTGAGGCAGAATATGTCTTCTCACTGGAAGTTTAAGATCATAAATATTTTTGTACACATTTGGGTAGAAGGGGAAGATATGTAATTATGCATGTGACTGCTGACCTGATTTTCTGCTTTCGCTGACTACGGAGAACAAAAGTTTCTGTATTTTTGTAAAACAAAATGACTCTGTGAAAAGGATACAGTGCATTAAATACATTAAAATACAAACTATTCTCAGTTTGGACCATGAAAAGGATTACAAGCTACACTTTATTTTAAGACTAAAATCAGTAAGTATGTGTTATACTGTGTATGTGCTATGCTTAGTCGCTCAGGCGTGTCTGACTCTTTGCGACCCCATGGGCTGTAGCCCGCCAGGCTCCTCTGTCCACGGGGATTCTCCAGGCAAGAATACTGGAGTGGATTGCCATGCCCTTCTCCAGGGGATCTTCCCAACCCAGGGAACGAAGCCACATCTCCCACAGATGCAGATTCCCTAAAGATTCTTTATCGCCTGAGCCACCATGGAAACCCTATACTGTGTGTATATATATTCTCCAGTTAAATGTATGAACTGCCTTATAGTCCCACAAAAAAATCTATCGAGTAACAACAACAATGGAAAAGAATTACAGTGCTTCTCATTATATTTATAAGACACTGATTCAACTAGTGGTTAATGTGGAAGTCATTTTTCTACTGCTTCCAGCAAGCACAAATAACGATGACCATACAGTTTAATAAACAAGTCCTTTTGTGAAAATTTACATGTATATAAAAGACAGGAGAGAACTTCATCTATGTATTAACAGACACAAATAGTTTGGCCACCTGATGCGAAGAGCTGACTCATTGGGAAAGATCCTGATGCGGGGAAAGATTGAAGGCAGGAGGAGAAGGGGACGACAGAGGATGAGATGGTTGGATGGCATCACCCACTTGATGGACATGAGTCTGGGTAAACTGTGGGAGTTGGTGATGGACAGGGAGGCCTGGCGTACTGCAGTCCACGTGGCTGCAAAGAGTCGGACACGACCGAGCAAATGAACTGAACTGAAAGGTGGAAAAGGCGTGGGTGATTTTCCATGGATGAAGCAGAGCACAGAGGATTTTTCAGGCAGAGGAACTACCCTGTGAGAGTCTATAATGACGGATACGTGACTATACATTCGTCCAAGCCCACTGAATGGACAGATCTGAAGAGTGAACCCTACGTTAAACAATGGACTTTGAGTGATTATGATGTGTCAAAATGAGGGGTCATCTTTGATATTATAAAAATGCACCATTTTTTGTTTAAAAAAAAAATAGTAGCATTCCATGATGTCGATAATGGGAGAAGTCATACACATAACAAGGCAGGAAATACATGTACCTCTGTGATGCCCTCTTGACTTTGATGTAAACCTAACACGTTGAATAAGAAATACCGTCTAAAAGAAAATAAACACCAGGTCACAATCCCACTCATACTTCTACCGTAGGGATTCTAAGGGCCAGTATCCCAGAGTGTGGAGACAACTGGAGATCTTCTCGTGGTGGTAGTAAGCTGGCCATGGCTACGCTGAGTGTTCTAACAGTAACTGCTTCTAGCCACGCTGCTGCTGCTGCTGCTGCTGCTGCTGCTAAGTCGCCTCAGTCGTGTCCAACTCTGTGCGACCCCGTAGACGGCAGCCCACCAGGCTCCCCCGTCCCTGGGATTCTCCAGGCAAGAACACTGGAGTGGGCTGCCGTTTCCTTCTCCAATGCATGAAAGTGAAAAGTGAAAGTGAAGTTGCTCAGTCGTGTCCGACTCTTAGCGACCCCATGGACTGCAGCCCATCAGGCTCCTCCGTCCCTGGAATTCTCCAGGCAAGAACACTGAAGTGGGTTGCCATTTCCTTCTCTAATGCATGAAAGGGAAAAGTAAAAAGTGAAAGTGAAGTCGCTCAGTCGTGTCCGACTCTTAGCGACCCCATGGACTGCAGCCCACCAGGCTCCTCCGTCCATGGGATTTTCCAGGCAAGAGTACTGGAGTGGGGTGCCATTTAGCCATATTCCTCTATATTCTTGTTATTTTATTCCTGAATCTTCAGTGTATTTCGTTACTTTAAAAATCATTGTCTTAGGGCCTTGGAGAATTAAGGAAAATATGTGCGTCCCTGCTAGGAGAGAAACCATGGGGTCGCAAAGAGTCGGACACGACTGAGCGACTGAACTGAACTGAGGACAGAAACCGGTTGCATAGAGTGATGCTCTGGAGAAACCGGTTATCCACAGCACAAGTGACCTGCCAGACTCCAGCAGCAGTCTACATGATCAGGAGAACTGCTGTATACAGTAGGGGAAAGTGTAACAGGTCTGTGGGAGGGAAACCCAAAGGAAGAATGGCTTTCTTGCAGCTTACGGAATGCAGCTTCATAGTTTTTGTAATTTGGATATTAAAGAAAATATGACTTTAAAAGAAAACCCAGAACACCAGGGAGGATGACTCTGGGTTTAAGCAGTGTACAGTCACAAGTGGATACGTCAGCACTGGCCACTGTTCTGAGAATCAGTGAAACTGGCTCCTTCACAACGCTGAGCTGTGGCTCTTGAAATGGCCATCGCAAACAGTGGATCTCAGATTCCAGGGATGGATACAGCACGTCTCCTCAGAGTCACGGAGGCTCCAGCTTTTTCCAAATACAGAGTGAGAACTGCTGAACATCTCTTCAGATTCTCTGGGGTTTTTTCTTTTTAATGTAATGAATATTTATTAAACATTGACTCGAGGGTATTACTATGCTGGTAGTTACTTTGTTAATTGGAAAAGTCAACAAAAGTAATGGTCTAAAAAACAGAAAACCAAAGTGAAACGGAAAATGGATACAACATTCATTCTTCCATATCTTGATGTATGTGTGTGTGCGTGTGTGTGTGTGTGTGTTTTAATGTATGTCTCTTCAACCCTAAAAGAAACCAATCCTGAATATTCATTGGAAGGGTTGATGCTGAAGCTCCGATACTTCGGCCACCTGATGCAAAGGGCTGACTCACTGGAAAAGACCCTGATGGTGGGAAAGATTGAAGGCAGGAGGAGAAGGGGACGACAGAGGACGAGATGGTTGGATGGCATGACCGGCTCAATGGACGTGAATTGAGCAAACTCTGAGAGATAGTGAAGGAGAGACCGGGAGGCCTGGCATGCTGCAGTCCACCGGGTCACAAAGAGTCAGACACAAGTAAGCAACTGAACAACAGCTCTTAGCTTGAGCTTAGTATCTTTTTCTTTCCGATTAGCCTCACCTCTAATTACTTGCTTCTTCTTCAAAGACACCAGTGAAGGAATTTAAACCCAGATTTCTGAGAGAGATTATAGTATTATTAAATGTCCAAGCTTTTCTTTTTCCTAGATTGGAATATGTCTAGGATCAATATCATATGCTTACTTCTTATGTTTAGAGAATTGATATGTTACCTGGGGACTCTAATGGGTCTCTGAAGACTGAAAATTAGTCATTAAAATATTATCTAATGTCAGCTCATCAACAGGACGGACATTCTCCTTATGGGTTACTTTTTTTCTTTCCTTATATGATACCTATGGGGTGAATTTTAAGAAGGATAAAATCAGAGACAATTAGAGACATCGAAATCAGAGCCAAGTGAATCTGTAGTTTGAGGTTCAATACATAAGCCAGACGTTTTACAAAGGAATGGACTAGGGGATTATAGGAAAGGAAAATGCCACAACCCTTTAGGAAAGGAGCATTTCAAGACTCACGAAGAAATGTTCAACATCACTGATAAAGCACTTGCCGTATTATGCCACTTGACAGAGCGTTTTATTGATAACTGGCACTAATAACGGTTGTGCTCAATACGTGTGTCTACGATCATTGTAACAAGAAGAAAGGGAACTTTGGCGGGCTATGTGAAATGCTGAGATCACACTACTGGAGGGATGACGGGGGACTAACTGTGAGGCATTTCCTTACATATCTGCTCTCGCGTCTTGTATCATAACGTTTTACTCATGCTCTTGAAATGATAATCCCAGTAACCTCCCACCTAAACCTTTATCGAAAAGAAACTGTTAACAAATCGAAAGTTGAGTGCATGGGAATATTCATAACGGTAAAAACTGTGAAATACCCACAGAAGGGAAGAGTCAGTAAAGTTTGGTATATTAATCAAAACACAAGAGTTAACTTACAATTTATAATCATTAAATTCATTTGGTATTATAGAAAATGATGCTGATAAACCATGAAATTAAAAGACGCTTACTCTTTGGAAGGAAAGTTATGACCAACCTAGACAGCATATTCGGAGAAGGCAATTGCACCCCACTCCAGTACTCTTGCCTGGAAAATCCCATGGAATGAGGAGCCTGGTGGGCTGTAGTCCATGGGGTCGCTGAGAGTCGAACACAACTGAACAACTTCACTTTCAGTTTTCACTTTCATGCGTTGGAAAAGGAAATGGCAACCCATTCTAGTGTTTTTGCCTGGAGAATCCCAGGGACAGGGGAGCCTGGTGGGCTGCTGTCTATGGGGTTGCACAGAGTCGGACACGACTTAAGTGACTTAGCTTAGCTTAGACACCATATTCAAAAGCAGAGACATTACTTTGTCAACCAAGGTCCGTCTAGTCAAGGCTATGGTTTTGCCAGTGGTCATGTATGGATGTGAGAGTTGGACTATAAAGAAATCTGAGTGCTGAAGAATTGATGCTTTTGAACTGTGGTGTTGGAGAAGACTCTTGAGAGTCCCCTAGACTGCATGGAGACCCAACCAGTCCATCCTAAATGAAATCAGTCCTAAATATTCATTGAAAGGATTGATGGTGAAGCTCCCATACTTTGGCCACCTGATGCAAAAAGACCCTGATGCTGGGAAAGATTGAAGGCGGGAGGAGAAGGGGGAGACAGAGGATGAGATGGTTGGATGGCATCACCGACTTGATGGACATGAATTTGAGCAAGCTCCAGGAGTTGGTGATGGACAGCAAAGCCTGGCGTGCTGCAGTCCATGGGGTCACAAACAGTCAGACACAACTGAGCAATTGAACTGAATGATAATTTGTAATATTAGACATATAACTTAAGCAACCTTTAAAAATCATTAGAATGTGATTTTCAGTTCAGTCGCTTAGTATCTCTGCTTTTTAATATGCTCTCTAGGTTGGTCATAACTTTCCTTCCAAGGAGTAAGTGTCTTTTAATTTCATGGCTGCAATTGCCATCTGCAGTGATTTTGGAGCCCCCCAAAATAAAGTCTGACACTGTTTCCACTGTTTCCCCATCTATCTGCCATGAAGTGATGGGACTGGATGCCATGATCTTCGTTTTCTGAATGTTGACCTTTAAGCCAACTTTTTCACTCTCCTCTTTCACTTTCATCCAGAGGCTCTTTAGTTCTTCTTCACTTTCTTCCATAAGGGTGGTGTCATCTGCATATCTGAGGTTATTGATATTTTTCCCAGCAATCAGCAATCTTGATTCCAGCTTGTGCTTCCTCCAGCCCAGTGTTTCTCATGATGTACTCTGCATATAAGTTAAATAAGCAGGGTGACAATATACAGCCTCAATGTACTCCTTTTCCTATTTGGAACCAGTCTGTTGTAGAATGTGATTTTGTAGAATGTGAGAATTCTGATTATTATTTTTGCTTTGGCAGGGATCAAACCATTTTATTGAGAGGCTTTGAGCTTTTGACACTGAAAATACTAGCTTTAGTTGTGTGTAATTTTAACATAGTGAAAATATCCAAAGAAACCCATTTAGATGTGATTAATAAAACAGAGACCCATTAAGTCCGGAGTCTTGTAATAGAAAAAAATTATAATGCCATTAATGTACCTTTTTGCCATTTAACAAATTCCAGAGAAAGTGTAAGTGTCTTTTCGCTATAAGTGACCTTTGCATTTTGGGAATTGTTGGTGTAACCTCTCTGAATAGGCTTCATTATCTGAAAAGGGGTAGGTTTGGAGTCAGTCCTTAAATTGCCTTCAGTGGTAACATTCTCTGAATTTTATAAATCCGAGGAGGAAAACATACAAGAAGAAACAAACTCACCAGCATGGAAAAATGTATAACAAAAGAACAGTTTTAGAGTCAGTGAGATAATCAAAAACATTGAACTGGGACCATTTCAGCTCAGGATAAATGACATAGGTCTGTATAGACGTGTAAGAGGAAAGATAATTCATTTCTCTATTGATGGATTCTTGGAAAGTTTCCAATGTAGGGGCTGGAAATCAAATATCCAAATGGAAAATCTACTGAAACGTTAACCCAGACAATGGCCAAAAAAAGCCGGGTAGGACATGAAGGATGCAGATACAGTCACGCGGAATGAACTTCTTAAGACTCCCTTCGCTATCTTGAAACCTCTTTCTTGCCTGTATTTATACACTCAAACCCTTTGTAAGAGGGGTGGTCAGAAGCCAGTACCACTGTGTTCAACATTAACGAAGGACACTAATCAACTCCAGGACCTTCAAACCAAGCGATGACACCGCCTGACGCACTGAACTTACTGGTAAGCAGCTGTGTTCTCTTCCGAATACTCTTTATATTCTTCCCAGCTGTGAGGGCCACGACTCACATAGGAAGTGACATCTAATATAACTCCATGTGGCCACAGACTACGCTTGATGATAAAGTCACAGCATCTTAGGAGTATGACTTAAGGGGTCATCATCAACACGGACCTATTTGAATAATTACAGACGCTCTTTCTGGTCTTGGATAAGACTTAAGTCTCACTAGTTTACAAAGTGCCCAGTCTAGATGGCATCTACACCTCACATCTAGTATTAGGAAAGTGGAAGTGGAAGTCTAAGTGAAAGTCGCTCAGTCGTGTCTGACTCTTTGCAATCCCACGGACCATAAAGTCCATGGAATTCTCCAGGCCACAATACTGGAGTGGGTAGTCTTTCCCTTCTCCAACGGGATCTTCCCAAACCAGGGATCGAACCCAGATCTCCTGCATTGCAGGCAGATTCTTTACCAGATGAGCCATAAGGGAGGCCCAGGAGGTTCTAAGAAATGGTCCAAAACAAGTATACTGACTGGACTTCTGGACTCTCATGAGAGAATGAACTTGATACATTCTTCCAAGGAAGCCAAGAAGGAAAGTAATTTCGGAATTCTGGGTTTGTGCAGCGGCCTAGACATAAATTTCTTTTAAAGGGATTGAATTTCATCTTGTCTCAAGAAACTAAAATAACAGGAAATAAGTAAGACCAAGAAATGAATTTAAAAGTGGGTAAGTTACAGAAGTTTTACATAAACCATTAGAACAGCACAGTATGATTTATAAATGTCTCCAATGTTATTGGAAAACCAAACAGATATTGTATTTTCCTAGCTTCGACTTGAGGCAAATTGGCAAAGATCCTTAAGTCCAAACTTGGCCACCAGGGAAACCCTGAGCCACCAGGTAAGCCCCTTGATTTTTCTCATTATCATTTTTAGAGTCTATTTTCTTGATGTGGACTAGCCTACAAAGGATTTCTTTACCAAGTTATTGGTCATTTTATTGCTTGAATCTGAGAGGTCTCGAACTCTTTCAAAATTCAGAAAAATTTCACTACTGGCTGTTGCATTAATACTGACCCTCTTGCAACCATCGTGAATTTTAAATAACTTCAATGAACTTACAAGAAGCTCGTGTAATTTATGTTCTGATGTATTTTGGCCCAAACACTGCAGCATTGAACCTGTGTCTCCTGAACTGGCAAGCAGATGCTTTACCATCTCAGTGAACAGGGATCTGGAGGGCAAGACCCTCTTTCGCAAATGCCAATATTCATAACCTAGTATCCAGTTTTATTTTTCAGGCACTTAGATGATGCCTTTTGAGGACCTGGAAGTTCTCTGTTCCTGGAACTATTAACACACGGCTGGATTTACAAGTAGTGGAAATGGAACAGCAAGTTTCCAAATGGTGGCCAATTTGAGTCTACAAAATATCTTAAAAAAAAAAAAAAAAAGAATTCCATGGAATTCTCCAGGCCAGAATACTGAAATGGATAGCCATTCCCTTCTCCAGGAAATCTTCCCCACCCAGGGATCGAACCCAGCTCTCCCACATTGCAGGGAGATTCTTTACCAGCTGAGCCACCAAGGAAGCCCAGAAAATATATCTAACATCCCACCAAATGCTCACCTAGTCTAAGGTTCTGTGAATCTAAGGATCCGTGTCTTTGCCTGGTTTACATTTTAAATCCTCCTTGGGGAATACAAGGTCTCACCTTTATTTCTAGGGAGCCAGTAAATACAGAACGGAGCGCTTAGGGGTTGACTCAACGTGCAGATGACATGTTACTGAGATGTCTCAGATCTTTCGGACAAACCCAAGTGAGCTTCTGCTCACTCTGCTTTCTCTGCAGCATGGAAGCTGGATTTCTTCCATGAGAGGCTCAGGGATTTACAGCGTCACAAACACGACATCTGTCACCCTCCCTGAGACTGAGGCGTGGGCTGGAACAGCATCACGTGGCTGATTTCATGGGTGAAGTAAGGTCACAGAGAGCCCAGGTCCAGGAGGGAAGAGGCTATGTGAGGGCTGGCATACATGCTGTGGTTCACTGGAAGTCATCTCCGGGTGCGTGCACGCTCGGTCACTCAGGTGTCACGTTGCCACCCCATGGACTGTAGCCCCTCTAGGCTCCTCTGTCCATGGGATTTCCCAGGCAAGCATACTGGAGCGGGGTTGCCATTTCTTTCTCCAGGGGATCTTCCCGACCCAGCGATCGAACCTCCATCTCTTACACTGGCAGACAGATCCTTTACCACTGAGCTACTAGAGATGCCCATCTTCGGGACCAGCGTCCTATATCTGGTTTCCAAATACTCAGTTCTCTTCCAAAACACCAAAGTCATGTCATTCCAGAGTCAAGGGTGGGGTGAATTTGCAAAAGTGCGTCCCCTAAGAACCTTCAGGTGCAGACGGATTTACTTGGGCGCGGCTCCTTTTGATCTGAAGGCACGTGAACCAAAAAGATGAGTCATTTGCCTCTTGGGTTTAAACACACAACCGTGAGACAGGGACAGAAGTCGGAGAATGGCCACAGACACCTCAGTATGAACACTCAAGTTTCATACAGACTTTTCAACCGTGTGAAGACCCTTAGAACAACTGACTGTCAACAGTGCCCTTCCGAGCACCCAGATTTTTGTTCTCATGTACCTTTTCCTCTTTCAAGAGGCCAGAGCTTCTTGGAGAAATGACTGGTTCTCATTCAGGGTCAGGAGATAAACAAGATGAGACCAGGCCATCTGCACAAATCAAGAGAAATAACGATATCAAAGACAAGCAGGGTTACGTCAGAAACACTCAGTGGCCAAGCGGAAGGAACCTGCACATGTTGATGATGAACCAATTTCAGCTTCAGTAAGTAAGGACAGATCTGTAGCTGAGTGAAAACTCACAAGTATATTTCAGTTCAGTCGCTCAGTCCTGTCTGACTCTTTGTGACCCCATGGACTGCAGAACGCCAGGCTTGCCTATCCATCACATACTCCTGGAGATTACTCAAACTAATGTCCATTGAGTTGGTGATGCCATCCAACCATCTCATCCTCTGTCATCCCCTTCTCCTCCTGCCTTCAATCTTTCCCAGCATCAGGGTGTCTTCGAATGAGTTAGCTCTTTGCATCGGGTGGTCAAAGTATTGGAGCTTCAGCATCAGTCCTTCCAATGAATATTCAAGACTGATTTCCTTTAGGACTGACTGGTTGAATCTCCTTGCAGTCCAAGGGACTCTCAAGAGTCTTCTCCAACACCACAGTTCCAAAGCATCAATTCTTCGGCACTCAGCCTTCTTCACAGTCCAACTCTCACATCCATACATGACTAGTGGGAAAACCATAGCCTTGACTAGACGGACCTTTGTTAGTAAGTAATAATGTCTCTGCTTTTGAATACGCTGTCTAGGTTGGTCATAACTTTTCTTCCAAGGAGTAAGCGTCTTTTAATTTCATGGCTGCAATCACCATCTGCAGTGATTTTGGAGGCCCCCCCCCCCACCAAAGAAAAAAAACCTCTGCCACTGTTTCCACTGTTTCCCCATCTATTTCCCATGAAGTGATGGGACCAGATGCCATGATCTAGTTTTCTGAATTTTGAGTTTTGAGCCAACTTTTTCACTCTCCTCTTTCACTTTCTTCAAGAGGCTCTCTAGTTCTTATTCACTTTCTGCCATAAGGGTGGTATCATCTGCACATCTGAGGTTATTGATATTTCTCCCAGCAATCTTGATTGCAGCTTGTGCTTCATCCAGCCCTGCATTTCTCAAGATGTACTCTGCATAAGTTAAATAAGCAAGATGACAATATACAGCCTTGACATACTCCTTCCCGATGTGGAACCAGTCTGTTGTTCCATGTCCAGTTCTAACTGTTGCTGCTTGAGTTGCGTACAGGTTTCTATTTAGATCCATGAATTTGTACATACATTTAAAAAATCTAACTAGCTGATTATACTGTGAAGATGAGAGGTGCCAATTTTTCAGTTTGAAAATCTAAATTTGTGTCTTACTTTTTCCCACATAAGCAACAGAACGTGAGCTGAGATTTACATTTTCGCTGCAGTTACATAAATGAATAAATTAGATGATCGGATTAGGGGACCTCCTTGGTGGTCCAGTGGTTAAGAATCCACATTTCAATGCAAGGGACATGGGTACCACCCCTGGTCAGGGAACTAAGATCCCACATGGCGTGAGGAACTCAGCCTCTCATGCACCACAACCAGAAAAACCGCTGCGCTGCAATGCAGAACCCAACGCAGCCAAAGAAATAAAAAATCATCTCTACAAGGAGAGATCTTAGTTAGCCTAATCTCGTTCAATGATCAGAAATTCCCCTCAGTTTGTAAAAGCGGTGTTAGGATAGACAGAACGTTCGACCCAGCATAGAGCAAATGGCGGGCCTCCCCGGTGATCAGTGGTAGAGAAGCTGCCTGCCAGTGCGCAACACGGAGGAGACACGGGTTCGATCCCTGGGTCGGGAAGACCTCCTGGAGAAGGGCATGGCAACCCACTCCAGGATTCTTGCCTGGAGAATTCCCAGGACACAGGAGACTGGCGGGCCACAGTCCACGGGGTGGCAAAGAGTCGGACACGACTGAGCGAGGAAACAACCGCCAATCGTAAGAGGAGAGGACGTTCTCCGGGAAGACAGGCTGCCTGGTGAAGCCAGCGTGCTAGAGACAGACTGAAAAGACCAATGGAGCCCAAGCGGAGAGGGGAGAGAGGGGAAGGACACAGCTCTGCTTCTTCCCTTCCCCCTGTTTCTCTGGCTCCCAGGAACTGAGCAGAAAGGAAAACCAAAGAGAAGCCAGGGCGCCTGAGAGCTCACAAATGAGCTGACCGCTCAGAGAGCCCCACGAGACGTTCCCCTGTCCACCCTTGCAGAAGAGACATTGAGATCAGAGGCCCTCACTGTTTCACTTTCTGCGAGGGGGTGCAGAAACACCTCAGGTCAAACAGTCGGGTCTGGCCTGAAGGAGAACCAAGCTGATTGTGCAGTGGGAGGAAAGGCTGCAAGGTTTTCACATGAATTCAGAGAACAAACTCTAAGGGGCTTAGAGTAGCCCCTTCCTGGGGGAGAAGTCATCCCTACAGAAAAGAGTAGAATTATGCCAGGCAAAGCATGATAAAATTATGCCAGGAAAAGCATGGTAAAATTATGCCAAGCAAAGCACGGTAGAATTATGTCCAGGCAAAGCACGGAAAAATTATGCCAGGCAAAGCACAGCATGTCCCAGAAGACCACAGATACACCCTCCTCGAATTCAAGGGCTCACGATAACTTAGTATTTATTAATGAAACCCATTCCATGGCGGGGGGTGGGGGGCACAGGGGAAGGATGTTGACAAGCATTTGTTCACATCAGTAAAAGTAGAATCTCTGGACAGGGCTACCCATGACAAACACGGTAAAAATGGAACAATAAACCAAGGATCTCTGAGAACGTAGGAGGCTACACAGGTGTCGTGGAAACTGCTCTACGAGCCTGAAAAAAATTGTGACCAGGTTTTGCGGTCACAATGTAGAGTTACCACTGTTGTCACTGGTAACTCTGGAAGACAGAAAATGTGCCTGACCCATGGGTACACCAGCACAGAGATCTAAACACAAATCACTACAAGAGTCATCTGCTCCTTACTAACTGCATTTGAGAAGGTACCACAATATCATGGAATAGATGCAGAAAGAGCAGGCTAACTGCAGACAGAATTTACAGACAAATCGAGACTCTGGGAACAGCAAAATAAGAGAACAAACATGCGACTTAACGCCACCCTGTTTACTAAGAAAAAGATTCCCCCAAAAAAGTTAAAAGCCTGTGTCGGACAATCCAGCAAGCTACCGGGAGGTTATAGCCTCGGGTACACACCAAAGCAAACTGGGCTTCCCTGACAGTTCAGTTGGTAAAAAGTCCACCTGCAATGAAAGAGAACCCGGTTTGATCCCTGGATTGGGAAGATGCCCTGGAGAAAGGAAAGGCCACCCACTGCAGTATTTTGTCCTGGAGAATTCAATGGACTGTATAGTTCATGGGGTCACAAAGAGCTGGACACACAACAGCGACTTTCACTTTCACACACCAAAGCAGGAGTACTGCAGTAAAACCTATGATAAGACTTCAGAGGTGCTTAAGACAGGCCTAGGAGAACCTCCTGGCCGGGCAAAATAGCCACTAGGAACGTGAGGAACGTGTTTTAGCACAGCCTCACATACTCCGAGTCATGACTGAGTCTAAGAGGAAAATATCTCTCGAAGGGAAGTGCTAATCCCATTCCAGCAGCAGCATAGAATCCAGTTCATTGGAGAACCCTCCCAAATTTTGAGACAAAATTGTATTGGACAAAGTGTGACCCGTCTGGAATAGAAGAGCGTGGCTTAGTTCAAAATGTAAATGTGACCCTCAGCATTCACAGCTATGTATGGGCAGGAGGCAGGTTGAGAAATTTATTCACAGCGTGTGTTTTCTGGTTATCGAGCCGCTAAAGAACACGTTAGAAAGGCAAAGAACATTCCAGAAGATGGAGCCCAAAGCGCTGGAGAGTAACAGACTATGGAGCAACTTCCAGGAAGCTGACTTGATCTAGGAATACTTCCCACTCCTGGAGACCGGCCCTTCAGTAAATCACAGCCAAGGAAACAGTGAGCTAGACTTGCACGTGCCCATATGCACAGCTTGTCAATTTGTGTATTTCATCAACAGGAAAATAAACACGCTGTCACTCTTGTCATTTTCAACTTTCAGCACTCCATCAATTTTTAAAGACGTGTCTACTTTTTAGAGTATAAGTGGCATCATCTGGACGGTGATATCAGGAATCACTATCTTTTCACTGTAATTCTGTACGTTAAAAAATAAACTCACGTCACCGTTAAAAAAGCATAACTCATGAAAGAGAAATTCTGAATCTAGGATCTTCTGTTCAAAGACTTCAGATATTGAAAGCTTATGAAAAATAGCTGCCATAACATGGCCAATTTTAGGGGGGAAAAAATGAACAATTGTATTGCCCCAAAGTTGAAGACTGGATTTTTTTCAAAGCATATACACAAAAATATTCTTTAGTCATTACAATGACCTAGGTGCATTTTACCATCGTCAAGTTATGTTTCTAAATATCATAATGAGCGGTTAAAAAAGGATGATCTGTTAGTGAATGCAGCCACAATCCAGTTCTTCATCACATATATATATATATATACATACATATTCAGTATTTGAATCTGCACAGGTATTCCAGTATTTGAATGTTTATATACACAGACATATACATACATACATACACACACATACACACACACACCTTGCCACCCACACAAGAGTATTAGTGCACATACACTTCTAACTTAAATACCTATACAAATAAATCAATGAGATAAAATGTCATAATTTTAAAATATTTCACAAAGTTAAAAACAAGTGATTAAATTTCAATGCTGAGCCCCTCACTGTCTGTAAGGTGATGACTCCCAAATCTATGACCCGCCTCTCACTTCCCATGCAAGCCCCACAACTGCTTTGCTGATGCTTCTGAGGCACCTCCACCAGGCCATCCCGCAAACACGATGTGAAAAAAAAAAAAATCCATTATTTTCGTCTCCCAAGCCTATCATTTGCATTCTCTAATATTTATCCATTTTCCCAAGACGATTATCTGATAATCACCATGGAGTGCTATCACCAGTGGGCATTAATCAATATATACGGTGAGGATCATTTCTGGCCGGTATAACGAGAACGATATTTATCTCACGGGGTTGTGGAGGCTATTTAAACGCAGTGCCTTTAACATGCCCTGAACAAGTCCTGCGACAATTGAGCATTAAATGGACAGTAGATACCATTAAAATTATCGTTATTATCATTCTCCTTATTCGTCATGCCATATTTACTTATGTATAGCGGTTTTGTAACTAGCCACCTTATTTGACATACTTCCATTATCATTAGTAGTATGAATTCTTTTGGTGTTCCTATCTTTTCTTCTTTTTTTTTTTTTTTTTTACTGTGGACCATTTTTAAAGTCTTTATTGCATTTGTGACAACATTGCTTCTGCTCCATGTCTTGCCTTTTGGCCATGATGCACGTGGGATCTTAGCTCCCCCCACCAGGGATCAAACCCAAACCCTCTGTACTGGAAGGCAAAGTCTTAACCATCGGACCACCAGGGAAGCCCGCGGCTTTTCTGCCTTGTAAAAGGATGCTAATGTAGATTTCCAAAATTTTAAATCATTGCATTGGCTAGTACTCGCACACCGATGTCATTAATAATAATAAAAAAAAAAATGACAGCAGCTGCCCTTCTTGCCTGTTCACTCGTGGAGTATTTCTTCCATCGTCAAGATATATTTAGGCACTTGGTTGTAGTTACTTTTATTACTTTCATTGCTATTTTACCTAGACTTTTATCTGAAAGAGTGGCTGAATTTTATCAGATTCTTTTTTGGCACTTATTGAAACAGCAAAGCTTTTTTTTTTTTCCATTTAACTTAATAACATCATGAATTACGTTAATACATCTCCTAATAGTGAATCATTTTGGTATTCCTAAAATAGCTGTTATTTCATTATGGGGTATTACTTCTTAATATACTGCTGGATCAAATGTTCACTTAAAGAGTTTCCATTAATATTTATACAATTCAGATGACACATATTATGCATATAACTTTCTTACTCTCTGATTGCTGTCAGATTTTAATACCAGAGTTAATCTACCTTTATAATATTTAATAGAATGACTCCTTTTTATGTGGCCTTGGTCAGTTTTAATACCACAGGGATTAATTGTTCCTTTAAAGTTCAATAGCATAGTAATTTCACTTGCCTCATATTATGGGGAAAATTACCTATGAAATAACCTTTATCTGTCACTTTGTAAATGAGCAGAGAGAGTGGAGGAAGCTTCTGACAACCTTTTTCAACTGGGACCATGACGATGGGTCTGTTTAAACTTTCCTAAATGTCAGCAAGAAGAAGATGTACCTCGTAACTTATAAACATTCTATTGCTTTCCCTATATATCCCAACTTTATATTCTCACTTACCATTGATATTTCTCTCTCCATCTCTCCCACCTCTTTCTTCACCTCACTTGGACTAGGTGTACACAGGATTTTTTCCTACAGTTTCTGCAGTGTGCACCAGGCCTCAGGAAAGTAGACTCTACAAGTAATGGGCAAGTTTGTTTCTAGAGGATAAACCAGCTCAAGGAGAGCACACGTAAATCTGCAAGCTGCTAATCCTTGTCTTATCGTAAGTTGCACAGAGAAACGCATGGTAACCAGCATGAAGCAACCACTTAAAGGGAACACGGTCACCTTGTCCTGCAATGAGATGATGAGGAGCCAGCTCCCAAACGTTAAGGACCAGAACCAAGAAAACAGCCAGGTTCTTTTCCAGAACCACGGCTGCTGCAGTGGTCACTGATGGTCTCCTGACTGGGGGATTCTCTGAGCCCGGACTGTGCTCTGGAAACTCTCCACCACGTGGATCTGTGGTGGGGGGCCTGGCTGCAGCCTGACCAAGAGAGAATGAGGTATTTGCATGTGTGGTCAGCCACCCCCCCCCATCCCCACTAGAGCCCTAGACCATGATGGTGCCCAGGACAGGGACAAAGAGCTACAGATTGGGCCCTGGGTCCATTCGCGCCTCCTTTGTCTATTGCACCCAATTAAGCAAGCCTGGAGAAGGAGTCTGTGTTTCTGAAAATACTTAACTAGGTCAGCTTGGGTTGGAGAGCCAGACAAGCCACATTGGTATAAACTGGTCCCACTACTGCTGTCGTCAAGGCTTTCTACATCCTTGGAACAAGACTCAGGACTTACATTTGGTGAGAAGCTCCCCCAGTATGGACCAGATAAAGCTGTATTAAGGCACACCTAATGCTGTGATCACAGTGGAACTCTGCCATTCCCAAGCTCTCAGAACTAGGCCAAATACTCGCTAGGAGAAGTATCAACAACCTCAGACATGCAGATGACACCAGCCTTATGGCAGGTAAGTGAAAATGAACTAAAGAGCCTCTTGATGAGCATGAAAGAGGAGAGTGAAATAGTTGCTTGAAACTCAACATTCAAAACACTAGAATCAAGGCATCTGGTCCCATCACTTCATGGCAAATATATGGGGAACTGATGGAAATCGTGACAGATTTTATTTTCTTGGGCTCCAGAATCACTGCAGAGGGTGACTGCAATAAAATTAAAAGGCACGTGCTCCTTGGAAGAAAAGCTACAACAAACCTAGACAGTATATTAAAAAGCAGAGACATCACCTTGCTGACAAATGTTCATATAATCAAAGATATGGTTTTTCCAATGGTCATGCATGGATGTGAGAGTTGGAAACTAAAAAAGGCTGAGCGCCAAAGAATTGATGCTTTTGAACTGCGGTGTTGGAGAAGACTCTTGAGAGTCACTTGGACTGCAAGGAGATCCAACCAGTCCATCCTAAAGGAAATCAACCCTGAATATTCATTGGAAGGACTGATGCTGAAGCTCCAATCCTTTGGCCACCTGATGTGAAGAACTGACTCACTGGAAAAGACCCTGATGATGGGAAAGACTGAGGACAGCGGGAAAAGGGGGCGGCTGAGGATGAGATGATTAGATGGCACCAGTGACTCAATGCACATGAATTTGAGCAATCTCTAGCAAACAGTGCAGGAGAGGGGAGCCTGGCTCACTGCAGTCCGATGGGTCACAAAGAATCAGACGCGAGTTAGCAACAGAACAACAACTTGTCGCTTAAGCTGACTCGAGTTCCACAACAGGTGGACGGCAGATAACTGCAGAGAATCATCCCATAACCTCCCACAAAGATTCGCACCCCTGCTTTTTTTCCCTTATGTGTTCCATTTTCAACATCTGGCACCTTCTCTCTTAAGAGGACTGGGGTCCACAGGAACAAGGAGAGCACTGCCAGACGTACACTGCACACACTCCACAATAGTGGAAAGAAACTGGTAGAAAGAAACTTCCTTTATAAATCCTACCCTGTTTTCCTAAGTCTTATTTTTTTTAATTAATTTCTCCAAAAAAAAAAAAATTTCTGCTTCCTCTTATTTTTCGGCCTATCCAGTCAAATTACTGTAAGGTTTATTTTATGGGATTAGAAACGAAAACATTATATCCTTTGAATTTTCTTCAAAGGACATTTTGGACTGAACTGTCTGCCAACGACATCTGCAGCTGGCTCACTCTGATTTGTTAAATGTTCAGGAATTTGGGGGGTGGGGGGGGCCTGCTGTTCAACACTGTCATTATTAAAAATGAATGTATATAAACTTTCATTCAAAACTGTATTAAAGCCATACTAATAAATAAAAGCTGTAATTCTCTCATCGTCTCCCTACTTATTATGGCTAATTTGTGTATTCACATCTGTGGAGGAGGAGATGGCAAATCACTCCAGTATTCTTGCCTGGGAAACCCCATAGACAGAGGATTCTGGTGAGCTATAGCTCATGGGATCGCAAAGAGTCGGACACAACCGGTGAAAACCGCACATTTCTTCACATTTCCATGACAAATAACCCTCATCGGCAGCTTGAAACTGGACATGGTAGGAGCATTTCCACCACAGAAACTGGCAAGGCCTATGACTCGAGACTTGAGTTAAACTTTTGTCGATTTCCTAGGCTAAGGAATGTGAAAGTTGCTCAGCCATGTCCAACTCTTTGTGACCCTATAGACTGTAGCCCACCAGGCTCCTCCGTCCATGGGATTCTCCAGTCAATAATACTGGAGCGGGTTGCCAATTCCTCCTCCAAGACATCTTTCCCGACCCAGGGATAGAACCCAGGTCTCCTGCATTGCAGGCGGATTTCTTTACCATCTGAGCCACCAGGGAAGCCCAGAGTAAAGGAAATGTTGGTTAAAATGGTAATAGTGCAACAATAAGCATTTTACAGCTAACATCCAGTGGACAGCCATTATACTGTAATTAACCAACACATGATGACAAAGCAGAAACTATCCCTAGGATTTGAAGCTGTTTCACTACCCAACTCAGCAAAGAAAGTGCTCAGCTACTCATGTACCAGTGAAGTTCTGATGTATATGTTCCCTGTTTTATTTTTGTCTTATTGATTACTACGAATGAATATACCAACCCACTGATGCTTAAAACACGCCTACAAAAGCAGCTGCTAAATAGCTAAATAAGATTCTTTACCATTGGAACCACCAGGGAAACCCTAAATAGTTACCAACCCACCACTAACCACGCCAGTGTGTTCTCATTCTCTCTAATGCTGCCCAGCAGCATTAGCTTTTAAATGGCTTGCAGTTATATTTTAAACGTTCCCTTGTTTTATGTCCGTAATCTCTAAATGCCCTCTTAAATTACCCTCATTACTTTGAGCGGTATGTTTAAAAGAACACACCCACTTAGGGGTTTATTACACTGTTTTCTTATTAAGTTCTAATTTTATTCTTCCTGAGTCATAAAGTGCGGCGTCGACTACTGCTCCAATTATTGATTTATTGGCGGGAGGTGGGGGGTGTCCTTGTGGCCCAATATGAAGCCAAATGTGGAAATGTTCTGCAGGTCCAGGAGAGGAAGGCTCAGGCTGCCTGGCTGGGCTTTGCGTAACACAGGTATTAAATAGACAGACATACACGCTGCAGCCTCCTCACTACGGTATTTGCTTCTTTGGTTACAAGGCCCCTGGAGGTCTCACCCTCAGCTTCTCCCTGTATTACTCACTGTTTTACCCAAGATGACTAAGCGCATTCATAGCTTATTTTCCCTGGGTCGGGAAGATCCCCCTGGAGAAGGGAATGGCAACCCACTCAAGTATCCTTGCCTGGAGAAATCCCATGGACAGAGGAGCCTGGCGGGCTACAGTCCATGGGGTCTCAAAGAGTCAGACACGACTGAGCAACTAACAACTTTCTTAGTTAATTTATACTTGTTGAAATTTTTCCTAAATATGTGGCTCCATTTGTTTTAGGTATGTCTCTGGTAGACAGTTTATCACTTGCCTTTAATTTGTAATGAGTATCTTTCTGTATTAACAGAGTTTCTATTTGTGTGCGTGCACGCTAAGTCACTCAGCAGTGTCCAACTCTTTGCAACCCCATGGACTGCAGCCTGCCAGGCTCCTCTGTCTATGGGATTCTCCAGACAAGATTCCTGGAATGGGTTGCCATGCCCTTCTCCAGGCTGCAGACCAAGTTTCCACGCACATGACGATAAATTTTCAATTTGCTGTTCATCACTTTTGTGACATGTTTTACAGCTAACATCATTTCCTTAAAAAGTTAACAACTGGATCGAAAACATAGCTAAATTCATCAAAGCTATAAAAAGCTAGAAATAAATCAGTGACAAGCTCAGAAAAAGGAAAAGCCAACAGATAAGCAAGCAAACTATTCTGTAATTCCATTCTCTCTTTTTATTCCAAATATAGGTATACTTTATCATTTCTCAAGTGCAGATATACAGGTACATGTGTGTATGTGTGCTAAATATACCATATGGCTACGAGGTCACATACACAGATCACGGTTTATATATATGATACATATTTCTGAATCACACATGGAAACATTCTTGTCACTTGAGGGTTATTCCTTAACTCACCGCTGAGACTTTAGTAACTAGAACATTAGAGCCTCCTGGGAACAGTAATCCAAAATCTATCCTCCAGCTACTCAGAGCAGAGCAGCAGAAAACCAAACATACCAAGAAAAAGCCTGCACAAAATACCAGTTACTATATGATTCTCAAGGACAGGGCAGACTGTGATACCAAGCGCGTGCGCCTGTCTGACTGACTGCACATGACAAAGATGTACCTCTGGCCCACTTATCCTCAGGTGGACCCCTCATCCACCAGCTGTCACTTCTAGAGCTAGGTAGTCTCCCGGGTCCCTACCTGGTCCCCAAGCAGGCAAGTCCCTACCCGGATCCCTAAACAGGCAATTCCTGCTCACCAAGGGGTGTGGGAGAGACAGCTTATGGTAGAGGAGGAGCTCCAGAATTCAGTGAGCATTGGACCATCTCCTCGCAAGCCCCAGGACGTTACCTGTAGGACGTAGGTCCAGCAGAGTCCTGGGGGCAGCTTTCCCTTCCCTTCCTCCTCCGCCATCCGTCAAAACTCAGTCTCATGCTTGCCTCTAACTACAGAGGGAGGTGGGGACGACCTGTGCTGGCCTCACAAGCAGCACGGTGGACGCTGGGCATAGCCCACCTTCAGGATACAGGCGGCCTGGGTTCCCATGGAAGGAGGCACAGGCTTCCCCCGACCCATCCGAGGGGTGCACTGGACCACAGGGAAGCGACCACGGATCAGCAGGACACTGACCTCGCACTGGGCTTTTCAACATCAAGGATCCTAGAAAAGGCCAATTCCTGCGATATATGATGTACAAAGTGGGCTTCCCAGGTGGCTCAGTGGTTAAAAAAAAAAAATTCACCTTGCAATGCAGGAGACATGGGTTCGATCCCTGGGTCAGAAAGATCCCCTGGAGAAGGAAATGGCGACCCACTGCAGTATTCCTGCCTGGGAAACCCCACGGACAGAGGAGCCTGGCGGGCTGTACAGTCCACAGGGGTTGCAAAGAGTTGGACACGACTGAGCGGCTACACAGCAACAACCGCCACCCACGCTAAAGTTGCTGCAACAGCGAACTGACACATGCCTTTCCAAATGTTCTCGACACTTTCCCCTCTCTGCCTCCTAACCGGCTCCGGGGCATCTCCACGTGGTCTGGCATCACACGGTATGACCCTATTCTTCAGAACTCTCGAGAAGGAAACTCTTCAGTGGCCGTTATCTCTCGATCTGGTGCTCTGACCACACTGGAATAATTAGAAAAGCCACGTTTCAAGACACTGCCCCCTCTCCCAGTCCTCACACTGCACAGGCACTGCAGGATCTCAGCGACATGAAACCGAGGGAAGACGATGCTGAAGGACCCACGGCTGGGAAGGCTTGAACCAGTATGTGCAGCTGGCCCCTGGGTGTAGAAGCAAACACAGGCTGAGGCAAACAACACAGGAGGGCCGTGTCTGCTGGTCTGGCCAGATGCTCAGATTCTGGGGAAATGGACACTGGGAGAGTGTGATCTGTGATGAGGATGTCTGCAGGGGTGTGAGGGTTTGGTCGGAACAGGCACAGAGTATATTCCTGCTCACTAAGCGGGGGGTTATGGTAGAGGAGGAGCTCAAGAATTCAGGGAGCGTCAGCCAGTCTCTTCCCCAGCCCCAGGAAGAAGACACACATAAACGGCCAAACACAGCAAAAGATGGTCAACATCACTGACTATCAGCGAAATGCAAACCAATGACATAATGAGGTATCAGCTCACAACTCTCAGAATGAGTTCAGTTCAGTGGCTCAGTTGTGTCTGACTCTTTGCGACCCCATGGACTGCAGCACGCCAGGCTTGCTTGTCCATCACCAACTCCCAGAGTTTGCTCAAACTCATGTCCATCGAGTTGGTGATGCCATCCAACCATCTCATCCTCTGTCGTCCCCTTCTCCTCCCACCTTCAATCTTTCCCAGCATCAGGGTCTTTTCCAGGGGGTCAGTTCTTCACATCGGGTAGCCAAAGTATTGCAGCTTCAGCATCAGTCCTTCCAATGAATATTCAGGACTAGAATAGCCATTGCCAACCAGTCTACAAATAATAAATGCTGGAGAGGGCGTGCAGAAGAGGGAGCCCTCTAGACCGTTGGAAAGAATTTCAGTTGGTGCAGCTACTATGGAGAACAATACGACCAGCATCCCCATTCCTGGGGCATACATCCAGACAGAGCTCCAACTCACACAGACACACGCAGCCCTCTATTCACGGCAGCACTAGTCAGTATAGTGGAGGCAGGGAAAGAAGCCCAGTGCCCGTCAGCACAAGAGTGGAGGGAGACGACGTGGTAGAGGGGAACAATGGAGTACTACTCAGCCCTAAACACAAATGGAGTTACGCCCTCTGCAGCGACACGGTGGACCCAGAGATGGCCACACTTGAGTGCAGGGAGTCAGAGAGAGGAAGGCTAGCACCGCCTGACGTCACCGGTCCATGGAATCTACGACAGGACACCAGTCGGCTCCTTACAAAACGGAAACAGGCTCACACACTCAGGCAATAGGCTTGTGGGTGGCAAGGGGGGTGAGGGCGGGGGATAGATGGACTGGGAGCTTGGGATTAGCAGACACAAACTCGGACATACAGAGGGGATAAAGAACAACGTCGTACTATATAGGACATGGAACTAAACGCAGTATCCTGCGACACGTCATAATGGAAAAGAATATGAAAAAAGAAATGTACGTGTGTGTGTATATATATGCGTAACTGAATCACTTTACTGTACCGCATAAACTAACCCAGCACTGTATTTCAGCTATACTCCAATAAAATAAAGTTAAAAAAAAATTACGAGTTTTTCTAAGGACAACACTTAGGTAATGGTTCATAACACATTTTTAAACTATATTTTACCAAGCCCTTCAGAACACATTTTTCTTTAAAGATCACAGATAAACACCGAATCTTAATTTTCATTCTAGTACACATTTTGTATCATTTGGCCATTTATTTTTAGCCTAGAGATATTTAATGATTTTCATTATTATTAAAGACACAAATGAGTCCAAGAACATGTGATGAAAGCTGGATTTCTTTAGAAAGAGAACACGTGATATGTTCTTACACGATTAGAAAGTAAAACTGCTGTTGCAATCCCTTGGTATTGGGTCAACTTCAGGAAAGCTGATGGAAGAAAAATATTCAGATGGTATGTAAATTTTACACATTTAAAAACTTAAAAAAAAAAAAAAAGGTAGATGTGGTAGGAAAATTAGTGGTTGCCGGGGGCTGGAAGGGAGGCAGGAGTGAACAGAGGGCTCCCGGGGCAGTGGGACTACTCCGGACGATACCGGCATCATGAAGACGGGACGTGGTGTGTTGGGTAAAATCCATAGCACACTCAGCACAACGAGTAAGCCCTAGAGTAAACTAGAGACTCCAGTTCACAATTACGTGTCAATGAGTGAAGTGAAAGTCGCTCAGTCGTGTCTGACTCTCCGCGACCCCCTGGACTATACAGTCCACGCCATGGGATTCTCCAGGCCAGAATACTGGCGTTGGGTAGCCTTTCCCTTCTCCAGGGGATCTTCCCAAGCCAGGGATTGAACCCAGGCCTCCCACATTGCAGGAGGATTCTTTGCCAGCTGAGCCACCAGGGAAGCGCAAGAAGACTGGAGTGGGTAGACTCTCCTTTCTCCAGGGGATCTTCCTGATCCAGGAATCGAACCGGAGTCTCCTGCATTGCAGGCGGATTCCTTACCAACTGAGCTATCAAAAATTGGCACAGAACAGGTGAAACTAAGGCAAGATTCAGTGAAAGATGGACTGGAGTGAGAAGCGAGGATACACAGGAACTCTGCCCTTTCTGCTAAATTTTTCTGAAACCTGAAAATGCTCTGAGAAATAAAATCTGTAACTTTTTAAGCAAAAAAACAAAAACAAAAAAAACCCTCCATCTGCAGAGCTCAGAAAATGAAATGTTTATGATGGTAGGACCTTGAGGTGATGTCTTCATCAGTAAGTTGCAGAGACAGTCTGAACGCATGGCACAGTATGTCACAATATGTGAAATATAATTTGGAATTAAACAAACTTCCAAAAGATTAAAAAAAAAAAAAAACAAAACAAGTGATCCAAAGTCTCAAGACCAAAGTTCCATATGGTTTGCATAAAAGCCTACCTGAAGAGGTTACCCGACCATTTTGAGATGCTTCCTGCACCCTCTGACCCCCGCCCTGGCTGTCTAGACTATTCCCCGTGCTCAGAGGCCTTTGTGTGAGGAGGGGGTGGTGTTCATCATGTCCTCCTGACTTGCAAAGGGGCACATGAATTGCAAATAACTGGGGACTTCATAAATTTGTTGGAGGGCTCTGTTCCCTGGCAGGCGGAAAAGCGGGGCCAGGGTGACCTCGGCGAGAAGGCAGCATGAAGCATGGCGGGGGCAGGGTCCTCCGTTACCCACTTCCTAGCTGACCCCTGCATCTGATCAGGGGGTGGGCGGTGGCGGGGGTGGGGTGCTTTATCACAGTCTATGGGGACACGCCTTCGCCTCCTTGGAACCACCCCTGAAAACACTGCCGACCTGTCTGCAGGCTGGTGAGCCAGCCCCGGGAAATCTCAACTGCTCCCTCAGCTGCTGAAGACTGGGCAGCCGGGGGTGGGGGTGCCTCAGCTCCCAGGCCTTCCAACAGGCACCCACCCCACCACCACCCCCCGAAAGGCTCCTTCAAGCCCATTAACTTTGAATGCGGTCGCCACTGACAAGGCCGCCCATTGTTTCACCGCGGCCGAATTCCGTGAAATGCTGGGTTTTGAATGCGTTGAGTGAAAAATTCTTTCCCGAGCTGTGAAAAGTTGGCAAGGGCCTGATTCATGGGGCTGGAGCTGAAACAATGCTCCCCCCATGCAGCTCAGTCGTCGGGCAGGCCTGCAAAACGAAGGAGAGACTGAAACACAGGCGTGAGCCAGGGGCCAAGGACGCCACAGCAAACCAGACACCATCATGCTCTCGTTCGGGGGAAGAAGCATACGGTTGCAGAGTGCTCCGGGATGATCCGAAGATCAAACAGCCACGTCGTCGAAGGAGAGGCGAAAACAAACAGAACACCAAATTCAGAGCCACCGTTCTCTGAATCTGAGGGCTTATAATACTACTGGTTTTTATCACCATTAGGAAGAGGTGAGTTGAGCCTACAGCTGAGTTAAGCCTACAGCTTCCCTCGTGGCTCAGCAGCAGAGAATCTGCCTGCCAAGGCTGTAAGACGTGGGTTTGAGCACTGTGTTGGGAAGATTCCCCTGGAGAAAGGAATGGCAACCCACTGCAAGGAAATCCCCTTGCCTGGGAAATCCCACGGAGAGAAGCCTGGTGGGTTACACAGCACACACACAGAAGCCAGCAGCTCCTTACTGTATCTGTCTGTGTGTGTGCTAAGTCGCTCAGTCGGGTCCGGCTCTTTGCAACCGCATGGACTGTAGCCCACCAGGCCCCTCTGTTCATGGGATTCTCCAGACAAGAATACTGGGGTGGGTTGCCTTCTCCAGGGGATCCTCCTGACCCAGGGATCGAATTCACATCTCATATCTCCTGCAGGACCTGTCTAAGAGCCGTATTTCTTGACGAGATCACGCTGACATTTGGACATCAATTTTGACTTTTCAAGGTTGCCCCTGCCTGTTTTGCCCTCTATGGTGTATCTCTTTCTCACATGCTCTTGGAATCCCTTCGAACGATCTGTCTCCAAAACTCCCCCAAACCTATTCTCAACTGAACACACCACCTTCCTTCAACTGAAAACAGGAAGCCATCGGCCTCACCCATGCACCCATTTTAAGAATCTTATGGACACTTTCTGTAGTTGGACTCTATTCTGGATTCAAGAAGTTATTTCTTTTTTTAAAAAAATCATTTACCTTTTTTTTTTTTTTTTCAGAGTTGGAGTGAAGTTTTATTTGGGGCAAAATGATGACCGCATCCAGGGAGACAGGACCTCAGATAGCTCTGAGAAACTGATATGGACCATTTTTTTTAAAGTCTTCTATTTAATTTCTTACAATACTGCCTCTGTGTTTTTTGTGTTTTTTGTGCTTTTTTTTTTTTTTTTTTGGCCAGGAGACATGTGAGATCTTAGGTCCCCAACCAGAGATCAAACCTACACCCTATGTACTGGAAGGCAATGTCTTAACCACTGGACCCCCCCAGGGAAGGCCCAAGAAATGTTTCTTGATTATAGAATACACGTACTAGGGCCAGCTTGCTCTTACGGTTTCTCTCCTTCACTTACCTTCTCTGGGTTGGTTCTTTAGCCATCCCCAGGCCTCGGGAGGTACCTGCTTCCTAGGCTCTTTCTGACAAATGAACTCGAACCCCTGTGAGATGCTCTACACAGTGGCATCTGACCTTGGCGTCCCCTCACAAGCTCTCATTAACAGTCAACTCTAAGAAGCTTCATTGATATGAACCATGTCACATAAGCAACTCAGAGAAACCCAGTCATCCTTCCCTCACTTCCATTAGCATACACCGTTTAATACCCTGATGATTGCTCAGTTGTGTCTGACCCCATGAATCAGAGCACGCCAGGCCTCCCTGTCTATCACCAACTCCCAGAGTCCACCCAAACCCATGTCCATAGAGTCGGTGATGCCACCCAGCCATCTCACCCTCTGTCGTCCCCTTCTCTGTATCTCCTCTCTCCGTATACCTACTTATATCTCTATGCATATATGCATTCAGAAACACACACACTAGGGTACATAGTACCCCAAAGACTGACTCATTTCATGTAGAGACGGCAAAGAAGCACAACTACTGTTTACTTAAAAGAAGATAGCACTGTTTAAACTGCACGTTAGCCAGCAGTGTTCATGCTGACACCTTTCTGTAGAAATTGCACATTCAGTCAACAGTCAATATACAGAGACAACCTAAGTGCCCACTGAGGGGTGCATGGACAAAGATGATGTGCTGTATCCGTAGCACATACAGAGTGGAAGGGACCGCGCTGTGCTCAATCACTTGGTCATGTCCGACTCTCTGCAACCCCATGGACTGGAGCCCACCAGGCTCCTCTGTCCATGGGGTTCTCCAGGCAAGGATACTGGAGTGGGTTCATTCCCTTCTCCAGGGGATCTTCCCCACCCAGGGATTGAACCCAGGTCTCCCACACTGCAGGTGGATTCTTTCCCATCTGAGCCACCAGGGAAGCCCAAACGTACTAGAATATACTGCTGTGGCTGCTGCTAAGTCGCTTCAGTCGTGTCCGACTCTGTGCGAACCCATAGACGGCAGCCCACCAGGCTCCGCCATCCCTGGGATTCTCCAGGCAAGAACACTGGAGTGGGCTGCCATTTCCTTCTCCTACTCACCCATAAAAGAGATGGAATTTTGCCATTTGTGACAACATGCATGGACCTTTAGGTTCTTATGCTTAGCGAAATGAGTCAAACACAGAAACACAAGTATCTTGGATTTAAGTCATGTATGGAATATGAAAGAGAGACAGATGAACAAACCAAACAAAAGCATTTTGATACAGAGAACAGAGCAGTGGGTACAAGAAGGCAAAGGGGCAGGGGATCAACTGCACAGTAACACATGGAAACAGTTTCGGTGGTGAGCACACTCTATTGTATAGAGTAGAGATACAGTGTCGCACACATGAGACCTATAATATTACAACCAGTTACCTCAGTAAAAAAATACATTTAAAACTGAAACAAATTAAGTAAAATCTACACGGAAGTGAGAGTTGGACCATAAAGAAAGCTGAGCGCCGAAGAATGGATGCTCTGGAACTGTGGTGTTGGAGAAGACTCTTGGGAGTCCCTTGGACTGCAAGGAGATCCAACCAGTGTAACCTAAAGGAAATCAGTTCTGAATATTCACTGGAAGGCCTGATGCTGAAGCTGAATCACCAATCCTTTGGCCACCTGATGCAAAGAACTGACTCACTGGAAAAAGACCCTGATGCTGGGAAAGATTGAGGGTGGGAGGAGAAGGGGATGACAGAGGATGAGATGGTGGGATGGCATCACCGACTCAATGGACATGATTTTGAGCAAGCTCCAGGAGTTGGTGATGGACAGGGAAGCTTGGCGTGCTGCAGTCCATGGGGTGGCCTAGTCAGACACAACTGAACCACTGAACTGAAAATATACATGGTGAATAAAAGATTTTTTAATGCATGCACATTCTCCTTCCAAGACAAAGCTGGTTCTTCATCTTGAAGTCAGGATACCCTGCCTTGCAGACCACTGGACTTTCCCAACCAGTAATCCCCAAAGGCAGGGTAAACCCCCAAGGCTCCCCTAAATACCCAGCCTGGGTCCCCAAAGCTATGAGCGCCCACGGACTGGAGGCCTAACCCTGATAGGGACAGCGGCATTTTCTGAAGGTAACCATAGTTGCTTCTAGGGAGGACTCCCTGTGACCCTGTGCAGAACTGCTGGGCGGGTTGGGGGGAGTGGGGGGCTGCTGTGTTCCCCCCGACTCACCCCCACAGACAATCCCAGCACATCCCTCAGCCTCTTACCCATCGAACTTCCCCGTCTGCCAAGGACAGAGAGGCAACGAGGCCCCTGGTCACAAAGACGTGATCTCCACGTGAGAAACCGGGGCACTGCAACCACCAGGAGACACTTTGAAAATTACTATGCATAGTAGCTTTACCTGAGGGCAAACGTGAGCTTTCTACCCTGATGCAGAGCTCTCAACCTCACTCCCTGTTGTGAGCCATCATTAGTTGGGGGGAGTCGGCCATCTGACTAATTTGAAAGAAGTTCGTTATTCTTGGACTCCCCATTTATTTACTCCAGCAAATAATGTGAAAAATGCCGCTCCTCATGAAACAATTGGCCTTTGCAGCAGTTATGACTTGCCTGTCCTCTGTGTTTTTAAAATATGTTTTCAGTTACATAATGGTTCACCTTATCTGCTAAGTACCAAGGTCACACTAAGTTCAGGTTTTGAAAATACCTGTACAAATAGAGTGCTGTAAAATGAATTTTTTCCCCCCTTGGGGGAGATGGGGAGTTGGTTTCATTGTACCATTTTATCAAACAAACTCAAGCATTTGCTTCAACTGACTGACCTCAAGCTATTCATCAGCATCTTATAATTGCTGGAAGAAATGAATACCTGATAAAAGATGGTTATGAGATTAATTCTGAAGACACCAAAGAATTCAGAGCCCCAGAAACCTAACTGTGCTCATGGCAGCGGCCTCATTTAACCACACGCTGCAGACAAAGGGCATCTGTTGCTGTTGGTGCTATGCATGCCTGCAACTAGTGGCTATTTCCAATTCTCGCCATTTTAATCTGCAACAGGGGCAGACTTCCTGTTGCAGAAGACAATGTCAAAGTCCAAGTGCTCGTCGCTCAGTTGTGTCTGACTCTTTGCCACACCATGGACTGTGGCCCGCCAGGCTCCTCTGTCTGTGGGACTTCCAGGCAAGAAAACTGGAGTGGCTTGCCATTTGCTTCTCCAGGGCATCTTCCTGACCCAGGGATAGAACCCGGGTCTCCCCACTTGGGGGCAGATTCTCTGCCATCTGAGCCACCAGGGAACTGCAGAAAGCACCTGTCTAGACCAGTCTCATGATCATAATATTTATGGATCATAAGGGTAACCACCCAGTCCCAGCGCTTCTGAAACCTCAACACCCTCGTGTTCCTGGTCATCTCATTAAGCAACATCTCCATCTGAAAACCTGCTTCAAACCTACTTTAAAACGACTCTTGTTTCTCAATGACCGCCTCACGCTCCCCCAAGTTGTTTGGAAGCCCTTGGAGATGCCATGGATTTGGGAAGCTTCTCTCCTTAACATGGGAAGATTCCATGCAGCTTCCATCTATGGTGTTGCAAAGACGAACTAAGTTGCAGAAGAGCACAGAAGAGGCTGCTGTTCCAAGAAGAGAAAGTGAAAATGAAGTTAGTTGCTCGGTCGCATCTGACTCTCTGCGACCCCATGGACCATAGCTTACCACGCTCCTCCGTCTGTGGGATTTTCCAGGCAAGAGTACTGCAGTGGGTTGCCATTTCCTTCTCCAAGAAGAGAGACTATTGCTCTGTGTACCTAGATGTCTACCCTAGGAGGAGAACTAGGGCAGAAACAGCCCTTCGGTTAAAAAAAAATAAAAAAAATCCTAGTCCAATTCCCATGGGAACCCCTTGGAGACGAAACGGCACTACCCTCCTCTGCTCGGTAAGACACAGCGCCACGAACATGGTTAACTCCCTACCATACACTTGAACGCCACCAACAGAGCTGATGGCCAATGTTCCCACCAAGAGACAGAAGTGGAATTAGGTCACGCGACGGAATTGTGAGCTCACCTACAGTGGCGATCATTTTGCGGCTGACACTGGTTATCAAATCAATACTTCCTACCCCTTAAACTAACACCATGTCATACGCCAAGTATACTGCAATACAGCTGGGGGAAATACCATTGAGCTATGCCCACCTTAACCCCAACCATGAACTCCTTTATTCCTATGCATGCAGTGATTCTTTCAGCTCTCACCTGTCTCTCAGCTCTCTTGAAGACTCAATTACACCCCCCAAGTGGTACCTCCTGTCTGTCAAGAACAGTTAGTCTCCGACGTACAAACAAATTCCCTTCAGAGAGCATCTTTGTAAGTCCAATTGGTCGAAAAAGTCCCACAGACTTGGCCTAGGCACCCAACTAATACCGTCAAGCTACAGAGTGTGTTAGCCACTCAGTCATGTCTGACTCTTTGTGATCCCATGGACTGCAGCCTGCCAGGCTCCTCTGTCCATGGGACTCTGCAGGCAAGAACACTGGAGTAGGTTGCCGTTCCCTTCTCCAAGGGAGTCTTGCCGACCCAGGGATTGAACGTGGCTTCCTGCATTGCAGGCAGATTCTTTACCATCTGAGCCACCTAGAATGGTATAGTGTAATAGGTTTATAATACTTTCCACACAGATTAAAAAACAAACAAACAAACAAACAGGGACTTCTCTGGTGGTCAGTGGCTTAGAATCTTCCTTGCAATGCCAGGGACACGGATTCAACCCCTGGCTGGGGAAGATCCCATATGCCTCAGGGCAACTGAGCTCAAGAGCCACAACTAGAGAAAGCCTGTGTGCAACAGTGAAGATCTTGTACTGCCAAAAAAAAAAAAAAAAAAAAAAAATATATATATATATATATATATATATTAAAGTAAAATTTGGAAAAAGTTTTAGAAAAGCAAATACAAAGCTTACAAACAGGTATTAATGTTACAATATAATACCCTGAAAAGTCTAGTAGCACAGTGCAACAGCTGGCACTTTTGAGCAGTACCGGGCTACGACGTCACTGCTGCCAGACATCCTGGGCTTGAAATAAAGACACTGTCTGTGGTACTCTACTCAGCGCTGTACAGCAAGGTACACAAAAAACACAGCCACTTGTAGAGGACAGAGGCACGTGACCCAAATTAGGCAACTGGACTCGGGCACGCACATTCGTATCTCTGAAGGTTCACAGCTTGGAGGTGCGTATGCAGGGGACTGGCTGTGCAGAGGGCTTAGGACTCCACTGGTTTGGCGATATTGCAGGCCACCCATGCAGCCACCTCTTGTCTCCCGTGAATACCGCCTGCATGTTCCTAACTGCATTCTCCTTAAGATCTTATGTGTTCCATCAGTATTTTATCATCCTTGCACAGAAACGTGCCAGGAGGCAGATACCCAACTCAACTCAAAGGGGAAAATAATATGGAGCGTTGTGTTAATCACAGAATGCAGTTTTATTAGCGGTTGAGAAGACTGTTTCTCAAACTCCCCTTCAAAACAGATGACCTGGACTCTGTCCGGAAGGATCACCCAGCAACCTCCATATCCTTGTCTTGTTAGCTATATGCACTGCTTTATTTTTGTAAAGCGTTTTTAAATTGAAAGTGAAAGAAAGTGAAAGTCGCTCAGTTGTGTCCGATCCTTTGCGACCCCAAGGACTACACAGTCCATGGAATTCTCCAGGCCAGAATACTGGAGTGGGTAGCCTTTCCCTTCTCCAGGGGATCTTCCCAACACAGGAATCAAATCCAGGTCCTCCCGAATTGCAGGCAGATTCTTCACCAGCTGAGCCACCAGGGAACCCCAAGAACACTGGAGTGGGTAGCCTATCCCTTTTCCAAGGGATCTTCCCGACTCAGGAATCAAACCAGGGTCTCCCACATTGCAGGCAGATTCTTTACCAACTGAGCTCTCAGGGAAGCCCATTCTTTTTTAAAATTACATTAACTAAATAAAATAATAATTTGATCATAAATTATTTACCAGGCCACATTGGATCTTAGTTGCGGCAGGCGTGATCTTTGGTTGCAGCCCGCAGGGTCTCCAGCTGGGGCGCTCGGTCTTAGTAGCCACAAGGTGTGTGGGATTTTCCTTCCCTGGCCAGGGATCGAACCCAGGTCCTCTGCGTTGAAAGGCAGATTCTTAACCACTCGACGGTCAGGAAAGCCCCGATTTGCTGGTTTAAATTATGCCAGTCATGTTTCTGCAGTTACTTACTGTCTGTGCCGGTTTTTTTTTTTTTTTCCTCACATTTATGGCTCTCCTGAGTCAAGCCTACCATACCTATGGTACTGCAGATTCCTAGAAGGTTTGCCACCATAGTACATGACTGATTCGTCACAAACTGATGTCCAAAGGAGCAAGTGTCAAGCCCCAACCTCAGCTCTCCGCCCATCCAGTGCTAAACTTCCAGCTTCAATACAGAGATGTTCCTCCGTCCTCCCAGGATACTAATCTCAGAAAAAAAATACGCCAGGAGTTTTCAGCGAACACAAGGCAAGCATTAAAACTTTATTCTCCGTAAACAAGAGTAATCAAGCTTTGAGAAAGATCTGAAAATATATCTAGTGACATTTTACCTCGAACTTCAATCTTCCTCGCCTAAATAGCTGTGAGATTAAATCTAGAACAAATAACTCTTTAAGCACGTGAGCAGACATTTTTCACTTGACTCTGAGAGTTTGAGGTACAGCAATTTTGGTCTCTGGCGATGAGTGCAAGGGCCCTGAAATTCATCTCTGCTCTTTTTTGTGTGTGTTTCTAGAAAATGATCTGTTTGTAACATGTGCTGATATAATCCTGTATCCAGGTAGAACAATTATGCTGTTATCCAACGGAGCTTAAGAAAACACTTGGGCTGTTTTCATACACATGTTAATAACTTTGTGAGTTAAGAACAGTGGAGGTATTATGTTTCCTTATAAAATAAAAAGATTTCTGGAAGACTTCAGGCAAAGATAAGCATCAGGCTCCTTAAGCAAAAATTCTTAATTCCACGTTAATTGTGACCACCAAGCATTTTGTGGTATAAAACTAAGACATTTTACTAAATAAAGTAGAAATTCTCAGTTTCACAGAAAAAAATGCCTCAAATTACTGAAAGAGTCCTACATGATAGCAATTCGTAGGTATTAAAAATGATCCTTCCCGAGATGTCCTTAAACAGCATGTGACATTTTAAGTCCAATGTCAGTGAATGTTTATCAGCTAAATTATCAGCTTTCCTGGTGGCTCAGATGGTAAAGAATCCGCCTGCAGTGCAGGAGAGCTGGGTCCGATCCCTGGGTCAGGAAGATTCCCCTGGAGAAAGGGAGGGCCACCCGCTCCTGTATCCTTGCCTAGAAAATCCTATGGACAGAGGAGCCTGGTGGGCTACAGTCCATGGGGTTGCAAAGAGTCGGACACGACTGAGCGACTAACAGGCACATCAGCTAAATTACCAAAGACAGCAGCAGTTTCTTCATTCACCTACTCCTTCCCCCTCACTAACATTTTCATACATGCCAGCAGCATGGAGTTCGTGTATACAACGGTGCTGCTTCGAGATGTCTGCATTCTAAGAGGACAGTCGGCTAATTAACGCTGCAAGAGGCACTATCTGACCACAGCTATATTTCATGCGGAAATGAACATAGTGCTGAGACTCAGATAGGCACCCGAGGAAAAGACTTCAGCCAGCATCTCGATCAGCCCATCCCTGTCCTGCCCACGGGTCTCCCCCCGAGGCCCAATCCTCCTCGTGTTCAACTGTCTCCCCGAGAGACACTTAGCCCCGGACTCCACAAGGAAGTGAACAACTCCTGCCTCAGGCATGTTCAGTTCAGCTCAGTCGCTCAGTCCTGTCCGACTCTTCTCGATCCCATGGACTGCAACACGCCATGCCTCCCTGTCCATCACCAACTCCCAGAGCTTACTCAGACTCATGTCCATTGAGTTGGTGATGCCATCCAACCATCTCCTCCTCTGTCGTCCCCTTCTGCTCTCAATCTTTCCCAGCATCAGGGTCTTTTCCAATGAGTCAGTTCTTCACATCAGGTGGCCAAAGGATTGGAGTTTCAGCTTCAGCATCAGTCCTTCCAGTGAACATTTCAGGACTGACTTCCTTTAGGATAGACTGGCTGGATCTCCTTGCAGTCCAAGGGACTCTCAAGAGTCTTGTCCAACACCACAGCTCCAAAGCATGCATTCTTCGGTGCTCAGCTTTCTTTATGAGTTTGTCTTAATTAGGACTTCCACCAGGAAGGGCACCAAGCGGCTAGTTGCTCCAGGGTTCCCCAGACGAGGGACAAAGCCTCAGGAAACCAGGAAGCAGTCCCACTGCCTGCGAAAGCGCCGGGCTCAGGAACCCCTGTGATCCACTCAGGCTGAAGAGCACAGATCCCCCAGGGGTGTGCTGAGGCAGGCCCCTTAAATGACACCCTGGGACAGCCACTGACTGCCCTTCTCCTTTCTGCCCGGCTAGGCACAAAGTCCCGCCGCTCTGAACACTCTCCCACCAAGCAGGCCAAGGCCGATGGGGCTCTCGGTCCCATCCATAGCAGTCAATGTCCGAAAACCTCTTCCGAAGAAAATCTGCCCTTGTTCTGAGAAACCACAGCACGGAAACTACAAAGTGTCTGGAGGAAGGGTCCTTTGATTCTCCGTGTGCCTCTATACGACCAGCGGAAGACCACTGCAGTATCATAATGTAATTAGCCTCCAATTAAAAAAAATAAATTGATTAAAAAGAGAAGTCATAACGGGTTCCTTCAGCGGGCGTCTTGGAATCTGAGACACACGTCACAAATAGAAATGCCACAGGTCTGAGTTCAGGCCCTATCTCTGATACTCGGACGCGGGAAACGGGATTAGAAATGAGGCGGGCTGTTGTGTGCTTTTTCGTGAATTCTTCTCTTCCTAAGGTCTTCCCTGTAGCTCAAATGGTAAAGCATCTGCCTGCCACACAGGAGAGACCCAGGTTTGATCCCTGGGTTGGGAAGATCCTCTGGAGAAGGAAATGGCAACCCTCTCCAGGATTCTAGCCTGGAGAATCCCATGGACAGAGGGGCCTGGCGGGCTACAGTCCGTGAGGTTGCAGACAGGCAGACACGATTGAGCAACTACTACATACTCCTAAGACATAAGACATAAAATTCTGTATTGACAGATCAAGGTCATTCCCGTAGAAATTCTCGTTGTCATGGCATCTATGAGATCTCAATTTGTTTTTTCATGTGCAAATGCAGTACACGGAAACAAATGACCAGTTTTCCTATCAAATGCAGTGCGTGCATGCTCAGTTGTGTCCGACTCTCTGCGACCCTATGGACTGTAGCCCGCCAAGCTCCCCTGTCCATGGGATTCTCCAGGCAGGAACACTGGAGTGGGTTGCCATTTCCTTCTCCAGGGGATCTTCCAGACCCAGGGGTGGAACCCAACTGTCTTGCATTTCCTATACTGGCAGACGGGTTCTTTTCCAGTTAGTGCCACCAGGGAAGTCCATATCAAATGCTTATCTAAACCATGACTATCTCAGACAGCATACGTCTGGATTCTCCTCCACAAGCTGAGGGCTGGGTTTTCAGCCTCTGGGTTTCTTGGTCTCACCATCTTTCACCGGCCTTTGTCTGTCCTTTACTATTCTTGGTAACCCTGGTGCAGGCAGGAATCACTTCTTCCAGCACAGCACTGAGCTCATTTCTTCTAACCTAGATCGCTATTTTCTCTAGATCTGCTCTCCGTAGACCGCAGCCCCCATGGACATGCCTGAAGTGGGCCTGGGGTCAAACGTGTCTCTTCCTCTGTGTCCCGTTCAGAGGAAGAGGAAGTCTCATCCTGAGACACTGCTGCTGTTGTTCCATCCCTCAGGCGTGTCCAGCTCTTTGTAACCCTGTGGACTATAGCCCACTAGGCTTCTCTGTCCATGGCGATTTCCCAGGCAAGACTACTGGAGGGGGTTGCCCTGTCCTCCTCCAGGGGATCCTCCCCAAACGGGGACCCAACATGCACCTCCTGCACTGGCAGGCAGACCGCTGAGCCGTCCCAGTGATGACTAGTAACCTACCACTTCTCATTCCGCGGCCTGCAATCCCTGCATTGGGGTGGGTTTTCCTTTCCCACCCAAACCTTCCCAGCCACTGCTGCTCTGGCCAGCAGTCTCTGAGTCACTGTTCTCTGCTCACAGGGGTGACCTTCCTTCCTGCCTGTTATGCCTGTTTCACCTGCCTTAACTGTTTTGCCCAACACCGACATCCACAACAGCAGGGAGTCTCTGAGCATGAAATGACTTTCTGGAGGGGGAGCGTTTCTCTCAGCTAGAGGAAGAAATCCACTCCCAGAAATGAGCTGCCGCCAAGCAACGCATTTTAAAAGGTTGAGGTCTTTTGATAAGCGCCACGTGAAAATGTTCCATTAAAATTGGTCAAGTCACTGTAACACAGAGAAGAGAAAGCGTGAGTCACCAAATTAGATCAGGCCCTAGACCGCCGGTTCATTACGCCCTCCAGGGTGTCCTTGGCGACGCTCTGAACAGCAAGCATCATAATAGGGCAGGAACCTACCGATAGTGACCTTGAGAAGAGTATCAGAAACAGAAACGGCAGAAATTCTTTAACCTGCTGCTGCTGCTGCTGCTGCTGCTAAGTCGCTTCAGTCGTGTCTGACTCTGCGACTCCATAGACGGCAGCCCACCAGGCTCCACCATCCCTGGGATTCTCCAGGCAAGAACACTGGAGTGGGTTGCCATTTCCTTCTCCAATGCATGAAAGTGGAAAGTGAAAGTGAAGTTGCTCAGTCCTGTCCAACTCTCAGCGACCCCATGGACTGCAGCCTACCAGGCTCCTATCCCGTCCATGGGATTTTCCAGTCAAAGGGTACTGGAGTGGGGTGCCATTGCCTTCTCCTTAACCTCAAATGGTCAAAATGTGTCTTGTATCATTCAATATGTTATACAAGCTTTCTGTTTCACTCTATAGGCTTATACAGCTAGGCTAATACTATTGCCCAGTAGCTATCTGGCTATCACATTTATCTTTAAGTGACATTAAAATTAAATGAGGGACTTTGCTGGTGGTCCAATGGTTATGTAGGAAACATGGGTTCGATCCCTGGTCCAGGAAGATCCCAAATGGCACGGACCAACTGAGTCTGTGTGCTAGAAGTACTGAAGCCCAGTAGCCCTAGAGCGTATGCTTTGCAATTAAGATGAGCCACTGCAATGAGACGCGTGTACACCGACACCAAAGATTAGCCCCGCGCTCACCACAACAAAGGGCTTCCCTGGTGGCTCAGCTGGTAAAGAATCTGAATCTGTCTGCAGTGCGGGAGACCCTAGTTCGATCCCTGGGTTGGGAAGATCCCCTGGAGAAGGGAAAGGCTACCCACTCCAGTATTCTGGCCTGGAGAATTCCCTGGACTGCATAGTCCATGGGGTCGCAAAGAGTCATTCACTTCACACCACAACAAAAGAAAGCATGCCCGGCAAGGAAGACCCAGCGCAGAGAAAAATAAAATAAAAAATATAGCTTCTCAGTCATCTTGGGCACATGTCAAGGGGTCAGTGTCACATGTGGCCAGTGGTCACCATATTGGACAGTACAGGTCCAGGAACTCTGGGTCAGCATGGAAATTCCACTGGACGGCTTTGCTACGAGGATATACTGTCTGTAAAGATCAATCTCAAGGCTTGTGTGTCTGCTCTGGGGGGTGAGCCTTGATTATGCCCCTCAAGTTAGTGTCCGATCAAGTCAGTTATGGTTTTACCAGCAGTTGTGTCTGGATATGAGAGCGGGACCATAAAGAAAGCTGAGCGCTGAAGAATGGATGCTTTCCAACGGTGGTGTTGGAGAAGACTCTCGAGAGTCCCTTGGACCGCACGGAGATTCAGCCAGTCCATCCTAAAGGAGATCAGTCCTGGGTGTTCATTGGAAGGACTGAGGCTGAAGCTGAAACTCCAATACTTTGGCCACCTGATGAGAAGATCTGACTCACTGGAAAAGACCCAGATTCTGGGAAAGACTGAGGGCAGGAGGAGAAGGGGGCAAAAGAGGATGAGATGGTTGGGTGGATGGCATCACCGACTCAATGGACATGAGTTTGAGTAAGCTCCAGGAGTTGGTGATGGGCAGGGAGGCCTGGCGTGCTGCAGTCCATGGGGTCGCAAAGAGTCAGACATGGCTGAGTAAATAAAGTTACTGTAAGTCTTTGTCAGCAGTGTGCAAATCCCAGTTTTCCAGCGGTGCCATTTAACCTGCTTCTTCACCTGTAAGCCACCAGCGGTCCCTGTAACCTACCAATACGCCCTCCCCGGCATTCCCAGGCCTCCCAGAGGTTCCCCAGCCCCCTGTCCCCAACACCAGTCCCCGCGCTCTCACCCTACACTCACCCTGTGCTCTGTTTGGTGAGACTGCTCAGTCCTCCCCTATTTGTGAGACCCACAAAAACTCAGCTCTTTAACCATCTGCCTCAGTGTTTTACTTCCAGCAGAGTCCACTGACCTATTTTCCTACCGTTAGCTAGAGTCACTTTCCCCAGATGGGGAATCCTGAGTCATGAAACGCTCTCACTGTGGAACATACGTCTTATTCTTCCTGGCAGCGCGGTGATGGAGACAGGCCTTGTAGGTGATGTTACTGACGACTTCTGCGTGGCCCTGGGTCCCCTGTGCCAGCCTACCTATGCCTGACACGCATTAGGCATGGCGTTCCATCTGTGCATTTCACTGCAGACTGACTTGAAACACCAGGCTTAACTCTTTGGAGACTTGTTTCAGGCTACACAGAGCGTGAGCACTGAGAACTACATTTTATGAGCAAAAACGTTCACTTTGCTCTCTTACAGTTTCCACAGGACAATACCACAGAAGGATAAAGATTTTTTTTTAACTTATTAAAACATTCCTTTTTATTTAGCTTTATGGAAATAAATTCCCCTGGTCCTTTTTTTTTTTCCTTTTTGGCCATGCCAAGCAGCATGCACTGGAGCATCCCTGGTGGCTCAGATGGTAAACAACCTGGAGACCTGGGATCGATCCCTACGTCAGGAGGATCCCCTGGAGAAGGGAACGGCAAGTCATTCCAGTATTCTTGCCTGGAAAACTCTATGATCCGAGGAGACTGGTGGGCTAGAGTACATGGGATCACAACGAGTCAGACACAATTGAGCAACTACCACTTAAGTGGCCAGCAGGATCTTGCGTCCCCAAGGAACATTGAACTTGGACCCCCTAGAGGGGAAGTGCACAGTCTTAACCCCTGAACCACCAGGGAAGTCCCCAAATAGCATGCTTTTATAACTGGATGTCATTCTATCCTGACATAATGCAGAGTATGTCATGTAGATATATCCACTTTTTAACATCTCCCATGGAAGTCCTGCTTGTTTGAATCAAGAATATTTAGGTCTCAGAATGGCAAAACCCTTTCCTCCTTCTCACTCTTTGCCAACAAAGGGCCATCTAGTCAAAGCTATGGTTTTTCCAGTCGTCATGTATGGATGTGAGAGTTGGACCATAAAGAAAGCTGAGCACTGAAGAATTAATGCTTCGGAACTGCAGTGTTGGAGAAGACTCTTGAGAGTCCCTTGGACTGCAAGAAGATCCAACCAGTCCATCCTAAAGGAAATCAGTCCTGAATATTCATTGGAAGGACTGATGCTGAAGCTGAAGCTCCAATACTTTTGCCACCTGATGCGAAGAACTGACTCACTGGAAAAGACCCTGATGCTGGGAAAGATTGAGGGCAGGAGGAGAAGGGGACGACAGAGGATGAGATGTTTGGATGGCATCACCGACTCAATGGACATGAGTTAGGGTAAGCTCCGGGACTTGGTGATGGACCGGGAGGCCTGGCGTGCTGCAGCCCGTGGGGCCGCAAAGAGTCAGACACCGCTGAGCAACTGAACTGAACTGAACTGAAGTGCAGTGTATTCAGCTCTAAAGCATCTGCTGATCATGTAGACTGATACTGTCAAGCTCACAATTTTATAAATTCATGTGATAACAATCAGTGACCCAGCTGACCCTCACTGCTGACACACAATCAAATTCAATTTGACCTTGAGGTGATCCAAAGAGCTTTCCACCGCCATGCTACATGCCACTGAGCGTTTATGTCCATCCACTGTGAGACACTGCTGTAAAGGAGCTCATGAATCAGTGAGTCGCTGCAGTCATTTCTGGGCTGATTGCTGCCTTTGCCCTGCTACAGGGGACATACACCCTTAGCACAGACAGGACTCAGAAGACATCAGGGTCTTTACTTCTGACCCATCTGTAGGATACAAGTCTAGAGAAACGGGCTGCTTAGCTTACTTCTCAGCTAGACGCTCCAAACGCACCTGCAGGACCCAGCAGGAGGACACTGTCTTGCCCTAGGCAGCCCCATAGTGTTGGAATGGGCAGAGTTTTTAAAAGGAGAAAATGATTGATATTTGTGTTTGCAATGGGCTCCCTGGTGTCTCAGATGGTAAAGAACCCACCTGCAGTGCAGGAGACCCAGGTTCCATCCCTGGGTTGGGAAGATCTCCTGGAGAAGGGAATGGCAACCCACTAACCACTCCAGTATTTTTGCCTGGAGAAGTTGAGCCTATGGAGAGAAGTTTTTAAAAGACACATGAGGTTTTATGTTAAAATTATATATTTTGAAAACAGATTTTATGTGACAAACTATTTATTAAGGCCAAATAAATCGGGGCATGGTCCTCGATGGTGGCTCAGCGGTAAAGAATCAGCACAGAATGGAGGACACACAGGAGACATGAGTTCGATCCCTGGGTCGGGAAGATCCCCTGGAGAAGGGAATGGCAACCCACTCTGGTATGCTTGCCTGGAGAATCCCATGGGCAGAGGAGCCTGGCGGGCTGCAGTCCATGGGGTCGCAAAGAGCCAGACATGACTGAAGCCACAGAGTGCACACAAATTGGGGTGTGTGAGTTCACAGCCAGCAGACTTGGTAAGTAAAGACAGTGACTTCGCCATCAATGAGTGTTGACCTAGACCCCCCCCCCCCACCCTTTGTAGGTAACCACAGCTGAGACGTAACATGAGAGGTGAACTCGCCACCATCACAAAGGCAGTCATTGACTCATCTCTCCACGACTGAACACCCTCTATGACGTCTGCAGACCTGTTCACGGTCTATACTCAGGACGACTTTCCCTCCATTAGACAGAGGGTGATTCCAAATCGGGATTCAACGAGATGCCTGTGCTGAGCTCAGATAATTCACAAGACCTTTCACTGAGTCCAAGTGCCCATCCTTACCTCACCAGTTCAAATGATTCATAAGGGCTTTCATTGTTTCTAAGTCCCCATGCTCACGGCCAGGTTGTATATAATGGTTTTGTGGGTTTCATTTTGCCTAAATAGATGTTAGCAAAAAAAAAAAAAAAAAAAAAACAAACAACAAATACCAAAGGAAAAGATCTGCTGTGATAAATCACGCACCAGAGCCAAGCTGTGCAACCGTGGCCTCTGGCATCAACCCTGCCTCTTCTACCACCATCCTGGTGAGCAAAGACACCACATTCATGTTTTGGCCTAGTTCAAGGTGTGAGTCCACAAGCTTGAAGCCATCAATGACGTCAACCCACAGGGAAGGGTTGACATCAACCCACTGCCAGCCTGTGAAAACTGAGCTCCACTGGGATGTCATTTTCTCTTTAATTGGAGGATAATTCCTTTACTGATGTCTTTTTTTTTTTTTTCCTTTTGGTCGTTCATCTGTAGGTAGGTCCTAAGCAACTGACTGAGATGATGGCAGGTATTTGTGGGAACAGCACATGTTCCCAGACACCATGGGCCAGGAAAGCTGACAAGCAAAATTCATCATTACTCGTCCCTAACTCATGTTTCTCTTTGGAGATTCAGAGCAGTGACCAAATGTCTCTTAATACTCATCTCCACCAAGGTTTCAAGGACATGGCAAGTTCACCCACTCCAGACACAACTCATGTGCAGCGTGAGCAGGACCGTAGGGACCGTAGCTGCCCACTGGGTAAGACTCCTCACCTTCTTCCTGGGGCTGGGATCCTTCCAACATCCACCGATCCAATCACAGACCTGAGGTGTGTCCCTGAGGAACCCCCTTGCCAACCTCCTCCCACGACTCAGCTACAGATGGAGACCCATGAAATTTCCAGATCTGTTCAGTCTCTATTTAGTACGAGCTTTCCTCCACTAGACAGATCTGTGCAGTTCAGTTCAGTCACTCAGTCGTGTCTGACTCTGCAACCCCGAGGACCACAGCAAGCCAGGCCTCTCTGTCCATCACCAACTCCTAGAGTTTGCTCAAACTCACTTCCATCGAGTCGGTGATGCCATCCAACCATCTCATCCTGTGTCATCCCCTTCTCCTCCTGCCCTCAATCTTTCCCAGCATCAGGGTTTCTTTTCCCATGGGTTGGTTCTTTGAATCAGGTGGCCAAAGGATTGGAGCTTCAGCTTCAGTCCATGATTCCAGTTCAGGATTCAACAGAATGCCCTTGCTGAGCTCAAATAATTCACAAACCTTGTTCCCCACCAGCCTGATGAACCAACACGTCAATTCCTCAGGGAAACCGTCTCTGCACACCCAAAACAACACAGGGCTACCAACAGAACTTCCCATGTTTTTAATGAGGTATCTCTGTGAATATTTGTTTAGTGTCTGACTCCTGGATGGTTTGACAGTTCCCTGAGGGCATGGGTTTTGTTGAAGGGGAACTTCAGGTTCATTCAAGTAGTAAGTGCCTGAAGATGTTTAATGAGAACCTTTGAATTTTTCTTCATTTTTATCTCATTAATTTTTTTCTTTCCTATTGAATTTTTCTTCGTTTTTATCTCTTTAAATTTTTTTTTTTCCTATTGACAGCTGAAACCGAGAACAGCATCTCCCTGTTTTCTTGCTGATTTTTGATTCCTCCTCTGGCACCATCCATAAACCATTTTCAACATGGATTTGAAAGAACTGGGCATTGGCTGTGTTCTTCTCCATTTGAATGGGGGAAAAAAAAAGATCCTTTCATTCAAACAAAAGCAGACCTTCCATGAACCCATCTGTTTTGCAAACTGTTAACTGTTGTGTCTCTCCCAGGAACTTTAAGTGAGAATCACGATGCCATCATCAGACTCTTTGTGTGGAAACTAAAGATGTCAACCCAATTCACAAAAGGCCATTAAAAAAAAAAAAAATATATATATATATATATATATGTATATATATATCCACAACAACCAGAATATGCAAACACTGTCATTTAAAGATTCTTCCAAGATTCAATGCTGGGCCACTGAAGCACAACTTGCACATTTTCGAGAGTTAAACAGAAAGAAGAAAAATAAAACAGATAGGCAAGCTCCTTGTCACCTTTCCAACAATTTCCCCACACATATCCCATCATACCGGGGCTTCTAAACTAGGCGGCCTCTTCATCAGATTCACCTTAGCAGTTCTGGCGAGAACTAGTCTTCAGAGTGAGAAAAATACAAGAAGTCAAAAAACACAAGAACACTTTCCACAGTGTCCTCGGCGCACATGGCCAAATCTTCCCATCTGGCACATTCTACCCTGACGGTGTTTTGTTGTTTTTTTCCCAAAACAAACACAGTAGCATTTCTGTGAGGCAACGAGCACAACTGCTTTTAATTGTCACAGCCACTCACTGCCATCGGACCTGGCAGGGTGATCACTTCCACAGGGGAGAAATACGGCTGTCTGGTTCGAATTAATGGTGCACTCACTCTTGTGATATGTTGGCCAAGACACATGCATCCAGACACGCCACACTGGTAACAGCTAGCAGACGCTCAAATGTGATCACCACCTCTAATAATTATCCGCAGAACTGATGGTGAAGCCAAAGCTCCGATACTCTGAACACCTGACGCAAAGAGCCGAAAAGACAGTCTTTTCCAGTCCGTGGTGCTGGGAAAGACTGAAGACAGCAGGAGAAGGGGGCGACAGAGGATGAGATGGTTGGATGGCATCACCGACTCGATGGACATGAGTTTGAGCCAACTCCGGGAGATGGTGATGGACAGGGAGGCCTGGCGTGCTGCAGTCCGTGGGGTCACAAAGAGCCAGACACGACTTAGAGAGTCAACGACAATATCTAATAATTGCTTTGTCCTTATACTATAGAATTTCCGTAGAGCAAAGAGATCATTACAAACATATCCAAGCACTTGCATAAGTGCACCACACAAATTCTTCAGATTTGACTTTGCTACAATAAAACCTAAATATGACCAACACAATTATGTAATTTCGAGACATTTAAATATTCAGACATTAAAAAATAATACTTGTAGATTTAATCCTCATCAGCCAGTTTTAGGCAGAAAAATAACACTGACGATGTGTTTGAAAGACAGCACAGCCATCTGAAAAAGGATGGTGGTGTGGTTTAATGAAACTTGCCACGTACACTGCCAACTCCTGCACCGGGAATACAGGAACCCCTCAAATACTTGTGGTGGGTCAAGCATTGTGGGGAAAACCATGACACCCAGTGGGCAAAGACTTTCAATGCTGCACGAATGGCTCTGTGTCCCGTCTTCACTAGTCCTTCCTCCACCCCATCCGGCATCCATCTATCAACTCATCTAGACATCTAACCATAGAAAGAAATTCATAATATGGAAACAGGCAATGCTTTCGTAAGCAATTTTGTATTTTCACACGCATGCATAAAAATTATCCTTTTTATCTGAAAAAGCGTGGATGCTAATGTATAGTTTATGCCCGGATATATGGTATCTGCATCAATGAAACTCCGTAAGTCTATGTCTATAGTACATACATCCATTGCAAAGAATCGTTTAATCTTCATTCATGATCAGAATTCATTCTGTGCTGGCCTACATTTTTTTTTTTTCTTCTTTTGGGGGAAAAACCCTCAGAGGAAAGTGAAATGAATCACTCCACTTGGTGAACCCGTAAAAGCAGCAAACGCTATGTGTATATGGAACAGAGCAATCCATGATAAAAACGGGAGCCTTTGGATGAGTAAATTTATTTTTACATTTGTTGTTGCTCTTTTCTTGGCCAGCTTCATTCATTGACTATTTTTCCTCCTGGATGTCATTACGTATGTAAGCCTAAGAAGGTCTATCAGTAGTGGTCCTTTAGGAAAAGTTCCAGATTCCGACCTTATCACAAAACTGATCCAGGACTTGCACCTTGTTCCTGAAGCCCCTGAAATTGTGTGTGTGTGTATGTGTGTGTGTGTGTGTTGCTCAGTCGTGTCCGACTCTTTGTGACCCACCATGGGACTGCAGCCCACCATGGAGTTTTCCAGGCAAGAATACTGGAGTGGGTTGCCATTCCCTTCTCCAGGGGACTCTTTCCCACCCAGGCATGGAACCCAGGTCTCCTGCATTGCAGGCAGATTCTTCACCATCTGAGCCACCAGGGAAGCACCTGAAATTACAGTGTCTTCATTAGCAATAAGGGATATTGATGGACCGGGGTTATTACCATATTGTTGACTATGTTCCCTCCACTATACATTGTCTCCCTAATTTATTTTATAACTGGCATTTTGAGCCTCTCACTCCCCTTCACCTAGTTCCCCCATCCTGCCAACCTCTCGCTTCTGGCAAGCATTAGATTGCTTTCTGTATCTGTGGGTCTCTTCTTGTTTTGTTGCGCTGGTCCACTTGTTCTATCTTTTACATTCCACATGTAACTGAAAAAAAACTACACTAGTAATTTTTCTCTCCTTTATCTAGCTAAGTATAACACCTTCCGAGTCCACCCATGTTGTTTCAAATGTGAACATTCCATTCTTTTTTATGGCCAAGCAATACTCCATTGAATATATCTACCACATCTTCTGTATCCATGCATCTGTTGACGGACACGTAGGCGGCCTCCATGTCCAGGCTACTGTTAACTAGCACTGCTAAGAACACTGGGGTGCATGTAATTTCTGAAATTAGCGCTTTCACTTTCTGTAGATAAAAACGCATGAGTGAAAATCGAGATCACACAGTCCTTTTAATGTTGCTGAGGAACTTCCAAACTGCGCTGCACAGCGGCTGTGCCAATTAACGTTTCTACCAGCAAAAAAAAAAAAAAAAAAAAAAATTTCTACCAGCAATGCCGGAGGGTTCTCTTTTCTCCATATCCTCACCAACACTTTTTGATGGCCATTCTGAGTGGTGTGAGGGGATACCTCACTGGGATTTTGACTTGCGTTTTCCCGATAATTAGTAATGTCCAGCCCCTTTACAGATGCCTATGGACCATGGGCATGTGGTAATCATACCTTCGGCCCATTTTTTCACCGGACTATTTTATTGTTTTAATATTGAGTTGTATGAGTTTCCTCCCCTCCCTCCCTTCTCTCTCTCTCTACACACACACACACACACACACACACACAAATCTTAACCCTTTCAAGCGTAACACTTGCAAATATCTTCTCCCATTCAGTAGGTTGCCTTTTTGTTTTGCTGATGGTTTCCTTAACTGTGCAAAAGTGTTTCTTAATTTTTTTAAAAAAATATGGAATGCTTCACAAATTTGCATATCATCTTGCCCGGGGGCCATGCTAATCTTCTCTGTATCACACTGGTGTTGTATACGTGCTGCCAAAGCGAGCACTGAAAAAGCGTTTTAGCCTGACCTAGTCTCTTTTGTTTATTTTTGCTTTTGTTTCCCTTCCCTGAAGAGACAGATCCAGAAAATTACTGCTGAGATTGATGTCAAAGAGCACACTGCCCATGTTTCCTATGAGGAGTTTCATGGCTTCAGCTTTTACATTTAAGTCTTTATGTCACTTTGAGTTAATTTTTGTGTATGATATGAGATAGTGGTCTTTGTGGTTGTTTAATCGCTCAGTCGTCTCTGACTCTTTGCGACCCCATGGACTGTAGCCCTCCAGGCTCCTCTGTCCATGGGATTCTCCAGGCAAGAATACAGGAGTGGGTTGCCATGCTCTCCTCCAGGGGGTCTTCCCAACCCAGTGACTGAGCCCATGTCTGCTTCATTGGCAGAGTATTCCTTACCACTTAGCTACCTGACTGAGCTTGCCTGCCTGCTAAGTCACTTGAGTTGCATCTGACTCTTTGCGACCCCATGGGCTGTAGCCCGCCAGGCTCCTCTGTCCATGAGATTCTCCAGGCAAGAATACTGGAGTGGGTTGCCATTCCCTTCTCCAGGGGATCTTCCCAACCCAGGGATCGAACCCATGTCTCCTGCACTGAAGACAGATTCTTAACTGTCTGAGCCACCAGGGGTGTTGATTTACTGGGATATGACTCAGCCATCAAAAAGAAGGAACTAATGCCATCTACAGCTCCATGGATGGACCGAGAGATTCTCACACCATGTGTGATCCTTCACCATCTGAGTTAACAGGGAAGCCCAAGCCCATCCCTTCTCCAGGGGATCCTCCTGAGCCAGGAATCGAACCAGTGTCTCCTGCGTTGCAGGTGGATTCTTTACCAGCTAAGCTGCCCTGGAAGCCCTTTGGAAGCCCCTAGTGGGGTCCAACAACAAGTGAACAGATAATACAGTCTTATACCCATACAACAGAATACTACACAGTAATAAAGAGGAATTTACAATAGTAATAAATAGCAACAAACAGCAATTAATAGTAACAAATAATAAACATTGATCAACAGTAATAAACAATAGTAAATAGTAACAAATAGTAACAAAGAGTAAGAAACAGTAAGAAACATTACCCAATAGCAATAAATAGTAGCAAACAGTAACACAGAGTAATAAATAGTAATAAACAGTAACAAACATTGATCAACAGTAATAAAGAAATAGTAGTAATAGTAACAAACAGTAATAAATAGTAGTAAATAGCAATAAACAGTAATATACATTAACCAATAGCAATAAATAGTAACAAACAGTAACACAGAGTAATAAACAGTATAAAGAGTAATGAAGAGTAATCAGCAGCAATAAAAAAGGAATGCACTGTTCATACACACAGTGAAATGGATGCATCTCAAAAAAAACATCATGCTGAAGGGGAGAAACTAGACAAAAGATCACACACTGCATGATCTTAGTGAGGGATCAAAATACAAACTACCATATATCAGTAGTCTGTGGAGGGAGGAGCAGGAGAGATGAGTTAGTGTACAAGGGCCTTAAACAAATCTTTGAAAGTTACAGGGATGTTCATTGCTTTGACTGAGGTGAAAGTTCGAAGGGCATATCCTGGGTCAAAACGGTTCATGTTACAGACTCTTAACATGTGCAGCTTAGGGCTTCCCTGGTGGCTCAGCCGGTAAAGAATCTGCCCCCAACGCGGGAGACCTGGGTTTGATCCCTGGGTTGGGAAGATTCCCTTCAAAGGATCCCCTAATGAAGACAGAACATTATTCACCGTAGCTTCTGCTGAAATGATGACACTGTTAAAGGGCTGTGAAGATTCACTGCTTGAAGCAGCCACTTTCACACCACACCTTCCATCTGAACAGCGTCCACCATAAATTATTCTCATCAGTAGCTCAGAAGCATTCGTACTCTCTTCCCAGCCTCCCTCACTGGACAGATGAGGGCCTCAGATCATCACAGGGGTAAAACGGCTGGTCCTGGAACAGACCCAAAGTCAACAGTAGTTGAAGTGAAGTAGTAGGAAGTGACAGAAAGCCTGCATTTCTTTAGCAATTTTACTGGGCTCTCCAGGTCATGTGATGTATGTATAGAAATTCTAGACTCACACGACAGAAAGAAAAACCAGAGGTCAACTTGTCAGTTGCCTTGCCTCTAAGCCCCAGGCAGATACAGGATTTCCCAGCTACTCGGGGTCTTCAGTTTCACTCTCCAACCACAAACAAAAGGCAGTAACTTGCCATCCACGTTCAAGGTCAGAGCTCCCAGCAAAATCTGGGTGCCATTTGCTCACAGTTACAACAAGAGTTCAACAAAGGTAAAATGACCTTGAGGAAGAGAGAAAAAAAAAAAAAAAAACACTCTCTGGCAGTCAAGTGGTGATTTTGTTTTCTGTGATTATATTCCTTTGGATGGAAAAGAATTTTCAATGCCAGTGTGATCCAGAATCTTACATTAGCAGTAAGGAGCTAGCTTTTTAAAGACACGATCTTGAAGCAATCCTACCGTGTACTAGGTTTGCAATCTGGGACAATACAAGAGGTCTCTTCATGAAGGTCACGTCCAGTCAAAACTCCAAGCTCAATTAGAATTCCAGAACCACTTGGATTAGTAACTTTCAAAAATTCTTGACACAGATAACCCTTAAGGGAAATTCACATTTGGTTAGTCATTTTAAAAGGACGAAAAGGAAAGCAACGGTAGTTCTGAGGTCAAGTTCCCAGTTAGCTAGAGGAAACAACGAGGGATGCAACGAAAGGTTGAAAATGTCATGGGACATGTGATCCTCGAAGCCAGCCAGCGCTTGAGGAAGGTTTCAGATTTCATCTTCTTCTGCGTGCAGAACGGCGCTGCTCAAGTTACAAGACAAAGAACCACAATTCGATTACAATCATCTTGCTTTGGCAACTTACCTCTGGCCTTATAAAACACGACCTTTTTCCCGACGGTCTGGCGTCTTTAACAACAGAGAACCCAGCACAGATGAGGACAAGAAGACACCTCCGAATCAGGACGCGGTTCGAGGGTGTAAATCCACCACCCAAAGGACGATGAGAATGGTGACCTTCACGTGCAGCCCACTGACCTTCAGAAACCCACAGCTGACTGTTCACAGGACCCGTCAGCAAACACAAACTAATACCATTTACTGAGCCACCAGGGAGGCCCGTTCAAAGCCCGGACGTTATCCCTAAAGAGGAATACATAGATTTATATCTCACTGTGATGGGCAACCTGGAACCAAACCAGGAGAGATAAAGGAATGTACTTAGTACTGAGTGAGTGAATGGTAGGCGCTGAGCCGTGCCTGACTCTTTGCCACCCCATGGACAGTAGCCCACCAGGCTCCTCTGTCCATGGGATTCTCCAGGCAAGAATATGGAGTGGGTTGCCATTTCCTTCTCCAGTACTTACTATGGGGTCACAGTAAGTAAATTTCACTTGTCTTTAACTCTTGTGAAAATTTGTGAACACGGTGCCGATTGCAGCGTCAGTTCCTCGATGGTATGTCGTGCCCTCTTTGGGTACCAGTCAGTCTGCTGACCCTCCCCCTTCTGCCCTGGTTCATCTGTCTGTGGTCCTGTCTGTGATGCCCAGAGCTTTGCTCCTTTTTTCCATCTTCCTGCTTTTATGAACATCTCCCTTTACAGAACCGAGAAGCCACTGGAACTCTGACGTCTGGATGTCCCCAAACCGCCCATTCCAAATAGCCCCCATCTTTGCTTCAGTCTGCTGGGAAAAGATGGAAGGCAGGAGGAGAAAGGTACAACAGAGGATGAGATGGTTGGATGGCATCACCGACGCGACGGACATGAGTTTGAGCAAGCTCCGGGAGTGGGTGATGGACAGGGAAACCTGGCGTGCTGCAGGCCATGGGGTCGTAGAGAGTCAGACGCGACTGGGTGACTGAGCTGAACTGAACTGTCATCGTCTGGGATGTCTTCATCTCAGGCATCTTTGATCAAACATCCCTCTCTCTGGCCACGGGTGGTTCTATTCCTGTAGCCCTTGTCCTGCAAACATCTTCCATCTCCAGCCCTCTAGTCTCTTTATCCTCTCCCCTACATTGTCCAGTCGCTTTCTGTTTCTGCAGGTTCCCGGCCCATGCCTTCAGTTCCTGTGGCCCGTCATTTTACACACATCCTCCTAGGAGCGGTCCAACGCTAAGCTGATCTATGTCCCCCGATATCAGCTTGTGCCTGCATTTGCTCCTTAGCTGTCACAGATCTCTCTTGGGGATGTGTACTACCTCCATTCGACAGATGAGAAATCTGAGAAAGGGATATGCCTAGAATTACATCAGAGACTGGAACTGGGTACCCTGGCCAGTGTGCTCATCCGCACACTTAGGGCTCCCATTACTGTCTAGTGAAGAAACATCAGCACATCTACACTGGTAAGTGGGTGAACGGGGTTTCGGGGGTCTGGCTAGCCATGGTTCCCAAGCAGTGGCCGTGGCCAGTGTAGCTCATGAAACCAACAAGCAGGGCGGAAGATACAAAATACGCAGCATCCAGCTTGGGGAGACTAAACCCTCATGGTACTCGCCTTTGCTTCCAGTTTCTTGGATGCCTACTCCATCCTGACACCTCGTGCAATTTTTTCCTGAGTCTTTGGATAAGATTCTGCTTCTTCTTTTTTTTTTCTTTTAATTCTTAAACCTTAGATCCCGTGACCACAGCCCTCATTCTCAGCCAAATTATATCCTTTCCTTTATCTAAGGGGCTTCCGTGGTGACTCGGGTGGTAAAGAAATCCGTTTGTGATGCAGGGGACGTGGGTTTCATCGCTGGGTCGGGAAAGATCCCCGGGAGAAGGGCATGGCAACCCACTCGGGTATCTTGCCTGGAGAATCTGGTTGACAGAGGAGCCTGGCGGGCTCTATGGGGTCCATGGGGTCGCAAAGAGTCAGACACGACTGAGTTCACAAGCGTGAAGAGGAAGCACAAGTCCTCACACTGGAACTTCTGAGTGTGAGACGGACGTGAGAAGCCTGTGCACTGTGATGAAGAGTAGCCGCTGCTCACCACGACTAGAAAGCACAAGAGTAGCAACAAAGACTCACTTTGGCCAAAAAAAAAAAAAATGAGTAACCCTCTTGTCATAGCATAACCTTCGATTTACAGGAAAGCTGCAAGAATGTTACAGAGTTCCCTCCTATTTTAAGGTGCTCCGTTTACCTGGAACTTTGTCATAACCGATGAACTGAGACCGACACACTATTATTCACCGACATCTGTACTTTATTTGCCTTTCCTTGGCACCCCACTCCAGGACTGTTGCCTGGAAAATCCCATGGGCGGAAGAGCCTGGTGGGCTGCAGTCCAGGGGGTCTCGAAGAGTCAGACACAACTGAGCGACTTCACTTTCACGTTTCACTTTCATGCATTGGAGAAGGAGATGGCAACCCACTCCAGTGTTCTTGCCTGGAGAATCCCAGGGACGGGGGAGCCTGGTGGGCTGCCGTCTATGGGGTCGCACAGAGTCAGACATGACTGAGGCGACTTAGCAGCAGCTTTCCCCTAAATGTCCCTGCGTTGCACCGGGATCCTAACTGGGCTATCACATAAACTTTTTAAGGGTCACAGCTTCTTGGTCTCCTTGAGGCTCTGACGGTTTCCCAGACGTTCCCTGGCTTTGATGATCTTGATAGCTTTGGAGGATGCTAGGCAGGTATTTTGTAAAACATCTTTCCATTTCGTTTTCCCCAGCATTTTTCTCACGATTACGCTGAGGTTACGGGCGTTTTGGAGAAGGATCACAGAGGTAAAGTGGCCTTCTCACCCACATCATGTCAAGGTCACATGCTGTCAATAAGACATGACCCAGTTGATACCGACCTTGATCACAGGGCTAACCAAGCATTTCAGGTTTCCCCACTGCAAAATCACCCATCATCTTTTACATCTGAGGAATATTTTTAAGCATAAAAGAGTCAAGTATTAACTTCAGAGTATCTACATCACCATCAGATATGGTCATACCTACAGGCACTGTGACTGGTCCTTTGAGGAAAATCACCTCGATTCTGTACAGAGACAGACAGGCATGGTGAGGGGGGTAGGGACACAGAGACGACCCAGTGCTCCAAAGAACAGGGTCTTTCGAGGGACCCAGAGGACACAAGCATCTGAGGTTGAACAAGTATCCTACACCGAACGCGGAAACAGGAAGCTGAGCAGACAGGACAATATGCTCATTATTTGGGAAGCAAGTTCGGTTGCTGTCACACAAAGACTCGAAACACACCTGATACGCTAGATGTTTGAGTCTCTCTCCTGGGACACCCCAGAGATATGGCTGTGTGGTTAAGGGCTGGAGGGCTAACTTTGCAATCCTCCACATGTGACTCCATACCTGTGAGTTATGGTCCCCTGGTGTATCTGTCTTAATATCTGTGAGTTAAGGTCTCCAAAATCACTGCAGATGGTGATTGCAGCCATGAAATTAAAAGACGCTTACACTTTGGAAGAAAAGTTATGACCAACCTAGATGGCATATTAAAAAGCAGAGACATTACTTTGCCAACAAAGGCCCGTCTAGTCAAGGCTATGGTTTTTCTAGTGGTCATGTATGGATGTGAGAGTTGGACTGTGAAGAAAGCTGAGTGCTGAAAAATTGATGCTTTTCAAGTGTGCTGTTGGAGAAGACTCTTGAGAGTCCCTTGGACTGCAAGGAGATCCAACCAGTCCATTCTAAAGGAGATCAGTCCTGGGTGTTCTTTGAAAGGAATGATGCTAAAGCTGAAACTCCAATACTTTGGCCACCTCGTGCAAAGAGTTGACTCATTGGAAAAGACTCTGATGCTGGGAGGGATTGGGGGTGGGAGAAGGGGACGACAGAGGATGAGATGGCTGGATGACATCACTGACTCGATAGATGTGAGTTTGAGTGAACTCCAGGAGTTGGTGATGGACAAGGAGGCCTGGCGTGCTGCGATTCATAGGGTCACAAAGAGTCGGACACGACTGAGCAACCAAACTGAACTGAACTGAAGGTCATCTGGACCACCATTTGTCAACGGGAAGGAAAGAAGAATAGAAGGGATCTGAACTCCTTTCTCAAAAACCAGAGGCAGAAACTGTTCAGAAATGGTAATGTGGTTACCATTCTATTCCACTGACCTGAAGTTAGTTAACGCTGGGCCGCATACCAAGCTACATGGTAGGTGGGCCGTGTATGAACAGGATCTAACTGGATGCCTGTCTGCTCGCTAAGACTAGCTGAGGTTTATGTGGATAAAGTACCTAGAAAAGAATGGATAAGGGGAGAATAAACTGGTTTAAAAGGAGCAGGTCTTCCTGGAGAAGGAAATGGCAACCCACAGCAGTATTCTTGCCTGGAGAATCCCATGGACAGAGGAATCTGGCGGGCTATAGTCTATGGGGGTCACAGAGTCAGACACGACTGAGTGACTCACACTGAGATATTTGTATTCTTCATTTATATAATATGTACTTAAATTATATGGCAGAAGAATAGTTAATAATATGGGGAAATGTTCCTGATATTTTATTGAGTAAATAGAACATAGCAAAGTGTATTAGAAAATAATATCAACTGTGTTAATCTAATTTGGTTTAAAAGAAAAACTACATACATGCACAGAAAAAAACTGAAAAGCTATCTATCAAAACTTTGATAGACAATTTCTCTGTGCCTCAGTTTCTTCAGTTTAAAAGTGAGGATAATGAGAGGACTTATTCCATGGGGTTGTGATAAAGAGTAAATAAAATAATAGTTATTAAAAAAAAAAAAAAGGAGCAGGTCTTTAACTCCATATCTGGAGTCAGGTGGCTTGCCATTTGTTCAAAGAGAAAGATGGCATCTGCAGCAAAGCTGCAAATACCACGGGCGTCCTGTTCAGTTGACTCATCAACACGCTTCTCCAAGTCCGCTCAAACAAGTCAGTCCAATGGAGCTGAGACAGAAAACAAAGCGCCTGAAATTCTCCAGCTTGGATGGTGGCCCTAGTCTCTGTTGCTAATGCAACATCAGCTTTGGGTTCTGGTGTTTCAGTAATAAGGAGACCAGCTCTCCAGGCTCCGATTCTTTCTACCCTACGAATCTTCGCTCTGCGGATCATGCAGACACAGGTGGAGCTTCTCACAGTTGCCTCTTGTGAGTCTTCCAACCGTGCACTCAGGTCTCAGGGAAATAAGCTCACTGCCCCCAGCTGCCCCCAATCCTATGTTCACCCGACTCTCAGAATCTCCCACTCTGACTGAGGGGAATCATTCGGACTCTGGGACCCAGTGGTGTCAGAATCAGCTCCGAGGCGGTATCAGGCACAACCTAAGATGCAAGACAGGCGATACTTGCGCCGTTTCTGACACGCAGGGGAGGGCCAACAGCCCCCAGGAGGAAGGGAGGAGGTAGACCGCAGTTCACACCTGAGCATCGTCTCGGTTACTTGGTCTCCGTGGCACGGCTCCTCTCATCATGTGGAGGTCTCGGGGTTCACTGAGAAACCGAGACCACTGCTACCCTCAAGCTGGCTTCTGGTTGCCAGTCCTACTGGGGCTTCCTGGGCACAGGTCAGGTAGAACAGTAGCAAGACTGCTGAAGTCTCCAACACGGAGAAAACAGAGGATGAGATGGAGGCTAAGTAATGCACGGACCCGAAAGGGCACCTGACAACAGCTAGGAACGCGGAAGATCCAAGACCTTGCCCTTTATACCCACCACGGTTGACGGTCTACAGCAAGCTCAGCAAAAGCAGCTCTGTGCGATCCAGCTCAAGGGACTGAATTCAAGAACCCATCGCTGACAGTAGCCTGATAGTATATTCCAGTGAAAGTCATGCCTGAGCCTGCTGCAGTAAGGATGAGCATGGAATACTTCTGCAGCAGCAATCATACATACCAGCACGAATTCGGCATTCTCTGAGCAGTTTGGAGGGGTTTTTTATAGGCATTCACAGTCAAATGACATAAATTCAGTGTTTCGTCACTGACTCATCTAAATGAGAAATGGGGAAAACATACAGGAAAACAAATTCATAATTTTCTGACTTACAGACAAGGTGAAATTAATGACAACCGTTTCAAGACCCAAGACAAATGTCTTTATTTCAAAACTAAGATTACAACTGAAATAAATCTTCAGTTCAGTTCAGTCGTTCAGTCATGTCCGACTCTTTGCGACCCCATGAATCGCAGCACGCCGGGCCTCCCTGTCCATCGCCAACTCCTGGAGTTCACTCAGACTCACGTCCATCGAGTCAGTGATGCCATCCAGCCATCTCATCCTCTGTCGTCCCCTTCTCCACCTGCCCCCAATCTCTCCCAGCATCAGTCTTCTCCAATGAGTCAACTCTTTGCGTGAGGTGGCCAAAGTACTGGAGTTTCAGCTTTAGCATCATTCCTTCCAAAGAAATCCCAGGGCTGATTTCCTTCAGAATGGACTGGTTGGATCTCCTTGCAGTCCAAGGGACTCTCAAGAGTCTTCTCCAACACCACAGTTCGAAAACATCAATTCTTTGGTGCTCAGCCTTCTTCACAGGACAAGTTAACACAGCCTTAAATTTCAAAGGTGTCCAAAATGAACTCACGTGGCTTGATAATTTGCTGAATTTACTGAAGCAATGTTCTGGATACCTTGAAAACATTTCACCTTATTCTGAGCCTAATTAGAAAGAAACAACGTGATTGACTCTTTTTCCGCGATGAGAAATGAGGAGGGTTTTCTTTCCTCTGTCATACAGGAAACACCGTTTTTATTAAACGACGTCACAACTGTGTGTCCTCTGTGCATACAGGGCAAAATCATCAAATGCCACCTCTTCCTTTCCCGATGTGAGTGGCATGCGGATGTTCAGTTTAGCTTTAAGATCTACTCCGACTTTAAGATCTACTCCAACTCGGGCAGAATGTTAAGCATTTCATTACTATACATGTGCCCCGTTCTACTGTTTAAATTTGTTTCTTTGTAATAACAAAGTTGCACCACAACAGCTAGCCAAGTAGATGCCACGTCAGTGTTCAAGGTGGATGAATTACACCCACAGTCTGCCTAATGAGGCACAGGAATGATTGAGCAGAGAGACCGAGGAACTGGTGATAGTTCACGTGGAACCCCTCAAGGCTGTGAGGGGAGGTGCCCACGAATAAGCAGTCTGCACACTGTGATTAAACAAAACAACAACAACAAAAAAGGGCGCGAACGCATCGCGTCCACAGGCACACATCCAGAGCGGGGAGGAACGCTTACCTCAGGGGTGTCCTTGCAGCTTCCGACGGACCCGCACCACTCAACAGGACGGAAGTCAAAGCCACGTACTTCTGCAGGTCGCTGGGGCTGGGTTTCCCTCTCCTGAAAACAGAGGTTTCCTCATCAGAATACCACTCCCTCAGCATGCTGAATCAACCCCTTTGCTGCGGATTGGTCTGATACGATTTCCAGCCTACTTGTAGGAGGCGGTAACAAAGTTGTGTTTACACGTACAGCTGTTTCGACAGACAAGTGCAACTGTGGTCGGGACGTCGTCATGCACGCCAACAGTTAAGGGAGGTGCCAGCGGGTCTGGCAGGGGCGCTTGAGACTGCACACACACCCGGGGGTTGAGAGGACTGTCCCAGAGTGTTCCATCTGGGCAAGGTGCCTCTATGCTCATCTAAATGGCTGCTGCAAACCCTGGGGCATTTAGCTCCAGACTGGGCAAGGTGCCGCTTTGCCAGCAGTGGGTGGAAAACCACACTTCCCGGGTGGAGTTAGCGCTAAAGAACCCGCCTGTTGACGCAGGAGATGTAAGAGACACAGGTTCGATCCCCAGGTCGGGAAGATTCCCCTGGAGGAAGAAATGGCAACCCACTCCAGTGTTCCGGCCTGGAGAATCCCATGGACAGAGGAGCCTGGTGGGCTACAGTCAACAGGGTCTCAGAGTCAGACACGACTGAAGCGACTTAGCACACACAGACTCAGAATGGAGTCCACAAACACTGGAACCTTCACTCCCCAGGGAAGGGTTTCCAACAACAAGCTGTTGTCAATGCGTCCCCATCACCGGCACCAACGTGTGGCTCTCAATTTACCAGGCCAACTCTTCAGAGAATCAACTCGTAGAAAGGTTCGCCTCAACCATTCCTTTCATCAACCCCCTTGCCTGGAACGATCACCTAGTATCTGAGCGTGGTATCTTTTTATTGGCTTATTAAGAGATGAAACTCCAGTACTTTGGCCACCTCATGCGAAGAGTTGACTCATTGGAAAAGACTGATGCTGGGAGGGATTGGGGGCAGGAGGAGAATGGGACGACAGAGGATGAGATGGCTGGATGGCATCACCGACTCAATGGACGTAAGTTTGAGTGAACTCCGGGAGTTGGTGATAGACAGGGAGGCCTGGCGTGCTGCGGTTCATGGGGTCACAAAGAGTTGGACACGACTGAGCAACTGAAATGGACTGAACTGAACTGATCCTGTACTCTTACTGCCTTGTGAGGTGATTATTGTAATTTCTGCCATGAACCTGTGCTAAATGATTGGTCAAGATGACCTCAGTGTCTAACCAAAATTTGCTGCTCCAAGAAAACACCCTTGTGAAGAGTATGGTTTCCGATTATGATGCATGAATGCTTGCTGTCCCTAAAAAAGGATTTGGGGGAAAATCTTTTTCTTTTTTTTTCCCCCTAATCTGTGAAGAAAATTCCTAGATAGGGGCAACGAGAACAAGACATGATGGGACTGTTTTGCATGAATTTCCTGGTGCAAAAGACCATGACACTGGTGGCACTGATACTGATACAAAGCTCACTCAAGGTTTTCAGGATAACTCTTCAGGAGAAGGAAACGGCAACCCACTCCAGTGTTCTTGCTGGAGAATCCCAGGGACGGGGGAGCCTGGTGGGCTGCTGTCTATGGGGTCACACAGAGTCGGACACGACTGAAATGACTTAGCAGCAGCAGCAGCAACAGCAGACTCATGCATTGGAGAAGACAATGGCACCCCACTCCAGTACCCTTGCCTGGAGAGTCCCATGGACGGAGGAGCCTGGTGGGCTGCAGTCCATGGGGTCACGAAGAGTTGGACACGACTGAGCGACCTCCCTCTCCCTTTCCCTTCAGGTTTTGAGCTCTTTCAGAAATAAAACATGAAAGTTACAAGTCCACACATCTCCTTCTGTTTAATTAGGGAAAATGCCCTTGGATAGTAGTTTAGAGACAAGAACAACCACTGGCTTCTTTCAACTTGTCCTGCCTTATATTATGATATCAAATTGCAGGTAATTATCCCTGCATGTGTCTGCACAGGACTCCTATAAAGAAAACCAAATTTAGTAACTGCAAGATACTATCTGTTTAATTTAGTGTATCAGTAACTTTCCATCTATAGTTCCCAGATAGCACTGGAAAGTATGAGGGGGAAAAAAAAAATCACTGACTTTGTTATTTCCTCAGGCAGCAAAGAGATCAGTGGTATCTGGCCTCTTTGAGGCCTATTGATAAATCAGTGTCTGCATTTTGAACTGTTGCATTTGAAACACCACCGGGTTGTAAGCTGGTACTCAAAGCTTTTCTTTGTAAAGTTTTGCAGAGTTGTATCCACGACACTCACTCACAGTTTCTACATGTAGAATCTGGCTTCATGGAATAACTCTCCTGTATCCACTTTGATGTAACAGTGTTGCAGAATCCTGCATTAGAAAAGAGGGCAGAGGGACTTCCCTGGCCCTCTTGTGGTTAAGAATCAGCCTGCAGGGGGGACACACGTTTGCTCCCTGCTCTGGGAAGACCCCACGTGCCCTGGAGCAACTGAGCTGTGTGCTACAAGCACTGGATCCTGGGCTCCTGTGTCCATTCTCTGCAACAAGAGAAGCCACCCCGTGAGAATCCCAAGCCCTGCAACCAGAGAGGAGAGTACACACAGAAACGAAGACCCTGGACAGCCAAAAATTAAAGAAAGATAAGAAAATGGAAAAGAACAGGGGGCATGATCTCCTGGAGAGAGAAGATCCCCCAAGATGCTCCCTGCCCTTGTGGTGATCACAGTCACCCGGGGTCCTCCGTCTGCAGGGGAGCAGGGAGCAGGCAGAGAAGACGGAGGGGCACGTGGCCTGGGCCATCCCTTGAGGGGCCAGCATGCGGCCCTACCGTGAGTCCCATCACAATCTTATGAGTGTGCTGACGCCCCCGCCAAGTAAGGGTCTGCTCCCTCAGGCAGCACATGTTCTTCGGGACCCCGGGGCTCACAGCACAGACCTCAGTACAAGAGAGACACCTCGCCCGCATCTCCTGAAGCAAGGCCGTGTTTCCATTCCTAACACCCACCATTAGGATACTTTGTTTTCAATTTTTTCATTTAAACACAGAGTATGTGCGGTTCTTTTTACTCCTGTTCCCTTTGTTCTGTTGATTGAAAATGACAGCAATTCTTAATCCCTTAAAACTGAAAGTGTTACTCACACAGTCGTGTCAGACTCTTTGCGACCCCCGTGGACCGTAGCCCTGTAGCCCACCAGGCTCTTCTGTCCATGGGATTCTCCAGGCCAGAATGCTGGAGTGGGTTGTCATTTCCTTCTCCAGTGGACTGTCCTGAGCCAGGTACCCAATCCAGGTCTCTCACATTGCAGGCAGATTCTTTACCCTCTGAGCCACCAAGGAAACCCCTCTAATAAAGTGAAGTGTTAGTTACTCAGCCGTGTTCCCCTCTTTGCAACCCCCCATGAAGACTGGTTCCAAATAGGAACAGGAGTGCATCAAAGCTGTATATTGCCACCCTGCTTATTTAACTTATATGCAGAGTACATCATGAGAAACGCTGGACTGGAACAAACACAAGCTGGAATCAAGATTGCCGGGAGAAATATCAATAACCTCAGATATGCAGATGACACCACCCTTATGGCAGAAAGTGAAGAGCAACTAAAAAGCCTCTTGATGAAAGTGAAAGAGGAGAGTGAAAAAGTTGGCCGAAAGCTCAACATTCAGAAAACGAAGATCATGGCATCCGGTCCCATCACTTCATGGGAAATAGATGGGGAAACAGTGGAAACAGTGTCAGACTTTATTTCTTTGGGCTCCAAAATCACTGCAGATGGCGATTGCAGCCATGAAATTAAAAGACGCTTACTCCTTGGAAGAAAAGTTATGACCAACCTAGACAGTATATTCAAAAGCAGAGACATTACTTTGCCGACTAAGGTCCATCTAGTCAAGGCTATGGTTTTTCCTGTGGTCATGTATGGATGTGAGAGTTGGACTGTGAAGAAGGCTGAGTGCCGAAGAATTGATGCTTTTGAACTGTGGTGTTGGAGAAGACTCTTGAGAGTCCCTTGGACTGCAAGGAGATCCAACCAGTCCATTCTGAAGGAGATCAATCCTGGGATCTCTTTGGAGGGAATGATGCTAAAGCTGAAGCTCCAGTACTTTGGACACCTCATGCGAAGAGTTGACTCATTGGAAAAGACTCTGATGCTAGGAGGAATTGGGGGCAGGAGAAGAAGGGGACGACAGAGGATGAGATGGCTGGATGGCATCACTGACTCGATGGACGTGAGTCTGAGTGAACTCCGGGAGCTGGTGATGGACAGGGAGGCCTGGCATGCTGTGATTCATGGGGTCGCAAAGAGTCGGACACGACGGAGTGACTGAACTGAACTGAACTGATGGACTGTAGCCCACCAGGCTCCTCTGTCCATGGGATTCTCCAGGCAAGAACACTGGAGTGGGTTGCCATGCCCTCCTCCAGGGGATCTTCCCAACCCAGGGATCAAACCCGTATCTCTAACATCTCCTGCACTGGCAGATGGGTTCTTTACCAGTAGCACCACCTGGGAAGACCCTTGATCCCTTAGACCTTTATTAATAAATTATCTATCGAATATTGATGGGTTAGTAAAACAAAGGCCATTATGAATTTCACTGAGCTAACCAATGCATTTTTCGTATGGAAATGTTTGTCTGAAGCTATGTTAATGTACCATGCGTTTACGCCAGACTCTGTCTTCAAGTTGGTTCTGAGCCTTTGCCTTGACAGACCAGTATGTTCTACATTGTTGTCTTAATCTGTGCTAACGAAACTATATATTTGGGTGGAAATCTGCCTTTCCTCAAGACTCATGTCAATTGTTTTATGGCCCGGGATGGCTCACCTGGTGCCAGTCTCTGAGTTTTGAGACATTTCCTTCCTCTGATTAGCAGACTGCTAGTAGCTATACAACATCCGTCTAAAGACTAGCCGGAGGGCTCTCTTTCCGCGCCCTTCTGGTGTCTGTGTCAGAAGCTTTCTCTCTCTCTTTTATGCTTTAATAAAACTTTATGACACAAAAGCTCTGAGCAATCAAGCCTCGTCCCTGGCCCCAGACTGAATTCTTCTCCTCTGGAGGCCAAGAATCCCGGCGTCTTCCGTGGTTAAGCAGCAACCTTTCACGCCCAAGCAGGAAAGGGCCGAGTCGGGGTTCAGGCTGCTTGACTGGTCATGCTTCCACGGCCCTCGCTGCCACAGAGGCCATTCCACCTGCACAGACCCCAACTGGCCACCAGCACAGCCCCTGGCAACCACGGTCCCAAAGCCACAAGACCTCTTTTCCCAATTCCTTTTAAGAAGGGTTGTGGACAAGGCTGTCAGGGCAAATGAAGCTGGTTACTACGACAGTTACTACTCTCCCAAAACGGGGCCACGTGCTCCAAAAATACATCGAGAGCAACTTCTTAAGTTTTTCTTTCTGTTTTTCTTAAAAACAGATCTGGAGATGGAGGGATGAACTGTAAGAGTAACAGTGAGACACACAGTGGACTCTCGACCATCTGAGCCACCCGGGAACCCCACGTAAAACAGCCAGCCTGTGAGACTTTGTGGTATGAGGTAATATTGCAGCCACGCGTTCTGGGAAACAAACTCACTCCGAAGGATGATGTAGATCGTGGAGTGCAGTTGATTACACCGCTGGGCCCCAGGCAGAGTCTCCTCTTAGCCAAGGACCCCGACCAGGTCTTGTGAAAACCTTATATACCCTAAGTGTACGTGTCCAAACCTACTTCCCCAAATTCCCAGAATCTAGTCTGAACAAAGGAAAAGAAAGATACAAAGTTAACCTGTGATTCATATGCCTTTAGACCTAGGTAGTTAACAATAGACAATTATCAATAGGCCTGTGGTCATATCCCAATAAGCAGAATAGAATGTATGATTCTATTTGGTTACACAGACAATTAGGGTGTTACTTGACAGAGAGTCTAGGTACGAGCCCTGCGGCTCTTCCTTCTGGGGCGGGGGGTGGCAGGGGGGTCTGGTTTTCCAGTTAGTAAGTTGTTTCCATAGACACTGGGCATAGAGCTCAAAGTCCACAGTCCAGTCCAAGAAAATAGGAGTCCTGCTTTCAAGATGGAGCTTGTTCTGTCTGTTTCCTCCTTCAGTGAGGAGGAGGAACATATAGCCGATTCTTGACTGTCTGAGCCACCAGGGAACTCCAGGTAAAACAGAGGAGAATTTGCTGTATGAAGTAGGGAACTCAGCCTGTTGCTCTGTGACAACCTAGCGGGGTGGGACGGGGTGGCAGGGGGGTTAAGGAGGGAGGGGACATATGTATACCTGTGACTGACTGATGTGGATGTATGGCAGAAACCAACACAAAATTGTAAAGCAATTATCCTTCAAGTACAGAAGGAAAAAGAAAACCATATGATGCCCTCATCAGCTGCCTCGCCTGTCTTCTCCTGGAGCAGGGCGACACTGACTCGCGGAAGTGAGCCGCACTTTGTCTCTATCGTACTGACAGTCTCCTCCACAGTCAGGTTTGCAGGGAGGACAGAGGGACCCTCTTTGGAAAGTTATTAGGGTTAGCTGTCTGCCAACAGCAGAGGTGTCAGCAGAAACTCGTGTGTTTTAACATCTCAGATGCTAGGACCTCGGAGACCTCTCCTAAGTGTGTGGATTCACCGAGACACTTGGTCTGCCCGGCATGTTCTATTTAAAGTTTCTTATGCATCGGCGAAGCACTCGAGACTTCAAAGGCCACTTCGACACCGGTTGACGTGAGTCAGAAATCTTCTGCATTCACACAGCATGAGTCACGAACCGGTAAGAGCTTGCTGGGGTTTTCCTCAATGCCTATAATTCAGGGAAAGTGGGTGCCACAAGCTCTTTTTGAAGAGCCCTTCACAATGCTTGCTCAAGCTTTTAAAACGGCTTTCAGACAGATCTCATTTGGTGTTCCACTAAGAGTCCCCTCCTGGGGCCTCTCTTGTGGGGCAGTGGTTAAGAATCCACCTGCCAGTGCAAAGGACACGGGTTCGATCCCTGGTCAGGGAGGATTCTGCGTGGCTCAGAACACCTAAGCCCGTGCACCACATCGACCCAGCCCACTTGCCACAGCCACTGAAGCCCGTGTGCTTAAGACCCCATGCTCTGCAACAAGAGAAAGTAAAAGACGCTCAGTCGGGTCTGACTCTTTGCAACCCCACGGACTGCACCGTCCATGGAATTCTCCAGAATACAGGAGCGGGTAGCCTTTCCCTTCTCCAGGGCATCTTCCCAACCCAAGGATGGAACCCAGGTCTCCCGCACTGCAGGCGGATTCTTTACCAGCTGAGCCACCAGAATAGCAACAAGAGAAGTGAGCACAATGAGAAACCCACACAACAAAGCGTAGCCCCTGCTCTCAGCAAGCAGACAACGCCTGTGTGCAGAAGTGAAATCCCTGCACAGCAAAAGAAAGAAATCCTAGGTGAATACACTTTTTAGTAAAGAATCCCCTCCTTACTCTGATCAGTGTTATGTGGCAGCGAGGATGGGAGGGGAGTTTGCGGGAGAATGGATATATGTGTATGTATGGCTGAGTCTGTTCACCGTTTACCTGAAACTATCACAATATTGTTAATCAGTTATACCCCAATAGAAAAATAAAAAGTTTAAAGTAGGAAAAAAAATGTAAATTAAACATCTCTTGAAAAAAAATTAAAAAAAAAAAGAATCCGCTCTTTAATTTTAAGACCTATTTTTTCCCTTAACCTGTTCACAGTTGAACTAAACTTAGACTAATAATAACAAAGGATTACACTACGTTATATTACATGCCCATTTAACTGAAATAAAAATAATAAATAGAAACATTTTTTTAAGTCTTAACTTTAAGACTTACTTTTTTTCTTAACCTTTTCACAGTTGAACCAAACTTAGACTGATAACAACAAAGGATTACACTAAGTTATGTTTCATGCCCATTTAGCTGAAATAAAAGTCAAGGAAATCCTTCTGTATTTTGGAGACAATTATAATGACTGAATTCTTTGGGATTCAGTCTTCCTGTTCTAAAATCAATAAGAAGTTTTATGAATTTATATTTTGAGTGATAGTCGGGAATGCCAAACTTTCTAAGAGAGTCTCAGTGATTATGGACAAAAATGTGATTATAGCCTGGTAGCCTGTAACATGGGCTGGATTCATTGAACTTTTCCATTCTGTGGGTTCTCCTGTTTAATCAGTAACTCCTGACCTGGCCTCATCTGTCTGCCAGGCTTAACTGGTTGAAGGGAATTGAAATTAATGAAAACTAAAGTATCATTCTGCTTGGGAAAAGCTAGATCCTTGATTTCACTTTAAACTCATATTAAAATTAATTTTTGAAAAAACAGATGCAGACATCACAATCACCTTTTTGCAACCTCTAGTCAACCATAAAACCACACAATTGAAGTATGTATGTTGCTTAAATGCAAAGCAAATCTCATTTTTTTTTTAAACAAGTTATTACCACGGAAAGGTTCCATTGCCTGCAATGCCAAGCCTGAGGCGCTCTATTTCATCAGATGAGCAAAAAGCTAATTAGAGAATTCTACATGTTTAACCAAATTTAAGACAGAACTGGAAAATGTGGGAAACTATTTTAACAAAATCTGTTTTCTTGGAGCCTGTAGTACCAGTCAATATGTGCCACTGACGCTGTTCTTATTCTGCTATTTACTTTAGTTACAAGTTTACAGAAATCTATGAAATAACAACCAAAATGCTTTCCAAAACTTAACTCTGTAAACCTCCAGTGTGGGATGCCTATCCTTTGGAATACACACCACCTCCTGATTTTTTTTTTTTCCTCCCTTTCAGCCAGAAATAATTTGAGAACATCCCCACACAGTCTTTAGAACATTCTGAAAAGTAAGATGGCCCAGATAGGTCTGCAGTTTAAAGACTTAGAAACAGCAACTGGGGAAGCTGAGAGTTTTCCTGGGAAGGATGGTCACTAGGAGCTGAAACGGGGCAAGCTGTGTTGCCACGGAAGTGGGTGGGCTCAGAGGCTTCGAGGTGCCGATTTCGTGAGCTTAGGGTGCTGTAACGAAATACCACAGACCAGGGGGATTAATGGGACCGCCCCCGGTGGCTCAGCAGTAAAGAATCTGCCAGCCAATGCAGGAGACTCGGGTTCAGTCCCTGGGTTGGGAAGATCCCCAGGAGGAGGGCATGGCAACCCACTCCAGTACTCTTGCCTGGAGAACCTCACGGACAGAGGAGCCTGGTGGACCACAGTCCATGGGGTTGCAAAGAGTTGGACACGACTGAGGCGACTTAGCACACACAGGGCCTTAAACAGCAGAAATTTCTCTCTCACAGGTCTGCAGGCTGACGAGGCCAAGGCTGACTCCCTCATCCCTGTCTTCCTCTTCTTAGAACAAGGCTGACCCTACCGTAAGGGTTATGCTATGACAGAATCGAACCCTAGCCACCTCCAAATCCCACCCTCTTGGGAGTTGGGGCCCCCACACATAAACTTGGGGGACACAGCTCAGTCCTGGCAACACCGTAGCCCCCACCCCTTGTGAACTTGTAACTAAAGCGCAAAGGAAGGAAATGACTGCCTGGCAGTGATAATACCCTTTCTGATGCAAACTGAACTGATGAAAACACTGAAGAAAGGGCTCCAGTGGAGTGCACAGACAAAGAGAGGCCTGCTCAGTTCAGTTCAGTTCAGTCGCTCAGTCGTGTCTGACTCTTTGCAACCCCAGGGATCGCAGCATGCCAGGCATCCCTGTCCATCACCAACTCCTGGAGTCCACCCAAACTCATGTCCATCGAGTCAGTGATGCCATCCAAGCATCTCATTCTCTGTTTTCCCCTTCTCCTCCCACCTTCAATCTTTCCCAGCATCAGGGTCTTTTCCAATGAGTCGGTTCTTTGCATCAGATGGCCAAAGGACTGGAGCTTCAGCTTCAGCATCAGTCCTTCCAATGAATATTCAGGACTGATCTCCTTTAGGATGGACTGATTGGATCTCCTTGCAGCCCAAGGGACTCTCAAGAGTCTTCTCCAACACCACACTTCAAAAGCATCAATTCTTCAGCGCTCAGCTTTCTTTAGTCCCACTCTCACATCCATACATAACCACTGGAAAAACCATAGCTTTGTCTAAATGGACCATTGTTGGCAAAGTAATGTCTCTGCTTTTTCATATGCTGTCTAGGTGGGTCACAGCTTTTCTTCCAAGGAGCAAGCGTCTTTTAATTTCACGGCTGCAGTCACCACCCAGCAGCACACATAAAGCAGAGGGGAAGCAGCAGCTGGCTGTTTGGGAGAACAAGTGTGATAGGGGAGGAAAAGGCAGCCTCGGAAAAGCGCTGAGGGCAGGGACTCGGGGAAGAAAGAGACCAGAAGGACCTCACGCTGAGAGTGTGGGTAGGAGATACTGCAGGGATCAGGAGGGACCAGCCACAGAGAAGCTCGCCAGCAGAGAGTGTGGCTCACAAACTGGGTGCCAGGCTGCACGCAAGGCTGGGGCCCTGCGTGGAAAAGTGGAATGAAAGGAACGGTTGTCTGCGCTGAAAACAAAATGGGGTTATCTAGACAGCTTACAACAGCCAAGAGTGAACACTAGGTTTTAATACTTGAAAAAAATGATGACATCATCAATGACACTCCCTTCAGTTGGAGGCAGTGTGTCTCCCGAACTCCAGAAAAACAAACAAAAGCCACAGAAACCTGGTATTCTCTGCCCGTCGTCACCTTCTCGGCTTCCTGAAATGACCAGTGTCCACATCAAAAAAACGTTTACAGTTTCCGAAAAGAGGGCACGGGCCAGGCCACGTTCGTAGCATCACCTGACCCTTCCTCACTCACTCTCATCTCAAGGTCATTTCCTTGCCTTTCTCCTTGACTGCCTCTTCCTTCGGGTTTACGGGCAGCCTCTATCAAGAGCACCTTGGACTGTTCAGAGGAGAGGCGTGAACTTAAGCTAATGAGTATAAGCAAATGCGCGTCGCAGATTCCAACATGAGGCAGGAGCGTCTTCCAGACCCAGCCAGTGGAATCATTCAAGGCCACAAACAACTTCTACTACTGGAACGTGTATCAGCATCAAGATCCAGGGGGTTCTACGGAGACAGGAAAATGCGGTCCGAGCTTTCTGATTTGAATGATAACAAGCAGACTCGGAAGAGTAATCTGCATTAAGGTTCCTGCGGTAAACAGCACCTCGATCGCCTGCTGGCCCATGGACGGCTCTCTCAGGTTCAATGCAAAGTCTCTGAAGGAAGGTTTTCTTAACTGCCTCACGCATGATCCCTGACGTTTTCAATATCTCACGCATCTCCTCATTCAACAAAAGAGAATATTACTTTCCAAAATCTTTCCACTTTGAGTTTTCCTGATGTTTTCCCCAGTAAAGCCTACTTTTGCAAATTTCAGCCCTTCCGTGCAAACACCAAGGTCTGGTACAGTCTTGAAGTTCAAGGTTTAGAGAGGTTCATAAGAGACACGGGCCGTGCAGCAAGGCACAGGCTCCAGCTCTGACTTCAGAGATACCAGAACCGTATCATCATAAAAGGAAGTGAAGTGAACTGAAAGTCGCTCAGTTGCGTCTGACTCTTTGCGACCCCATGGACTATTCTCCAGGCCAGAATACTGGAGTGGGTAGCCTTTCCCTGCTCCAGGGGATCTTCCTGACCCAGGAATGAAACCTGGGTCTCCCTCATTGCAGGCAGATTCTTCACCAGCTGAGCCACAAGGAAAGCCAAAACCAAAAAGGGCTTCATACTAAAAACAACAACAACAACAAAATTAAACCCTCTGGTTTATTTTATTTTAGAATTAATTGGGAGGAGGGGACATATGTCGATGTATGGCAGAAACCAACACCATATTGTAAACCAATTATCTTCCAATTAAAAGTAAACAATTTTTTTTTAATAAATGGCTTTTTTAAAACAAAGAACAAATAACTGTGCCAGGAAGAATAACCTCTGTCTCACTTATTACATTAAAAAAAAAAGTATTCCTTCAATTGCTAGAACTGTAGTTATGAATCAGTTAAGTATTTATGAGTCTGGAGGAGGAGTAGGGAATTTGGGGTACTTGCCTCTCTAGGTTTTAAATCTTTTCACATAAGGAGTTCTTATGGGGATAACATGCCTGAGTTTGGACAAGATACGATTTGTAATGATGTAGACTGAAGCGACTTAGCAGCAGCAACAGCAGCAGCAGACTGTACCACTTTTTTTCAATGATGCTTAAGGTGTTTATGGAACTGACTCGCTCTTAAGACAGAACGCATGTATAAGGGATATTGAGACAATTGCTGGTGGGCAGAACTCTGCTAGTGGAATCTCGTTCACACACAGTCAGGCTCGCCCTCAAACTGTCAGAATGCCTGAGGCACTCACACACACAGCTATGAGTCTTCCTCACGGCAGTGGGAAAGTCCTACTCAGGGCCCTTGCTCTTTGTCACACTAAAACGTGAGATATTTGTGCAACAAAAAGCCAGCAAAAGGCTGCCAAAAGATTCGGTCAGGCTGATGGAAAACCTTCTCTACTTACACCTTCATATTAAGTTGCAATTTTCAGGAACCAAACGAGATGAATTTTTTTTTGTACTAAATCAACACTAACACTTTTAATACAGGGTCTTCTTAAAACAAAATGAAACTTTCAGATGAAGCTGAAGCTCCAATACTTGAGCCACCTGATGTGAAGACCCAACATGACTGGAAAAGACCCCGATGCTGGGAAAGATCAAAGGCAGGAGCAGGGGACGACAGAGGATGAGAGGGTTGGATGGCATCACCGACGCGATGGACATGAAATTGGGTGAAACTGTAGGAGATGGTGATGGACAGGGAGTCCTGGCGTGCTGCGGTCCATGGGGTCGCAAAGAGTCGGACAAGACTGAGCAACTGAAAGAAAAAAAAGACTGAGCAACTGAACCGAACTGATCCTTCTGTCCCCAAAGTACAATTGTTTTAACACAAACCACTTCTTCTTTTTTCATTCTATGAACTCAGAGGAAATCATAAAAGAGAAATCAAAGTCTCTAGGTTCAGCGAAAGCTTGTGATAGACGAAGAACAGTTCCCTGGGGGCTCAGATGGTACACAGTCGGCCTGCAGTGCGGCAGACCCAGGCTCAGCCCCTGCGTGGGGACGATCCCCTGGAGAAGGGGAATGGATACCCACTCCAGTACCGTTGCCTAGAGAATTCCCAGACATCCAGGGGCAAGAAGCACACGCGTGCACAAATAGCTGCTCATAAAAGAGCGACGTCTGGGGGAGCCTCGGGGGCGGGGGGTGCAGGTTAGAGCCCTGGTTTCGGAGCTAAGATCCCAAGTGCCCTCCCTCCCAAACCAGAAAACCTGAAGTGCAAAACAGAAAGAATATTGTAACACATTCAATCAAGACTTTGAAAATGGTCCACATTAAAAAGAGAGAGAGAGAGATATCTTGGGAGTGAAATGAAGGGCAAGAGGGGCAGAAGTCATTAGATGCAGATGGAGTGGAACAGAAGTGGGTGGTTCCCAGCTGGATGGCACCCATGACCGGTGAAGGGCAAGCAGAACAGCAGTGGGTGGTTCCCAGCTGGATGGCACCCATGACCGGGAGCTCTTGGCTTAGAGTGTCCCACTGAAGCACGTTCAGTAATTCAGGCTCTTTACTCCCTGAAAGAACACACAGAGCATTTGTGACACCGTGTCTCTTACTCAGTATTTGGATGCTTCTGTGTATGTGATGGATGTGGACTCTTTTCCACGCTGCATAACAACCCCCTGCACCCCAAGATCTCAGCTTCTAAGAGCAACATGTACACATGGGATCATTCACCCTGTAGGGCACCAGTCTAGGAAGGGGTTAACCCTCTCTGCGCGCACCGTCTTCCCCAGGCTTAAATCAGGCTGTTGACCAGGCTGTCTTCTCATCTGAGGTCTCACTATCAAACTACACTCCATTTCCAGCTTCACTCAGCTTACGGATGGACTTCAGTTCCCAGCGTGGAGGACCCCATGTCCTCGCTGACTCTCAGCTGCCCACAGTTGCCCTCAGCTCCTTCCACGTGGCGGTAACGTGCTGTTTTGCCTCTTCGAGGTCAGCAGACCAAGAACCTATGTTTCTTGCAATACATTCATTCCCTTCAGGAAAGTCCTGGGCCCTTTTTTTTAAAAAAATAATTTTTTAATGTTTTATTTCCGGCGGCGATGGGTCTTCGTTGCTGTGTTGGCCTTTTCCAGTTGTGGCGAGCAGGGGCTACTCTGTGTCATGGTCCTTGGGCTTCTCATCCTGGTGGCTGCTCTTGTACAGGCTCTAGGGCTTCCAGAGTTTCAGCGCGTGGGCTCAACAGTTACCACTCCCAGACTCCAGGCTCCAGGCTCCATAGCTGTGCAACTCGGGCTTAGCTGCTCCCCGCACGTGGCCTCTTCCTGGGTCAGGGGTCTAACCCGTGCCTCCTGCATCAGCAGTCAGATTCTCCACCGCTGAGCCACCAGGGAACCAAGCCCTGGGCCCCTCTTTAAAAGGTGGGAGGGGGGCTTCAAGTTGGGGAACACATGTACACCCATGGCTGATTCATGTCGATGTATGGTAAAAACCACTACAATACTGTAACGGAATTAGCCTCCAATTCAAATAATTTTTTAAAAAAGTTCCAGCCCACTCAGCATTCCGTCTCTTCCATGAGCTCGCAGTCCGCTGTCTTCATTCACCTCTGCCTTCCCCACATCCTTGAGGTAAGCACAGGAGTGGGTCCCATTCAAGGGGTGGGATGGGACAGGGTGTGGTCGCTGGAGGGAGGGCAGGAATCCTGGGGCCAGGTTAGAATTCCGCTGACCACAGCCTCCCCTTCTAACGCTGACCTCTGTTTGCACAGCACTGCTGTTGCTGCTAAGTCGCTTCAGTCGTGTCTGACTCTGTGCGACCCCATGGACTGCAGCCCACCAAGCTCTTCTGTCCACGGGATTCTCCAGGGAAGAATACTGGAGTGGGTCACCATGCCCTCCTCCAGGGGATCTTTCCCAACCCAGGGATCAAACCCAGGTCTCCCTCATTGCATGCAGATTTTCCACCATCTGAGCCACCAGGGAAGCCCAGAACACTGGAGTGAGTCCCCTATCCCTTCTCCAGGGGATCTTCCTGACCCAGGAATCGAACTGGGGTCTCCTCCATTGCAGGCAGATTCTTTACCAGCTGAGCTACTTAGGGAAGCCCCAACATATACATTACCATACATAAAATAGGTAGCCAGTGTGAATTTGGTGTATGACTCAAGGAGCTCAAACCAGCGCCCTGCGGTGCCTTAGAGGGCTGGGAAGGGGAGGGAGGTATGAGGGAAGCTTAAAAGGAAGGGGACACATGTATCCCTATGGCTGACTCATGCTGATGTTTGGCAGAAACAAACACAATATTATAAAGCCGTTCAGTTCAGTTCAGTTCAGTCGCTCAGCCGTGTCCAACTCTTTCCGACCCCATGAATCGCAGCACGCCAGGCCTCCCTGTCCATCACCAACTCCCGGAGTTCACTCAGACTCATGTCCATCGAGTCAGTGATGCCATCCAGCCATCTCATCCTCAGTCGTCCCCTTCTCCTCCCACCCCCAATCCCTCCCTGCATCAGAGTCTTTTCCAAGGAGTCAACTCTTCGCATGGGGTGGCCAAAGTACTGGAGTTTCAGCTTTAGCATCATTCCTTCCAAAGAAATCCCAGGGCTGATCTCCTTCAGAATGGACTGGTTGGATTTCCTTGCAGTCCAAGGGACTCTCAAGAATCTTCTCCAACACCACACTTCAAAATCATCAATTCTTCGGCGCTTAGCTTTCTTCACAGTCCAACTCTCACATCCATACGCGACCACTGGAAAAACCACAGCCTTGACTAGATGGACCTTTGTTGGCAAAATAATGTTTCTGCTTTTGAATATGCTATCTAGGTTGGTCATAACTTTCCTTCCAAGGAGTAAGCGTCTTTTAATTTCATGGCTGCAGTCACCATCTGCAGTGATTTTGGAGCCCCCCCAAAATAAAGTCTGACACTGTTTCCTCTGTTTCCCCATCTATTTCCCATGAAGTGATGGGACCAGATGCCATGATCTTCGCTTTCTGAATGTTGAGTTTTAAGCCAACTTTTTCACTTTCCTCTTTCACTTTCATCAAGAGGGTTTTTAGTTCCGCTTCACTTTCTGCCATAAGGGTGGTGTCATCTGCATATCTGAGGTTATTGATATTTCTCCTTCAATTAAAAATACATAAATTTAATTTTTTTATAAAAGTAACCAAAAAAACAAACCATGAAATGGAATAATATTAGTAATGTATGCTTGCGGGGACTCCCTGGTGGTCTAGCAGTTAGGGCTCCAAGCTTTCACTCCAGGGAGTGCAACGGTGATCCCTGGTTGAGGAACTAAGATCCCACATGCTGTGCAGCATGGCCAAAAAGTAAAAAGAAAAAAAAAAGTCAGTATCTGCTCTGCTTTTCAGAGAAAACTGTCAACCAGAAAGTAGAGCTAAAATCATCTAGCAAAATACATAATCCTATTACTGGCCTTTGGTCATCCTCTTTGACAGTCAGGGTTTGATGTTGAATAAAGTCACATAAAGAGGTTCTACTCTGGTGGCTCAGCAGTACAGAATCTGCCTGCAATGCAGGAGACATGGGTTCCATCCCTGGGCCGGGAAGATCCCCGGCAGTAGGAGATGTCAACCCACTCCACTATTCTTGCCTGGGAAATCTCACGGACACAGGAGCCTGGCGGGTTACAGTTCTTGGGTTCACAAAGAGTCGGACGTGACTGAGTGGGCACACAGACACACACACACAGTGTTTTTGAACAAGTCAAAACCCACAATTTTATCTACATCACAAGCAGTAGAGTTCCACGGCACGGTGGAAAAACACCCGTGTGCAGTCAAGGTTGAACCTCATTTCGGCTTTCATAGATGAACCATGCCTGTCATTTCCATCAGACACGGTTCGTACCCTTAAATCATTATGAAACGTCTCTGAGAACCTTTGGGGCATCCCCTACGTTCCACTTCAGATATAGATATAATTCACCAGGTTGTTAGAAGGTTCGATCAGTGAAGATTAGAAAATGTTTCAGCATTTGGGAACATAAAAATGCCTTCACCTGAAAATTCTCAGGAAAACTAGAGTCACTTAGGTGAGTATAATTCTTGCTGTGTTTGGTTCTCAGCTCAAAGAACTTCCTTAAAGAGAAGAAAATTATTTTAGGAATTGTTTAAACCATAGTAGAGGGTCTTGGGGTTTCCCAAGTGGTTCAGCAGTACAGAATGCAATGCAGGAGACAAGGGTTCAATCCCTGGTCTGGGAAGATCCCTAGGAGAAAGAGATGGCAACCCATTCTGGTATTCTTGCCTGGACAATCCCATGGACAGAGGAGCCTGGCGGGCTATAGGCCATGGGGTTGTGCTAAACGATCGGATACAACTTTCACTTTCACTTTTCCCTTCTAGTGGCTCAGTGATAAAGAACCCACCTGCCAATGTAGGAGACGAGGGTTCCACCCCTGTGTTGTGAAGGTCGCCTGTAGTAGGAAACAGCAACCCACTCCAGTATTCTTGCCTGGAGAATCCCATGGACAGAAAGAAGAGCCTGGAGGGCTACTGTCCATGGGGTTGTGCCGAAGACTCAGACATGACTCGGAGACTAAACACACAAAGGCTCTTAAAACCACCTGTCCGCCTAAAATTTCCCTTAGTAACTGGATTCTTTGTCCTGGGATGGGAAGAAAGTTACATTTCACTTGCTGTGTTTGCCAGTATGTGAGGGCTAGCTGCTAGCAGTCTGTGGGAATTTACTGAAAATGAACAGTTTACAAAGGGGTAGGAGGCTCGGAAGAAGCTCAGAGAAGAGGGGAGGTGGCTCCGAGGTTAACACGTATAGTGGAAGCTCCTCCCAGCCCCTGCCGAGTGAGTAAAGGAGCCAGGACTTGGGTGAGGTGAGGTACAGTGTATGACGAAACCCAGGTCCAGAGGGGATATAGAAAAGAGGCACTTTCCCAACTGACAAGGTGTCAGCTCCACACCGGCGCTTGCCTGTCAACTACAAACAGGCACCAGCCAAGGGCATTTGCCGGCGACTGAACCACAACATGAGGACTCCCTAGTGGCTCAGATGGTGAAGAGTCTGCCTGCAGGGCAGGAGACCCAGCTTCAATCCCTGGGTCAGGAAGATCTGCTGGAGAAGGAAATGGCAATCTGCTCCAACACTCTTGCCTGGAACGTTCCATGGATGAAGGATCCTGGCGGGCTATGGTCTGTGGGGTTGCAGAGAGTCGGACATGACTGAGCTATTTCACTTTCTTTCTTTCAACAATAGCGAAAAGGCCATTTGCCATCTGCCTCTGCGGAGACTGAACCCCGCGGCAGCTGCTGACCTTTGACACCCAGTGAAGAAGGTAAGGGTGGAAAGTGAGGCACTCTGTGCTCCAGGGAAATTGATGGAAGAGATCATTTTGATAGTTATCTCAGGAACTGACTTCATGATCTCAATCCTTAAGTGGGGTTCAGGTCAGTTCAGTCGCTCAGTCGTGTCCAACTCTTTGCAACCCGATGGACCGCAGCCCGCCAAGCTTCCCAGTCCATCACCAACTCCCAGAGTTGACCCAAACTCATGTCCATGGAGTCAGTGATGCCATCCAACCATCTCGTCCTCTGTCCTCCCCTTCTCGCTCAAACTCAAGTCCATCAAGTAAGTGATGCCATCCAACCATCTCGTCCTCTGTCCTCCCCTTCTCGCTCAAACTCAAGTCCATCAAGTAAGTGATGCCATCCAACCATCTCGTCCTCTGTCATCCCCTTCTCTTCCCGCCCAATCCTTGGCATCTCCTCATATCTAGAAAAGCACTAAATCCCTTCGTGGTGATGTCAGCTCCTCGTGACTGGCAGAAAACGTTTTGCAAAGTAAGTGCTTCTTTGCATGATCCCCATCAAAATCATATATAATATCCATCTTCCCCCACTGCTTCTTTGGAGCAGTCTCTTGGAGCTCACGGAGGTACTGTCTCCTGGGCTAGAGTCCTCAGTTTGCCCCAAATAAAACTGAACTAGCACCTCTCACACTGTACATCTTTTTAATCAATACAGGGAAAGGTGACCCAGGGGGGCATCAGGAACATGCCAGGATGTAATATGAACTGCCTGTGTCCCTGGCAAGAGGACAAGAGTGAAAACACAGCAGCAGGCTACACATCCTCCTTCTGTCTGAAGAAAGTTATGGTTCTCAGATTCTCTGGACTGTTCTCAGATTCTCTGGACTGTCCTCAGATTCTCTGGAGGTCATGTGCCTGACCCTCTGAGATGAGGCACACAACTCACACAGCACAGAGAAAGAGGAAGATGTTATGCAAGACTGCTCTTAGGATCCCATATTTGCTTTTCTCTTTCTGACTTAATTCACTCTGTGTGATCATCTCTAGATCCATCCACGTCTCTGCAAACGACCCAGTTGGGTTCCTTTTTATGGCTGAGTCATATTCCATTGTATATATGTACCAGTTCAGGTCAGTTCAGTCGCTCAGTCATGTCTGACTCTTTGTGAGCCCGTGGACTGCAGCACGCCAGGCCTCCCTGTCCATCACCAACTCCCAGAGCTTGCTCAAACTCATGTCCGTTGAGCCGGTGATGCCATCCAACCATCTCATCCTCTGTTGTCCCCTTCTGCTCCCGCCCTCAATCTTCCCCAGCATCAGGGTCTTTTCAAATGAGTCAGCTCTTCCCCCAATTTCTTGATTCATTCTTCTGCTGATTGACATTAAGGTTGTTTACCTGTCCTGGCTATTCTAAAGACTGCTGCAGGGAACACTGGGATGCACGTATCTCTGAATTACGTTTTTTTCTGGGTATATGCCCAGTATAGAGAACAAATGTGTGGATGCTAAGGGGCGAGTGAGAAGGTGGGAAGAACTGGGAGACTGGGATTCACATACATACACTACTGATACTACGCACAAAATAGATAAGCAACGACAACCTCCTGGACAGCCCAGGGAATGCGATGCTCTGTGGTAACCTCGACATCAAAACGGAGAGGATAGATTTATGTGTATAACTGACTCACTTTGCTGTACAGCAGAAAGTAACACAACACTGTAAAACAACTGTACTCCAATAAAACTTAATTAAAAAAAATTTTAAAGATCTGGTGAGGGAAGACCTGGAAGGCAGCTGTAGCAACTCAAAGAGTCGCCCTGCGACAAGAAGCCACACACACAACAGTGGGGACTGTGAGACTCACCTGGCATCAGGTATTAATACATCAGAGGCAAACACATCTCTAACACCATCCAGCAGCCTTCTCCGCTGGCTTTTATCTGGTGTCCCTGACGTTTTTGGTGTGTGTGCGTGGACATTCTAGTCTTACTTGTTCTCTGGAAGCTTTGGTATCGACTAAAAGAGGCTGGCACTGGGATTCCGGAGGAGCGTGGAGCCGGAGTGTGGTGTGAATCCAGGCTGGTCAGAAGTCTGACTTCCCCCTGCATACAGTGGGATACACACTGCAAACCTGTACCCTCTCCTTGTTAAAAACGTCTGCACGTCTCCCAAGGCAGTGGGGCAGAATGAGGTGCTACACAAAAACTAAACAAGTACCACTTTTGAGTTTCCCTAACGATTCAGATGCTAGGAAATCTGCCCACAACTCCAGGAGACCAGGGTTCAATCCCTGGATCAGGATGAACCCCCGGAGAAGGGATTGGCTACCCACTCCAATACTCTTGCCTGGAAAATCCCATGGACAGAGGAGCCATTGGTGGGCTGCAGTCCATTGGGTTGCAAAGAGTTGGACACGACTGAGTGACTTCACTTTCACTTTTCACTCTCATGCATTGGAGAAGGAAACGGCAACCCACTCCAGTGTTCTTCCTGGAGAATCCCAGGGATGGGGGAGCCTGGTGGGCTGCCGTCTATGGGGTCACACAGAGTCGGACACGACTGAAGCGACTTAGCAGCAGCAGCAACAACACACACAAATTTTACAGTGGTGTTCAATATTGTCTAACTGCACCTTTTCAAAGGAATGATGATGTTATTTAGATGGTTTTATTGTCGTTGTTGATCAGTCGCTAAGTCATGTCCAACTCTTTGCAACCCCATGGACACCAGGCTTCCCTGTGCTCCGCTATCTCCCAGAGTTTGCTCCAATTCATGCCCGTTGAGTCGATGATGCCATCCAACCATCTCACCCTCTGTCACCCCTTTTCCTCCTGCCCTCAACCTTTCCCAGGGTCTTTTCCATTGAGGCAGGTCTTCGCATTAGGTGCCCAAAGTGCTGGAGCTTCAGCTTCAGCATCAGCCCTTCCGATGAATCTTCAGGGTTGATCTCCTTGCAGTCCAAGGGACTCTCGAGAGTCTTCTCCAGCACCACAGTTCAGAAGCATCAATTCTTTGGCACTCAGCCTTCTTTATGATCAAACTATCATATCCACACATGACTACTGGAAAACCCACAGCTTTGACTATATGCACCTTTGTTGGTAAAGTGATGTCTCTGCTTTTTGATATGTTGTCTAGTTTTATCCTAGATGGTACACAACCCATTTCAAGTTTCTGAATGTTCTGAAGGGGAGACTCCTTCTTTAGGACTCCAAATTGAGAGTGACAAACGGATGCCACATACGATCTTTACATATGGTTTGGGAAAGGGCTCTGAGTGGCTGGAGGCACTGCAGTGGACTGCCTCAAAAAAGAGAATGGTCAAGATACAAAGGAGAAATGCATTCCTGAGAAACACTTGGGTCTTGGGCTCCAATTTTAGCCACAGAGGCTAGGTTAAAACTGTTGACCTGAATGTGTGGAAGAGAGGTTTGCTACACTGATTGAACCAGGCAGTGTGAAAAGATTTCTGGTTTTGGATATCTGATATCCTGATATCCTGACCAACTAGCATACAGGCCGCCTGATAAACACAGGACTCCAAGTCGGGAAGATCTTGTGGGATCTAAAACCAGACCAACCAACGGAGACCTGCCTGCTTGAATCACTGCTGGGCGTGAGTTTGTGTCCAAATAACTGATGTGTTTGAAACTATCATCTTCATGACGCTTTTGGTTTTGTCAAAGCTGGATTTTACTTTTCACCCTGAACTGAAAACAGATCAAATCAAACCAAATAAAGAGCATGCTAAAAGTCTTAATTACATATTCATATACACAATTCAGCTTCTGCCTCCCCCAACAGACACAAACACATGTAAACACTCTCAAAAACCACCATAGGATGCATGAAAAAGTTACCATATTTCTTAAGAAAAGGGATAGCGTGTGTAAGTCATTTCATTGTATTCATCAAAAATAAAGCTAATCAAATTTGGATGCAAAATATAGTTAAGACAAGCAATATACACAGAGACTATCTTTTCTCCCCTGTGGTAATCTTGGCTAAATGATTCATATTTTCCTGAAATTCTGCAAACACATAAACTTGAGACCAATTCATAAGACTGAGGATGCTTACTCATTCGGCAAAGATTTGCCGATTATCTACTATGTGCGGATTAAGAGGACCTGCTAAATTAACAACAGCTTTTTCTTAAGCTGAATTTGGAAACAAGTGAACTAAGGGAAATCAAGAGCACTGGAATTAAAAAGTATCATTTGTGGGACTTCTCTGGTGGTCCAGTAAGACGCCATCTTCCAACGCAGGGGACGTGCATTCCATCCCTTGTCAGGGAATGTAAGAAGCACACGCTTCAGGGCAACAAAGCCCTCAAGCTGCCTCAAGAAACTTCTGAGCCCATGGGCCACAAGTAAGACGCAGTGCAGTCAAACATCAATCAATAAATAAAAAGCAGCATCTGTGCTTGATGAAAGCCGACGAGGAAGGTGTAGGTTAGAAGTGCGAGAGACCCTCCGGGTCTGGGTCAGCCTCCACAGATAGCCTTCCATCCCCACCTGCCTGGGCAGGTGTGACCCTGTGTCCCGGTGGCCGGGGTGGGTAGACCAGATGCCCACCTGCTCTCCTGGGGAGGCTGCTCCAACCAGGAGGGAAGTGGGTTGCGGGGCGAAGGCCGGGCATACCCACTTCATTCCAGGCCCACCAGGGGCACAGCCACCCTCTCCTCTGTGCTGGGGAGACGGGGTCAGGCCGCTCATCGGGCCAGAGACCGTGCTACCATCTGAGCAGAGATCACCGCGCCCCAGACTGAGGCTGGCGATGGAGCCAGAGGGTCTGGGGGTGGAGCCAGAGGGTCTGGGGGTGGAGCCAGAGGGCCTGGGGGTGGAGCCAGTGGGTCTGGGGGTGGAGCCAGTGGGTCTGCAGTTGGAGCCAGTGGGTCTGGGCGATGGAGCCAGAGGGTCTGGGGGTGGAGCCAGTGGGTCTGGGGGTGGAGCCAATGGTTCTGGGGTATGGAGCCAGTGGGTCTGGGGCCTGCCTTGCTGGAACGCACAGGACCCATCAGCTCACACGGGAACGACAGGCGCACAGCGGTCCCCTGGGCAGAAGGGATCAACCCCCACGTGCAGTTCAGAGCCAAGGCTGACGCTGTGGGAGACGGAGGCACCCACACACACGGGAGGTGCATGAAACAGCGCCACTCCTGGTCTAGACTGCCCGATGCCTCCCCCCCTCAGATCTTCTCATCACATTCCAAACCTTGGGAGAGTGGCCTTGTCTTTTCTCTAGCCGCCTCTTGTACAATCTTGGAAAAGAAACGGAAGTGCCAAGCCGGACACTAACCCTTCCCGGCCAACACCCTCCCCAACTCTCTGATTCGTCAGAGCCCTGTGTTTCTGGAGCCAAGCCAAGGCTGCCTTCAGTGGAGTCCACCCCGTGCAGCCTTTGGTCCCAGTGGCTGCGGTCATGGCCTCTGAAAGCAGAACCACTGGGGTCTGCAAACCACTCAGCCCCGGAGGCCTGCCGGTACCGCGGGTGCGGCCTCCTGCAAGGCAAGTCTGGAACTCCGCCTTCGTGCCTAAAACAAGGGCAACAAGGCATTCTGGGCCCACAATGGAAGGGATGGCCAAATAAAACTAATCAGCTTAAATGATATTTTAATACATTATTTTTAAAAATCGAAATCAAATTGATGTATGGCAAAAAAAAAAAAAATCACAAGATTGTAATTCAGTTCAGTTCAGTTCAGTCGCTCAGTCATGTCCCACTCTTTTCGACCCCATGAACCGCAGCATGCCAGGCCTCCCTGTCCATCACCAACTCCCAGAGTTCACTCAGAGTCACGTCCATCGAGTCCGTGATGCCATCCAGCCATCTCATCCTCTGTCGTCCCCTTCTTCTCCTGTCCCCAATCCCTCCCTGCATCAGAGTCTTTTCCAATGAGTCAACTCTTCACATGAGGTGGCCAAAGTACTGGAGTTTCAGCTTTAGCATCATTCCTTTCAAAGAACACCCAGGACTGGTCTCCTCCAGAATGGACTGGTTGGATCTCCTGGCAGTCCAAGGGACTCTCAAGAATCTTCTCCAACACCACAGTTCAAAAGCATCAATTCTCCATCCTCCAATTAAAATCAATAAATTTTAAAAGTATTTTTTTAATCTAAAGAGGGGGAAAAAAATCCCACAAGGAACAAAATGTTGAGATATTCAGTGAGGACGTATTGGACCTTGGACTTGAGTGGCTCATGGGGATCCTGGCCCTGATAACAAATACAGTTCACAGGACAGTCTGTAACTGTGACATGTGAAGTAGATACACACTTTTTCTGCCATCCATTACGGTCTCTGTGGGCTTCCCTGGTGACGCAAGTGCTCTGTGAAGACTCTGCCTGCCAATGCAGGAGACGCGCGAGAGAGACGTGAGGTCAATCCTCGGGTGGGGAAAACCCCCTGGAGTAGGAAATAGCAACCCATTCCAATATTCCTGCCTGGAGAATGCCATGGACAGAGGAACCTGGTGGGCTACAGTCCGCGGAGCAACAAAGAGTCAAACACAACTAAGTGACTAACACTTCCACACTTCAGGAATTTAAATCCAATCCCACTGAGTTCTGACACCTGGGGCCATTTGATGACATTAAACAACGTTCCAATTCAAAGCCAACCTAGTCCACTTGATGCTAAGAGATTCTTCATAACCTAAGGCTTGAATCCAAGAGAACTGCTTCCACACTTAACTCAGGTGACCGAGCTTAAGAACAACTTTAAATGTAACACAATTGGCTGCAGGCAATTTTTTCCCTGTGGCAACCTCAGCACAGTATGAAGTGTTAGTCGCTCAGCTATGTCCCACCAGGCTCCTCTGTTCATGGGATTCTCCAGGCAAGAATACTGGAGTGGGTTGCCATTCCCTTCTCCAGGGGATCTTCCCAATCCAGGGATCAAACCGCCCTGCATTGCAGGCATATTCTTTACTGTCTAAGCCACTGGGGGTGGAGGCGGCGGGGTGGGGGGGTCAACATAGTATCAATGGCTTTTTAAAATCTCCAACTTCACATTCTAATGCTCCCCTACAAGCAGGGAGCTTAGATGCAAGTTAAAATCCTGGCACTCAGGACCCCACTGAGCAAGCTCCAGGAATTGGTGATGGACAGCTAGGCCTGGCATGCTACAGTCCATGGGGTTGCAAAGAGCCGGACACGACTGAGCAACTGAACTGAACTGAGGACTTCACTGGTGGTCCAGCGGTTAAGACTCCATGCTTCAAATACAGGGGGTGCCAGTTCGATCCCTGGTTAGGGAACTAAGATCCCACATGCCTCTCCACCAAAAAATATTAATAAAGAAATAAAATCTTGACATGAATTCATGAAATTCTGGCTATGAAATTACCTTACACGTGTCTACTTTTCTTCCAACTGTTTTGATATTTTTCAGGCTTTGTGAATTTCAAGGTTCATGTAAGTACATTTAAAAATAATACTTGTATTTATATTAAAAAATAAAAAATAATACTTGTTAATACATTGTCATAGACTATAAAAAAACCAAAAGCAGATGATTGTTAATTCCTGCCTCCATAATGTCTACCAACCATAAATATGACAATGAAAATAACACATTTTCCTTCAGACAAGTCCCTTCCTCTCTTGTGATGCTTTACGAGTCTGTATGTAAGCTGTGCGGTAGCCGTGAGGATCTTCATACGTCCAGGGCCTCTATGATTCAAGGTCAAGTCACATCACCCTGTACCTTCAGGCCCACATTTTGTTCAGTCCCACACAGGCATGCTCAGCCAGCTTGCTTCCTGGGGCGGCTTTTGACCTAAGATAACCTATCCCCTGAAAACATTTTTGGGTCTGCTATCAATATGGCCCAAGCTGGAATGACTCACTGAAGGGAAAATTCCAACTCGAGCAGAGCCAGTTGGTTAGGCTAAGGCCAGAAGCTTTGAGCCCAAGCCCTATCTGAAGCTTCAGTCAACTTGCTACTGGAGTCATTTCCGAATTCTAAATCTATGTCTAGTTCTCAAGGTTCCCAACCAAGGCCCTGGGCTTAGTACTTCGGTATTCTCAGATCATCTCACCTTTTCTCCTGCAAAGTCGTCTGCCAGGTGGATAGCTGAAAAGTGAAAAGTGTTAGTCGCTCAGTTGTGTCTGACTCTCTGCAACCCCATGGACTAGAGCCCACCAGTCTCCTCTGGTCGGTGGAATTCTCCTGGCAAGAATACTGGAGTGGGCTGCCACTCCCTTCTCCAGGGGATCTTCCCAACTCAAAGATCAAACCCAGGTCTCTTGCATTGCAGGTAGATTCTTTACTATCTGAGCCACCGGGGAAGCTAACTTCCCCGGTAGGTAGCTAACTTGCACCTTTATTACTGAGAAGAGCTAGATTAGAAGATATATATCTTATGTTTATCAACAATGGGCTAAAATCAAATCCCTTGGGGAGGGAGGTGGGAGCGAGGGTCAGGACGGGGGACACATGTACACCGATGGCTGATTCAGGTCAGTGTATGGCAAAAACCACTGCTGCTGCTGCTACTGCTAAGTCGCTTCAGTCGTGTCTGACTCTGTGTGACCTCATAGACGGCAACCCACCAGGCTCCCCCGTCCCTGGGATTCTCCAGGCAAGAACACTGTGTGGGTTGCCATTTCCTTCTCCAATGCATGAAAGTGAAAAGTGAAAGTGAAATCGCTCAGTCATGTCCGACTCCTAGCGACCCCATGGACTGCAGCCTACCAGGCTCCTCTGTCCATAGGATTTTCCAGGCAAGAGTACTGGAGTGGCTTGCCATTACCTTCTCCAGGCAAAAGCCACTACAATATTGTAAAGTCATTAGCCTCCAGTTAAAATTAACAAATTAATTTTTTAAAATAAATAAATAAAATAAAATCGAGTCCCAGAGAATTCCATTTTCCCACTTGAGGAAGGACGGTCGCAAGCGATCGCAGCCACACCCCAGCCATGTATGAGCATATGGGAACTGAGACCACAGAGGCTGAGACCGGAACACGTGGTCTCATCCACCGGGCAGGCTGGGTGAGAAGCACAGACAGAGAAGAAGCAGAGCTATTTACGCCGATCCTCGTCCCGAAGTCACAACGGGTACGTGGTCCCGTTCCCCCGTGGGAAAAGACAGTGGGGCGCAGAGAGACCGTGAATCTTGTGCTAACCTGGTGGAAGTGCAGAGAGAGCACGCGACGGTAGAAAGGGAGGGCATCCTCCCTTCAGCACCTCCTTTCTGCCTGCACTTACTCTACAGCGTCCTTGCTCTTCAGTCGCCAAGTCCTGTCCGCCTCTTTGCCCCCCCGTGGACTGCAGCACGCCGGGCTTCCCTGTCCTCCACCATCTCCCACAGTTTGCCCAAACTCACGTCCCTCGAGTCGGTGATGCCAGCCAACCGTCTCATCCTCTCTCGTCCCCTTCTGCTCCTGCCCTCAGTCTTTCCCAGCATCAGGGTCTTTTTCAATAAGTCGACTCTTAGTGTCCACTGGCCAAAGGATTGGAGCTTCAGCTTCAGCATCAGTCCTTCCAGTGAATATTCAGGGTTGATTTCCTTCAGGATTGAAGAATATATATATATTCTTATATATTCTTATATATATATATATATTCTTATATATTACATATGGAAGCCATATGTATATGTATATGTATGTATATGTATGTACATGTATATGTATGTACATGTATGTATATATATGGCTTCCCTGGTGGCTCAGCTGGTAAAGAAACACCCTGCAATGCAGGAGACCTGGGTTTATATATATATCTATATATCTATATATATATATATGTATATGTGTGTGTGTGTGTATATATATATTTTCTGTTTACACATGTAAGTTATTAATATCCATCTCTAAATGTCAAGAGAGAATGGAAAATCCCCAAATCAAAAATCATACTTTAAAATAAGCTTGTGTTCCTGTTGTTATAAAACTGTGTCCGAAACAAACCAACCCATAAATTCGCATCATAGAGTCAACTGGGAACATCCAAGAAAGAAGACCAGTGAGACAGCCTGGACAGCTGCCACAGCAACCTTTGAAATAAATATTACGGTCAGTTCTTCCCACCTCTTCCCACAGAGTCATGGAAATAAAAGCAAAAATAAACAAATGGGACTTAATTAAACTTAAAAGCTGTCGCACAATGAAGGAAACTATAAGCAAGGTGAAAAGACAGCCTTCAGAATGGGAGAAAGTAATAGCAAATGAAGCAACTGACAGAGAATTCATCTCAAAAATACACAAGCAGCTCATGCAGCTCAATTCCAGAAAAATAAACGACCCAGTGAAAAAATGGGCCAAAGAACTAAACAGACATTTCTCCAGATGGCTAACAAACAGATGGTTAACAAACACACGAATAGATGCTCAACATCACTCATTATCAGAGAAATGCAAATCAAAACCACAATGAGGTACCATCTCAGGCTGGTCAGAGTGGTTGCTATCAGAAAATCTACAAACAGTAAATGCTGGAGAGGGTGTGGAGAAAAGGGAGCCCTCCTATACTGTTGGTGGGAATGCAAACTAGTACAGCCACTATGGAGAACAGTGTGGAGATTCCTTAAAAAACTGGACATAGAGCTGCCATATGACCCAGCAACCCCACTGCTGGGTATATGCACTGAGGAAACCAGAATTGAAAGAGACACGTGTACCCCAATGTTCATCGCAGCACTGTTTACAATAGCCAGGACATGGAAGCAACCCAGATGTCCATCAGCAGACGAATGGATAAGAAAGCTGTGGTACATATGCAGAATGGAATATTATTCAGCAATTAGAAAGAATGCATTTGAATCAGTTCTAATGAGGTGGATGAAACTGGAGCCTATTATACAGAGTGAAGTAAGCTGGAAAGAAAAACACCAATATAGTATACTAACGCATATATATGGAATTTAGAAAGATGGTAACGATGACCCTATATGCAAGACAGCAAAAGAGACACAGATGTACAGAACAGACTTTTGGACTCTGTGGGAGAAGGCGAGGGTGGGATGATTTGAGAGAATGGCATTGAAACATGTATATTACCATATGTGAAATAGATGGCCAGTGCAAGTTCGACGTGTGAAACAGGGCAGTCAAAGCCACTGCTCTGGGACAACCCAGAGGGATGGGATGGAGAGGGAGGTGGGAGGGGGATTTGGGACAGGGGGACACGTGTACACCCATGGCTGATTCACGTCAACGTATGGCAAAAAGCCACCACAATATTGTAAAGTAATTAACCTCCAACTATAATAAATAAATAAAATTTTCAAAAATATATTACGGTCAATTCTTAAGAACTTTCAATATGAGAAAGAAAAAAAAATGAGCTCAATATTACAAGTAAAAAAAGAAGAAAAGCAGTACCCTTTCTTAAAGTATAAATAAATTACTGCCTTTGGAAAAACTGTAAAGAGTTGCATTTTTCATTTAGAAAATATGTGCCTTTTTTTTTGGATAATGCCAGTTACCGCAAAGTAATATAATGATGATAAATTCCTTTTGTGAGTCATCTTGAGAATTAGTTTAAATTCACATTGCAAACCATTTACCCGCTATTACTTTCTCTGTCAACAGCCAGAAGTGAAAAATCTTCCATGAAATCTCAACAGGAAAGATTTCACAGAAGTGACATTCACAAAGGGTGGGTCTTCCCACAGTCATGTATAGAGGAATTATCCACTTTTCCCCAAGTAATCCCAGAATCTCAGTACATGGGAACAGGGAATTTGTAAACAGACACTGTATACATATGTTCCCCGACACCAAAAAAGTGGTCCTCATGCCTTGACACACCAACTAAAATACTCATCAGATCAAGATGGTGACTGTCTGGCCAACTTTGCATGACTCCTACAATTTGGGTAGCACTGATGCTGACCATTTGGAACTACCTCTTGGACTCTGCATTCCATTTCTGATTTACTAGTGGCCTCTGATACTTTGGCCAGAAGTACTGGCTTGTTTCAAGAGAAAGCAGCCTCAGCAGGATGGTTCAAATATAAATGGATTCAGTTACTTGCTAAAGGTCAATCGCATTTGATGGGACTGGCAAGAGTTTCCCAATTTTCCTCAGCAACTATTCCAGCATCATCATTTTTGTAAGCTCAGTTGTGCCTGACTCTTTGCAACCCCCTGGACGGCATCCTGCCAGGCTCCTTTGTCCGTGGGATTCTCCAGGCAAGAATTCTGGAGCGGATTACCATTGCCTACTATTCCAGGGGGTTTTCCCCACCCAGGGATTGAACCCAAGTCTCCACCATCTCCTGCAGTTGGCAGGCAGATTCTTCACCAACTGAAGCACCTGGGAACTTTCTTTAAAATGCTTAGATTCCACAGTGTCTACTGAGCATGCAATGCTAAGACAAGTTATTAAAACTATCCCACGTGGAAACTGGTACATCAAGCACAGCACCGATGGACAAAAATTATTCCCACAAAATGGCATTGGGTTATTGTTTCAGTAGCAAGGAAACTCACGTTTTAGAAGAGAAAGCTGATGACCTTGAACAAACCTTTAAAATATTTGGTAAATGTGTAACAGATGATAAGTTTAAAAAGGTGCAGTATGTGATTTTTGCATGGCATGAATGGAAAAAGCCAGAAAGTTCTTTTGTTTGCCATCCTTTATTGCTTTTACTAAGGCATTAAAAAAAAAAAAAAAAGGAAATTAACAGAGGCAATAATCGGCTAACTTGCAGTATAAGCAGAGATGCAAGGAAAACGGGGAGGTGAGCAATTCAGAACATTAAGAAAAAGAAAACTGTTTCCGTCCATCACAGAAGTTTCAAATGTTGAGCAAAAGCTTTCTCAAATGCCATATTTAGTCATTTCAGGCAAAAAAAAAAAAATCAAGCCCTAAGATAATGATGTGATTCACAGTGTCATCTAATATATCAGATGGCCTCATGGTAGAAAGAGTTAAGAGAGAAAGACTTGGGGTTCAACTAAGAAGTCAAATATGTAAGGCAGATTCGAGACCTTTTTTTTACATATATAAAATAAAGCTTTTAAAAATTTATTTTAAACTGAAATATAATTGCGTCATAATGCTGTGCTGGTCTCTGCTACACACAGCCTGAATCAGCCATACGTAAATACAGACCCCCTCCGTCTGGAGCTTGCCTCCCCATCCCATCCCAGCCATCACTGGGCACCAAGCTGGGCTCCCTGTCTACTTTACCCATTGTCGTCTACATATGTCAATGCCATTGTCTCGATTCACCCTCCCCTCCCCTCCCCCGCCCTGTGTCCACAGGTCCATTTCCTATGGAGACCATTTTCCAGGAAAGAACTCTGGGAAAAAGGGAACAGGACACAGGAACCTCCTGGGTAGCAACTAAAACGGAAACCTACAACATATCTCAGGAATTTATATTCTCAGGGAAACGACAAGCCTGGCCTGGAAAGGACCAGAAGCTCCTGCACAGATATGAAAAAGAGAGGAGGTTTCTAAAGGTCTCCAGGATAAGCTCAGAAGCTCCTTCAGAAGCTCCCGTACAGATATGAAATAAAGAGGAGGTTTCTAAAGGTCTCCAGGATAAGCCAGGCAGGGCGTGTTGCCCAATGTTCAACTTAACACGTGGCCAAAAAGAGTTAGGGAGCAAGGATACGCCCCCTGGAGACCCAAGCAACAAAGCCAGAACCAGAAAGACTGCTGTCCGGTAAGATGGCACAGTTGCCACCTGTTATACTTGCTTCTTATTCTCTCATTTTCTGATCAAAGATATTCACACGCACACTGTTACCACACTGACACTTTATATGCAAGAGGGCAGGCAACTTTTTTTTTTTAATATTTGTTTTTATTTGCCTATGCCAGATCTTAGCTGTGGCACACAGGATAGTCAATCTCTACAGCAAGTGAACTCTTGCTTCTATAGCATGTGGGATCCAGTTTCCCAACTCAGGATGGAACCGGGGTTTCCTGCTCTGGGAGCTCAAGAGTTTTAGCCACTGGGCCAACCAGGAAAGTCCCTGGTTTTACTCTCTTTAAATCAAAAAAAGAGGGTGATGGGGAGTCACCTGAAGAAGAAGAAGAAGAAGAAGAAAACTACACCTCTCTCTAGACCATACTTTGAGCTGGATGCTCTCTCACCGCATGGGACGCAGGGATTCTTTTCTTGGGACTCCCCTGAGAATCGAGTCCAGGAAGCTGCTCTCTGTGTGCACGCGTGCTCAGTCATGTCAGACTCTTTGTGACCTCCATGGACTGTAGCCCGCCAGGCCCCACTGTCCATCGGATTTCCCAGACAAGAAGACTGGAGTGGGGTGCCACTTCCTCCTCCAGGGGGTCTTCGCCACCCAAGGATGGAACCCGGGTCTCCTGTGTCTCTTCCATCGCAGGCAGATTCGTTGCTGCTTGCACCAACAGGAAGTATGCCCCCACGTCTTTTAGACTGGACTTTGGCTGATTTCTGCATGTGTCCCTAACCTTCCCCCTGTGATCTGCTGCTGTTCTGTGCTAATGGGCACAGCACACTTTATTCCTGCTCTCCAAGCACAGACGCAGTCTGTAGTTGGTCCTCGGAAGTGGCGTGTGAACAGAACTCTCACATAAAAGGTCTGGGTCCTCATGAGTGCTTCAGCGGGCCTCTCTCCCTTTCGCTTGTGGCTGGCTGAAATGTGCGGCACCTAGAGCTGGCACTGGGAGCCATGTGACGACGGGAAGGGGCTCCTGCTCTCCTGGGACCTCGAATGCCCAGTGGGAGCTGGGTCTGCCTGTACGCTCCGGGTGGGAGAGAAGTGCGCATCTGTCCTTTTTGGCCCAGTGATGTGTCCTGTCTCTTTGCTACAGCTCCTTAGCTTTCGCCATCACAGTAACACTCAGGGAGGATGCTGAACAGTCCGTAAGCTGGAAACATTCATACAGAGCTGTCTTAATTTCTGTGAGCCTTCCTAGTGGCTCAGATGGTAAAGATTCTGCCTACAACGCAGGAGACCTGAGTTTGATCCCTGCGTCGGGAAGATCTTCTGGAGACAGCAATGGCAACGCAGTCCAGTATCCTTGCCTGGAGAAACCCATGGACAGAGGAGCCTGGTGGGCTACAGTCCATGAAGTCACAGGGTCAGGTAAGACTGAGAAACTAATTCTTTCCCATTCCAAGGATTTGGTTTCACTTAGGTTTCCCAGGTAGCTCACGGGTAAAGAACCCACCTGCTAATTTAGGAGATGTGGGAAGATCCACTGGAGAAGGAAATGGCAACCCACCCCAGTATTCTTGCCTGGAGAGGAGCCTGGTGAGCTATAGTCCATGGAGTCACACAGTCAGTCGCACAGTCAGACAAGACTGCGAAACTAATTCTTTCTCATTCCAAGGATTTGGTTTCAATTAGGCTTCCCAGGTAGCTCACGGGTAAAGAACCTGCCTGCTAATTCAGGAGCCGCGGGAAGATCCCCTGGAGGAGGAAATAGCAACCCGCTCCAGTATTCTCGTCTGGAGAATCCCATGGACGAAGGAGCCTGGCGGGCTGCCGTCCATGGGGTCGAGAAGAATCAGACTTGACAGAGCGACTAACATCTTACTTTCACATCTTAATTTCTACCTGGATTCTATTGGCTCCGATCACTGTTATCAGTGGAGAGGGCCCCAGATGGTTCCAGTTCTCCTTGCCATCACTTCAGAAGTACCACTGAGATAAGCCTTCTTGTGGTCCAAGGAGGAAAGTGTGTGTCTGTGGTCGGGGGAATCCCTGCTTCTAGAAAACAGAAGCCATCACTGCCACGTGTCCATCTCCGCGATCGTCTGTGGTCAAGGGTCAGCAAACACGCGAGTCTGGAGCCAGCCAGAAAGGATGCCCTTGGGATGCAGTCACTGCCCTCTGTCAGCTCTCCAACCCCTTTAGCAATACATTGCTGGCTGCTGCTGCTAAGTCACTTCAGTCGTGTCCCACTCTTTGTGGCCCCGTGGACTGCAGCCCACCAGGCTCCTCTGTCTCTGGGATTCTCCAGGCAGGTAGATGATCTGCCAACAACCAACAGTCAGGTGCCAACCCCAGCCGTGGCTGAACAATGCACCTCAGGGCGTGCAATCAGACCTCGTGACAGCCCAGCCCGGCTGGGAGCCAAGTCTCTCAGGCTAAATTAAATTAATAAAACAGCAGGCGATGCTGGTCCCCCACTGTCTTCCCACAAAATCACAGAGGCGTATAAAAAAGCATCTCCGTGTGCTGCGATGCGCTCCTCTGTCTCTGGCAATCACGTCTGGCTGTGAGAGTCTAACAGAAGGTGGGGAGAGGGGCCAGGTGAACGTGTTTCACAGGCCACAGACCTTCTCACACGCACGCTCAGCACAGTCTCCAAAGGGACAGTCAGGCTAAGTGTGATAAGCCGAACAGAGACGGAGAGCGTACAGCTGCACCCACGTGCAGTCCCATGCCCATTCAGTCGTGCCCGACTCTCTGAGGCCCCATGGACTGTAGCCCGCCAGGCTCCTCTGTCCATGGGATTCTCTAGGCGAGAATCCCGCAGTGGCCTGCCATTCCCTTCTCCAGGGCATCTTCCCCATCCGGGCCTCCTGCACTGCAGGCAGATTCTTTACCATCTGAGCCACCAGGGATCCAGGAAGCACAGTGAGGTCACAGCGCATGCATCTGGTCACCGGAACCAGAAGAGGGCGGGAGAGGGGGCATGTCACAAGAGAGGGGTGAAGTGGAACCTGGTTATTACTTCTTTTGTGCCAAACCAGGGTTAGACTAGCAGATGGGGGCCTGACGCTACGTACCACAACAGTCCTTACAGCTAGAAGGGGACTGAGCTCAACACAGAGGATTAACTGACCCACCCACGCAAGGGGCACGGGATGATTTAGAGACCAGGAAACTGTGTCCAGCAAGAAGGGAGATGTCCAACTATACAAGGCATACTTCCCGGAAATGGACCGACTATGTCCTGTCTGTGTATCAAATGTGTATGCCCTTCAACATCCTTAACCTGTTTGGCTCAATTTTACTTCTCAAAGCTGCTACAGGTGTAAAATTGTTTCCGTCCTTTTTCAAGGGCTTTTTCAAAAGTGTTGGTGTTCTTCTGATGACTAACTTACATACCTCACATATAAATGTTTGCTTTGTTTTAATTACCTAACTACCCCCTGCCCCCTTGGACTGCAAGGAGATCAAACCAGTCTATCCTAAAGGAAATTAGTCCTGAATATTCATTGGAAGGACTGATGTTGAAGCTGAAACTCCAATCCTTTGGCCACCTGATGCGAAGAACTGACTCATTGGAAAAGACTCTGATGCTGGGAAAGACTGAAGGCGGGAGGAGAAGGGGACAGTAGAGGATGAGATGGTTGGATGGCATCACCAACTCGATGGACATGAGTCTGAGTAAACTCTGGGAGTTGGTGATGGACAGGGAGGCCTGGGGTGTTGCAGTTCACGGGGTCACAAAGAGGCGGACACAACTGAGCCACTGGACTGAACTGAGGTCAAAAAAAGTGAAACTGGGCACTTCTCTGGAGGTCCAGTGATTAGGACTCCGTCTTACAATGCAGGGGATACGGGTTCAGTCCCAGCTCCGGGAACTAGGATCCCACATGCTGCCACAAGTACTGAAGCCTGTGCACCCTGGAGCTGGTGCTCCACGAGAAGGGAAACCATTGCAGTATAAAGCCTGCACATCTCAAGTAGAGAGGAGCCCCCGCTCTCTGCAACTAGGGAAAGCCCACATGCAACAAGGAAGGCTCAGCACAGCCACACAGAAATGAATTAAAATAAAATTTTTTAAAAAAGGATGAAGGACAGTAGTCCTTCCCGCAGTGAGTTGGCCTCCTCTCCAACAGAAAGGACTGGGTGCTCTACATTCCTTCATATGGAGCAGCCGCCATGCTAGGCTGGCTAATCAACTTTGTTTTTATTGACCAAATAATTTCACGTACATGAAAATAGGCACTGCGCTTCAGGGGTTGTCTGTCACCAAAAAAAAAAAAAAAGAAGATATCACATTAAATTCAAGATTCAGATAAACAGGAGTAAATTGTTTAGCATATGTATACCTCACGCTCAAATGAAAACCTGTTTCGCTGAAGTTCAGGTTTCACCAGCTGCCGTGTGTTTCACCTGCCAGGGGTAAATAGGACAGAAGGCGAGGATGACGAAGCTCTGGCACTTCGTAAGGAGACTGCGAACAGCGTAGCCTGAGTTGGTGTCGGAAGACTCCCACATATTGATGATATTCTGAAAGCTGAAACCACCTACTGTCAGCCCCAAACTTTCATTCCACCCTATCCTTCAGGTATGGGCTCAGTAGCTTTAGTCGTGTCCGACTCTTTCAGACCCCGTGGACTGTAGCCCACCAGGCTCCTCTGTCTACAGGATTCTAGTAAGAATTGAATCTCCAGTCTATGTCTGATGCAGGATGCAGCATGCTTGGGGCTGGTGCATGGGGATGACCCAGAGAGATGTTATGGGGAGGGAGGTGGGAGGGGGGTTCATGTTTGGGAACGCATGTAAGAATTAAAGATATTAAAAAAAAAAAAAAAAGATCAACATCAAAAAAAAAAAAAGAGTACTGGAGTGGGTTACCGCGCCCTCCTGCAGGGAACTTCCAGGGATTGAACCTACGTCGCTTGAGTCTCCTGCATTGGCAGGTAAATTCTTCACCAGTAGCACCGCCTGGAAAGCCATCCCTCAGGTATACGTTGTACACTATTCTGAGAGACTTCCCTGGTTGTCCAGTGGTTAACACTTCACCTTCCCATGGAGAGGGTGTGCGTTCAATCCCTGATCTGGGAGTTAAGATCCCAGATGCCTCTTAGCCAAAAACCAAACCAGAAAACAGAAACAATACTGTAACAAAAAGCAAACCAGAAGCCAGAAACAACATTGTTACAAACTCAATAAAGACTTTAAAATGGTCCACATTAAAAAAAAAAAAAACTGTATCATTTAGCCAAGTTTTTTTTCTTTTTATTTACTCCCTCAATGAACTGTATCCTTACATGATACAGAATCAACCATAAAGGAAACTTACTGGCTAATAAGTCCTTGGTAGGTTAAAAAAAAGTATTTTTCCCCACTGTAAAGTTGTATCTCAAAGGGAAGAGAAATAGCTGTAAAGGCCAAAAAAATTAATCATGGGATATTCTCAGAGGTACATGATGGTGTTACACCTCAGTCGTGATTAACATTTTCTGAGATTTTCTTCATTCCTTCTCTTAAGTAATGAAAAGCTGGGAACACATCATTTGTTTTCTCTTAAGTAATGAAAAGCTGGGAACCTTGCCAAAAAGTTATCTGACAGATGCTATCTGATCATTTCAGTGACTTCCATCATTTTTCACATCTTGGTAATCAGACTTCAGAGGCCGAATTCATGCAGAGTCTGGTGGGCTGCTGCTACAAAACTAGACCCCAGAAATAAATTAAGCAGAAAACGCTAGCAAGCCTGGGGACACGGGGTGTCCTGAGGGTCTCACCTGAGGCTTGGTTTTCAGGAATCCACGGTTTCTTATTTTGTGCTTCATTTCAACTCATCTTTTCACTTCTGCTCCACACACTGAATTACCTGCAGGGAGCCATTCTTGATTTCCTCTTGAGAAGATTAACTTCTGGCAAATCTTCTGGAGTTTGGAGGGAAAAAAAAAAAAAAACAACCCTGCAGGTTCTATCTCATTAGTTACTCATACTTGAATTAAACCATGATAATGTTCTCAAAGAAAACCAAGGCCACAGAAAGGGCAGACTTATTTTTAAATGTTTGCTGACTATGATAATAGTTGAGATTTGTCCAATCGGACCTCCAATGACTTGAGACATGAACCCACCTGGCCTGGGTACATAAGGATGTCTTGGGATTCCCTTGTGGCTCAGCTGGTAAAGAATCTGCCTGTAATGTGGGAGACCTGCGTTCAATCCCTGGGTGGGGAAGATCCCCTGGAGAAGGGAAAGGCTACCCACTCCAGTATTCTGGCCTGGAGAATTCCATGGAATGTATAGTCCACGGGGTTGCGGAAGTCGGACACGACTGAGCAACTTTCACTTTCACTTTCTAATTATATTAATTTGTGTCTTTGACATACCAGCAAAGTCACAACAAGAAAATCTCAGCTTTCCAGAATTTGGTGCATATTCGGCCCAAAGGATTATTCTTCATGATAGTAACGGATTCGCAGGACATGCAAACTCAATCCCAAATCAGCCTAGACAGGAAAAAAGATGCTACTTATATCGATTTTTTTTTTTTGCCTTTTCATTGATACTGTTTAAAAAAAATAAAAGAAAAAGAAAACTGACCGCCAAACAATTGATGCATTCAAACTGTGGTGTGGGAGAAGACTCTTGAGAGTCCGTTGGACAGTAAGGACATTAAACCAGTCCATCCTAAAGAAAATCAACCCTGACTATTCATTGGAAAGACTGATGCTGAGACTGAAGCTCCAATCCTTTGGCCACCTGATGTGAAGAGGTGACTCACTGGAAAGACCCTGATGCTGGGAAAGATTGAGGGCGGGAGAAGGGGATGACAGAGGATGGGACGGTTAGATGGCATCACCGACTCAGTGGGCTTGGATTTGAGCAAACTCTGGGAGATAGTTCAGGACAGAGGAGCCTGGCATGCTGCAGTCCAAGGGGTCACAGAGAGTCTAACATGACTTAGCGACTGAATAACAACAAGAATATAGACACTCGGGTGTGAGGGGGGAAGACCAGTGAATCAGACAGATATTCAGAGCTGCTCATCGCTGCTCTCAGGACCAGACCAAAAGGAACATCCGTTCTCACACAAAACTCCCTCATTCATGAGAACTAGGCGTGACAGATAGTTTTCATCCTGAGACACACTCATAACCAAGGGCGGTCACTCCTGTTCTAAGGCATCGGGAGGTCATCAAGGGCAGCGGTTTCCAACATTCTAGGCACCAGACACCAGTTTCGTGCAAGACAGTTCTTCCACGGACCAGGGTGTGCAGATGGGTTTGGGATGATTCAAGCATGTTACATTTATCAATCCCTGGGTCATGAAGATACCCTGGAGGAAGAAATGGCAACCCATGCCAGTATTCTTGCCTGGGAAATCCCATGAACAGAGGAGCCTGGAAGGCTACAGTCCACGGGGCAGCAAAGAGTCGGACATGACTGAGTGACTTCACTTTCAGTATCCACCTGAAAAGACACTAGGAGGGTGTGTGTACGAGAGACACGCGGCCTGAACAATCAAGTCTAGGACTCCTTTTCTCTACAGTAACGATCAAAGTGGGAGAAGGCAATGGCACCCCACTCCAGTACTCCTGCCTGGAAAATCCCATGGACGGAGGAGCCTGGTAGGCTGCAGTCCATGGGGTCGCTGAGGGTCGGACACGACTGAGCCAGTTCACTTTCACTTTTCACTTTCACGCACTGGAGAAGGAAATGGCAACCCACTCCAGTGTTCTTGCCTGGAGAATCCCAGGGACGGGGGAGCCTGGTGGGCTGCCGTCTCTGGGGTCACACAGAGTCGGACACGACTGAAGTGACTTAGCAGTACCAGTAGCAGCAACGATCAAAGTGAGGTCTACGGGTGCGCTGATTGGCTGCTTGAAAGCCAAGAGAAGGATTTCTTCCAGAACAGGCCATTGTGGACACAGAGCGGGGAGGAGAGGTTGGAACAAAGGGGAAGAGACTCATTGAAACAGACACATTACCATATGTAAAATAGATGTGTGCTCAGCTGCTCACTCATGTCCGACTCTCTGCGACCCCATGGACTGTAGCCCACCAGGCTCCCCTGTCCATGGGATTGTCCAGGCAAGAATACTGGATTAGGTAGCCTCTCCCTTCTCCAGGGGATCTTCCTGACCCAGCAACTGAATCCGGGTCTCCCACGTTGTTTATTGTCTGAGCCTCCAGGGTAAGATAGCCAGTGGAAATTTGACGGATGACACAGGGAACTCTGTGACAACCTACAGGGAGGTGGGCTGGGAGGTGGAAAGGAGCTTCACGACAGCAGACGTACATACACCTGTGGCCGATTCATGTCAACGTATGGCAGAAACCAGCACAATGTCATAACGCGATGATCCTCCCATTAGAAATAAATAAATAGTAAAATAAAAACTACCATCATCTTTGAATTAGAAACTGTCAAACGTGAGAATGGGGTGAGGGTCCTAAGACCAGCTATTAACAAACGCTTCATAAAACTGGAGAGGGAGGCGGGGGTGTTTCTCCCCCTGGTCGCAAGACTGTGAAGCTGTTATCTTTGCAAAGTGGATGTTTTTGTTCCCAGAGAAGCAGAAAGAAGTTTTTCACGCTAATAAACAGGCCATATCTGAAGTGTTTTTCATGATCCCTTCCTGTACATCTAGACGTTGAAAGGTACAATATTGTAATTGGCCTCCAATTAAAATAAATAATTTTTTTTTAAAAACAAAAGGTTTTCTCTCCTCTCCCCTCCTGCCCTTTCATTTGTTTCTTGCTTCTAAGTCTGAAGTTGAAAGGTTTACAGCCTGTTCTAAAAGAAAGATGGCTATTTTGGATTAGTATTAATTTGGCTCGGTTAAATAAATATTCATCTGCAAATTAAATGCTTTCAGTCAACCCAGTTCAGTCCCTCACTCGTGTCTGACTCTTTGTGACCCATGGACTGCAGCACGCCAGGCCTCCCTGTCCATCACCAAGTCCCGAAGTTTACCCAAACTCATGTCCATCGAGTCGGTGATGCCATCCAGCCATCTCATCCTCTGTTGTGCCCTTTTCCTCCCACCTTCAACTTTTCCCAGCATCAGGGTCTTTTCAAATGAGTTGGTTCTTCACATCAGGTGGCCAATGTATTGGAGATTCAGCTTCAGTCTTTCCAGTAGGTTTTAAATAAAATCCATACTAGTGACAGGAATATTGAAAACTAAAGTAAGCAAAGCTGTTTTGGCCTGAGCATACTGTTTCCAAATTAGATTTTATGTGTATAAATGTATAATTTAGTATCTATAAAATCTGTATGAACATACACTTCTGTGAATTATGGCTGCATGTATATATATTTTATGTTTATAATACATAATGATCCCACCTATCTATTGTGACAACTCTAAGGATAAAAGCAGTATATAACCAATAGTAAATTATGGTTCACTTATCCTTTGCAGGAATAAATATTTTATTTAAAAAAATATTTTAATGGGCCAATACTTGACTTGTGTGTATTTTATTTCAAGCATTTAGTTCTTCCAAGATTTATAAATTTGGATCATAAAAACAGTTACAGTTCTGGCAAACAATTTTACGGAGTTTTTTTGTAGATAAACACATGGATCAGTACATGCATGCTCGGTCACTCACTCATGCCTGACTCTTTTGTGACCCCATGGACTGTAGCCTGCCAGGCTCCTCTGTCCGTGGGATGTCCCAGGCAAGAATACTGGAGTAGGGTGCCATTTCCTCCTCCAGGGGATCTTCCCAACACAGGGACTGAACCCATGCTTCCTGCATTGGCAGGCAGATTCTTTACCACTGAGCCACCTGGGAACCCCTAAATACCTGGATACTATTTTAAAATCCATAATTCCCGATTCTGGGATAAAAGTATGCCAGCAGTTGAAACACAGTGGTTTATTGTGACAAAAAGCACTAATCTGGAAATAATCACAGCACTAAAAAAAACACTAAACAACAGAACTGCCTCACAACATTTTCCAGGATCAAACAGAAAACCAAAGATTTTTGATGTAGTCAGTCTAAAAGATTTTTAGAATATTACTGACTTTCATTTACTTTAATGCAAAATACTATTGAAATTAATAATAAAATGTATTCTAAGTTCTAAAAAAGAGAATGAAGAAACAAAGGTTGATTCAGTGGCAAAGAATCTGCCTCCAATACAGAAGATGCATGTTCAGTCCCTGAGTGGGGAAGATCCTCTGGAGAAGGAAATGGCACCCCACTCCAGTATTCTGGCCTGGAGAATCCCATGGACAGAGGAGCCTAGCGGGCTTATAATCCACAAGATCACAGAGTCAGACACAACTGAGCAACTAAGCCACCACCGACTGCTCACAAGTAGAACATGGGTTTGCTGCTGCTGCTAAGTCACTTCAGTCATGTCCAACTCTGTGTGACCCCATAGACGGCAGCCCACCAGGCTCCACCGTCCCTGGGATTCTCCAGGCAAGAACACTGGAGTGGGTTGCCATTTCCTTCTCCAATGCATGAAAGTGAAAAGTGAAAGGGAAGTCGCTCAGTCGTGTCTGACTCTTCGCAACCCTATGGACCGGAGCCTACCAGGCTCCTCTGTCCATGGGATCTTCCAGGCAAGAGTACTGGAGTGGGGTGCCATTGCCTTCTCTGGAACATGGGTTTAGGGAGGTCCAAAGGGAGTTCCATAGGCTTCCCTGGTGGCTCAGACAGTAAAGTGTCCGCCTACTATGCGGGAGACTCAGGTTCGATCCCTGGGTCGGGAAGATCCTCTTGGAGAAGAAAATGGCAACCCACTCCAGTACTCTTGCCTGGAAAATCCCATGGACAGAGGAGCCTGGTAGGCTACAGTCTACGGGGTCACGAAGAGTCGGACATGACTGAGTGACTTCAGTTTCACTTTCACTTTCTTTCAAAGGGAGGTCCAAAGTATATATTGGGCTTCCCTGATAGCTCAGTTGGTAAAGAATCTGCCTGCAATGTAGGAGACCCCAGTTCGATTCCTGGGTCAGGAAGTTTCCCTGGAGAAGGGATAGGCTACCTCACTCCAGTATTCTTGGGCTTCCCTGCTAGCTCAGCTGGTAAAGAATCCACCCACAGTGTGGGAGACCTGGGTTAGATCCCTGGGTTGGGAAGATCCCCTGGAGAAGGGAAAGGCTACCCACTCCAGTATTCTGGCCTGGAGAATTCCATGGACTGTACAGTCCATGGGGTTGCAAAGAGTCAGACACGACTGAGCGACTTTAGAAGAAAGTATATTCAGTGACACCAGTTACTACAAAAATAGCCTCATGCACGTGGGAAATGACAAAGGCTTGAGGTAAAGCAGTGCCGAGAGGGAACTGAACCAGATTCAGATCTGGAATAAATGACTGGATTCGGAGGACAGGAAAAGGAGAATTGTATTTCCTAATTAGGCACACAAGGCATTGGACTGCCTTGCAACGTATTCAAGTAAACTTGTGTTCATCAGAAATCTCGCCTATGCACTCTTCTCCAGGGCTGTGGCAGGAAGTCATCACTAACTCAGTGGCTTCACACAAGCCAAATTTATTATCTTACAGTTCTGAAGGCTAAAAGTCCAAGACGGGTTTCACTAGGCCAACGTGAAGATGTCTGCAAGAATCCAGTACCTTCCCGAAGCTCAGGTAAGAACCCTGGAGGAGCCCACAGTCCTTGACTCCCAGCCCCTTCCGCCACCTTCAAAGCCAGCCTGGGCTGGTCCAGAGCTTCTCACACTACCCCCCTGCCCACCTCCTCCACCTGTCAGAACCCCTGGGATGACACTGGATCAGTCTGAATAATCTACTTTGTGTCAGTAGATGGGGAGCCTTAATTCCATCTGCAGCGTTGCCACGGAAAGCCACAAGTTCAGAGACTCCAGGAACTACAATGGAGGCATCTATGAGGAGTAGGCTTCTTATTCTGCCTTCTACAGTGTGCGTGCAGGCTAAGTCCCTTTGGTCGTGTCCGACTCTTTTGCAATGCTATGGACTGTAGCCCTCCAGGCTCCTCTGTCCATGGGAATTCTCCAGGCAAGAATACTGGACCGGGTTACCATGCCCTCCTCCTTCAGGGGATCTTCCGGACCCAGGGATCGAACCTGCGTCTCTTACGTCTCCTGCATTGCCAGGTGGGTTCTTTACCACGAGCGCCACCGGGGCAGCCCGCCTTCTACAGCAGTGGTCCCCAACCTTTTTGGCACCTGGGATGGGTTTCATGAAAGATAATTTTTCCACAGACCTGCGGCAGGTGTCAGGGGGATGGTTTGAGGATGAATCAAGCATATTACATTTTATTTCTTTATTTCCATTATTATTACATCCTCTCTGTGCTGGCTTCCCTGGTGGCTCAGACGGTGATGAATCCGCCTGCAAGGTGGGAGATTTGGGTTCGATCCCTGACTCGGGAAGATCCCCTGGAGAAGGGCATGGCAACCCACTCCAGTATTCTGGCCTGAAGAATCCCATGGACAGAGGAGCCTGGTGAGCTCAGTCCAGGGGGCGGCAAAGAGTCACACACGGCTGAAAGGGGTAGCTGTGGTGCTTGGACATCGGATTTGACGCTCCACAGCGCAAAGGCCAGAACATGAAGCTGGGGATTTCCAATACAATGAAAGGGCCTGAGAAGTGTCTCAGGGATGAATCTTCAGGGTGGAGAAGAAGACATGTCTGTGAAGAAAAGAAAGAAAAAGCAGGTGGAGGAGAAAAGGCATCCTGAAGAGGATCGCAAAAGTAAGACATGGGTGAGGGGAAAGGTGCGAGCAAAGGTCTCTGACTGGACATTAAGCTATGCCTGAGAAACTCTTGACATGTTGAAATAGTGTACAAACAGCCCCAGAGGTAACAGGCTTAATTCTGACCACAGCAAAGACATACAAAACATTGCTATTTCTGCTGGATAATGTACATTGTATAAAACATGGCAAACATATATACATGATTTCATATTTCTGTCCACGTTTGAATCTCGTCTGAAACCCTCTACCCATAAATGGAGTGTCAGACTGAAGAGAGCTATTCTAAGTAAGAATTTTCCATGGATTGTTATGGCTGGATGCAGTGAACTTGAAATTAAAAAAAAAAAAAATCTCCTTGGTGGTTTCATTTACATTAATGCGGTGCATTCCTGTGAAATGTCTGTATCTAATGATGAATGATCAACCCTTCTTAACTCTAACAAAAAAAAATTTATCATGGAAGGACCACGTTAGTGGTAGTTTGTGTTAGCATGACTTTGGAGAGTAATCTTTGGTCATTCTGTAAGTTTGTTTTCATCTCCCTTTCATTAAGTCTTAAAATATTCAATTAATTTGATAATACTCTTTAAGATGCAGTCTACACACAGACACACACACACAGACACACACAACACACACACACACACACACGGCTTCCCTGATAGCTCAGCAGGAAAGAATCCACCTGCCCAGGCAGGAGACACGGTTTGGATCCCTGGTTTGGGAAGATCCCCTGGAGAAGGCAACCCACTTCAGTATTCTTGCCTGGGAAGTCCCATGAACAGAGGAGCCTGTTGGGCTACAGTTCACGGGGTCACAGAGAGTCAGACACGACTGAAGCAAGTAAGCAGAATGACAAAGGTAAATCTTCTGGCCTATTCAGGAAGGATTTCAGTAGGAGACAGGGCAGAGACGGCTGTCAGAGAGTCAGTGAGGCGCTTCTGGAGAGAGGCCCTAAGTCTGAGCTGGGACGTGGTGAACCAACTAGGAGCGGATCATACAAGACCCTAAGAAATGGGAGAGGAGAGTGGACATAGTTCTGAGGTTTTGAGATGGGCCAGTGGCGAAGTAAGCAATTCAAACTGGAAAAAAGAGGAAGTAGAGCTCTGGGGAGACACTGACCAGCCAGGTGGCCACTGGAAGACTCACAGAGCTTAAGGGGAGGACTGGAGAAGAGGGAGGTTTGAAAGTGAGGTTAGCTGCTGAGATGCAAGTGCTTATAGCAGAGACACACCTTTTTTTTTTGCTTTCTTTATTGCCTCCCAAAATACTCCTCTATTTTCCCTCATGTTAAACTTTTTATTTTGTATTGAGGTATAGCTGATTAATGGGCTTCCCTGGTGGCTCAGAGGTTAAAGCATCTGCCTCCAATGCAGGAGACCCGGGTTCGATCCCTGGGTCGGGAAGATCCCCTGGAGAAGGAAATGGCAATCCACTCCAGTATTCTTGTCTGGAGAATCCCATGGATGGAGAAACCTAGTAGGTTACAGTCCACGGGGTCGCAAAGAGTCAGACACGACTGAGTGACTTCACCTTCACCTTGATAGCTGATTAACAGTCTTGTCATAATTTCAGACAGACAGCAAAGGGACTCAGCCATACACGGACATGGATCCATTCTCCCCAAAACTCCCCTCCCATCCAGGCTGCCACATGACACTTAGCAGAGTTCCCTGTGCTGTCCAGCAGGTCCTTGCTGGTTCTCCATGTTAATTACAGCCGTGTGTCCATGTCCATCCCAGACTCCCTGACTGTCCCTTCCCCCATCCATTCCCCCTGGGAAGCATAAGGTTATTACAGAGTATTGAGCAGAGTTCCCTGTGCTGTCCAGCAGGTCCTTGCTGGTTCTCCATGTTAAATACAGCGATGTGTACATGTCCATCCCAGACTCCCTAACTACAGTATGGCAACCCTTATAAGCAGAATCTAAAAAGCAATGGTACAAATGAACTTATGTACAAACAAATTCAGAAACAGATTCACAAACTTAAAGAATGAACTTAAGGTTCCTACTTAAAGGGAAGGATACAGGGAAGAGATACACCCTTTTAATTTACAGGAGACCCAGCTTTGATCTGGCCAAGCCTCTGACTCTCATTAAGAGTTGAGCTTGTCCAACTTGACAGTGAGATAAAAGGGAGTGAACTGAACGTCATATATCACTGCCATCTTGTTTAAATATCACGCGTAAGGATTTTACTAGCTCATAACCAAATGTGCCCTCAGACGAGGCTAATGATGCTTCAAAAGCAGGGGGCAGGCATAAGGGAGTGTTTATATTTTAATCTGAGGCAGGACACTGGCAAGAGAGGGTAAGGATGACGTAGCCAGATAAATCACCCCGCAGTGAGCCAGGACATATAAACATTTCATCCAGGGGGACAGCAACTGAGACTGACTCGGTTGAAGTGGCATCTTGGCGAACCTCTGTACACGCTCATACGATGAGCTTCTAAATTAACTTTTGCTTGCTTCTCCTACACTTGAAATGTTTGTCATGGAGTATCATTTGCACAGATGAAGTGATTTACTCTTGTTTACCCAATACTTTCTCTTCCTTACACAACTAAAAATGTTTCCCCTTAATGTTACGCTATTGTTTAGAACTTTTATTTGCAATTTTTTACGCTTATTCTTTCAATGTTACATTGTAAAAAGTTAACATATTTTGACTCCATATGTAACTATAAACTCATTATATAAAATCAAAGATAGTTCAACAATCATGAAAAGCATAGGACAAACGGGTAGTCTCTTCTATTCCCCATGTGTGTATTGAGCTTCTGTCAAATAAATACGTTTAAGAGATAATGTATAAGTGTCCAGCACTGTGACTGGGCAATGTACAATCAATAAAGAGTTCTATTCTCCCCTGTTCAGGAGAGTGGAGATGCTGACTTGAAATTCAACATCAAAAAAACCAAGAGCGTGGCATCCGGTCCTGTAACTTCATGACAAATAGAAAGGGGTAAAGTGGAAACGGTTACAGACTTTTGTTTTTCTTGGGCTCCAAAATCAATGCAGAGGGTGACTTCAGCCATGAAATTAAGAGACGCTTGCTCCTTGGGAGGAAAGCTATGACAAACCTAGGCAGCATATTAAAAAGCAGAGACATCACTTTGCCAAAAAAGGTCTGTATAGTCAAAGCTATGGTTTTTCCAGGAGTCACGTACACATGTGAGAGTTGGATCACAAACAAGGTTAAGACAAAAAACTTTAAGTGTGTACACTTTAATGATGTCTCAAAAAATACATATATATATAAGGTTCAAATCCATACCTCTCTTTCATACAGGTAAGGGGGTTACAGGTTTTGAGGCTTTCTGGGTAGCGTGACTTAGTTTATACCCGACATGAAACTGGTCCCTGGTGCTGAGAAGCCTGGGGACCGGTGACTTAAAGGGCCTAACGCTGAAATGAAAACTAGTATAGGTGTACAATAAGAGATTGCTGACCGATGAAACTCACTCCCAGACCATCTTTTCACCTAAACACGGGTGGGAATGAATGTTAGGAGCCAAAAACACTGAGAAAGTGCAATGAAGTCATGTCATGAAGCCCCAGAGCAGCCAGATCAGATGAATAAACTGTGGAAGAAGAGGAGGAAAAACCCATGCATTTGGTAAAGCTTTCATTGCTTCAAACAATAATGTGAAGAGGGAGAGTACCAAGCACGTAAGCTCTACGTTTTCAACGGATCTGAATTCATTACCCTGCAGAGCAGGGCCAGATGTTTAAAGGGATTGTTACATGACGCAGAACTGGGTGGGGCATACCAGTTGTTACGGCGACGTGCGTGAGGAAGCCCACACTGAGTGGGTCTTTCCACGTATACATTACATCTCCTTGAATGCTGAAAATCAATGGGGAAAATTAAACAAACACTAGATGGCTATTCCTTCGGTTGCTCTAAAGTTTAGCTGTTGGTGTCAATCGCTCGCTTGTGTCCGATTCTTGGCCACCCCATGGACTGTAGCACGCCAGGCCTCCCTGTCCATCACCATCTCCCAGAGTTTGCTCAGACTCGTGTCCATTGAGTCCGTGATGCCACCCAACCATCTCATCCTCTGTCATCCCCTTCTCCTCCCACCTTCAATCTTTTCCAGCATCAGGGGCTTTTCCAATGAGTCGGCGCTTTGCATCAAGTGGCCAAAGTACTGGAGCTTCAACTTCAGCATCCGTCCTTCCAGTGAATATTCAGGACTGATTTCCTTTAGGAGGGACTGGTTTGATCTCCTTGCAGTCCAAGGGACTCTCAAGCACCATAATGTGAAAGCATCAATTCTTTGGCGCTCAGCCTTCTTTATAGTCCAGCTCTCACATGGGTACATGACTACCGGCAAAACCCTAGCTTTGACTAGATGGACCTCTGTCAGCAAAGGGATGTCTCTGCTTTTTAATATGCTGTCTAGGCTTGCCACCCCACTCCAGTACTCTTGCCTGGAAAATCCCAAGGACAGAGGAGCCTGGAAGGCTGCAGTCCATGGGGTCGCTAAGAGTCGGACACCACTGAGCGACTTCACTTTCACTTTTCACTTTCCTGCATTGGAGAAGGAAATGGCAACCCCCTCCAGTGTTCTTGCCTGGAGAATCCCAGGGACGGGGGAGCCTGGTGGGCTGCCGTCTATGGGGTCGCACAGAGTTGGACACGACTGAAGCGACTTAGCAGCAGCAGCAGGGTTGTCACAGCTTTCTTTAACAATTACTCCATGATTTTTGAAAAGAAAAACAGGAGGTAATGTGGTATATAGAATATTCTCAAGAATCTGGGGAGAAAAAAAGGATCTCTCGTCCTTGTTTTTTCATGAACTGTCAACGTGACCTTGGTCATGCATTATACTCTCCCTAGAGCACTATCTCCTGTACTTAGAATAACAAGTGTGTCTTCTCAGCATCTTAGATCACTTTCACCTTAGAGTGTGTATCATAATGAAACACTGCAAACACATTCCGTGGTTTTCACTATGGATTTTTTCTTTTGGCATCACCCAGCCTCACTTGATGGATGTCCACAATCTGCCTGATCCCGTCACCCCCGGCTTCACAGACTCACACTCCTGGTTGACGAAGATTCACTGCTCCTGTCTGACCACAATCAGTCCGTCAGCCTTTCACCCGAATGGCCCCACACAGACAGCCAGCTGAACTATTCTATGGCCCTGATTTTCTGCCGTTTTATATGGCCACAGTTTAAGTGATAGGGCAGCTTAGCATGATCCCAGACTGTTTTCTTTTCTTAAATCTTCACACACCCCATCTACCCTGCTCTATCACTGCAGCCAAAGTTAGGAGGGAGAAGATTTGAATTGCATGACTTTCTGATCCAGGGGTGAATACTAACAGTTTTCCAGATCTCATTGATTCCTTCTGGTGAATTCAAATATATTTCAATCACCTGTTGTTTTATTAAGTAGAAAATTCATCAACCGCCACCCCACCCCGACCGCCCAATCTACCAGCCATTGTCTTCCCAGACCTAACTCAACAAGAAAAAAACATCCAGGCAAAGGATGCTGTGAATACAAAGCAAGTTCATAGAATGTACCCAGCACAGAAGAACAGAAATACAGCCTTACTGAGTTAGACGATCTTCATCATATTTTCCATATAAGCAGAACTTTGTTTAGAATTATTTTATTGTTTTGGATGACTGTTGTCTCAACTATAAATTGGCGCTTGCCAAGAGCATTTGCCAGGACCTCCCTGGTGTCTCAGATGGTAAAGAATCCACCTGCAATGCAGGAGACCCGGGTTTGATCCCTGGGTCGGGAGGATCCCCTGGAGGAGGAAACGGCAAACCACTCCAGTATTCTTGCCTGGAGAATCCCATGGACAGAGGAGCCTGGTTGGGCTACAGTCCAAGGGGCTGCAAAGAGTCAGACATGACTGAGCGACTTCACTTTCCTTCACTTTTTCTGTGGAGACTGAACCCTGTGCTTTGCAGCTGTTGAGCTTAAATGCCCCGAGGGGCGGAGTGAGGCACTCTGTGCTCCAGGGAATCTGGTGGGACAGGGCTCTAGATAGTTAGATATGTTCAGGAGGTGATTTCAGGATCTTTTCACATCTAGAGCAGCACTAAACCCCTTCCTGCTGACATCAGCTCCTCTGACTGGCAGGAAACCTCTTATAAAATGAGTGCTTCCTTGCATAAACTCCCCCCTTCACCAAACTCTTATATATGCACCTCCCCTCACTGCCTCTCAGGAGCAGGCTCTCAGAACTATTGAGGTGCTTTCTCCCAGGCTGCAGTCTTCATATTGTCCCAAATAAAACTTAACTCACAACTATTACATTGGGCATCTGTTTTTAGTTAGCCGTTGGTACTCTTGCCTGGAAAATCCCATGGACGGAAGAGCCTGGTGGGCTGCAGTCCATGGGGTCACTGAGGGTCGGACACAACTGAGCCACTTCACTTTCACTTTTCACTTTCATGCATTGGAGAAGGAGGTGGTAACCCACGCCAGTGTTCTTGCCTGAAGAATCCCAGGGACGGGGGAGCCTGGTGGGCTGCCGTCTCTGGGGTCGCACAGAATCGGACACGACTGAAGCGACTTAGCAGCAGCAGCAGCGGCGGCAGAGGGATACTGGCAGAAAATATTTGGTTAGAAAACTCACATGATAAAATTCTACATTAAAATGATCTCCTATTTCCTGCAACAGCACTGAAGTGGCTGGTCCTTTTCCTTTCCTGTGTTCCTGGAATGCACATTTTGGGCGTTTGTGAAACTTTTACCAGACCCACTCCGACAATTCACATTTTAGGATAACAGGACTAGACTTATCAATAGAAAGATCCTGCCAGACCTTCTCCCATAAGATACATTTTGAGATATCAGGATTAGTCAGAAGGTTTTCAGGAAGGAGAAACTGTCCTCAAGCAGGATACACTGTTGTTCCATAATCCTTAGTACAGAGTTTAAACTGAGCGGTTTGTTGTGTAGTCATCAGTTCCGGCTTAAAGAGAAAAAAAAAAGAAACCCTTTATATGACTAACACTAAGGAATGCAGAGGGAAAAAAAAAAAAGATGTTTGTCCTTTCCTCCTCCTTGAGAATCCCAGACCCCTATCTCCTCCTCTGGGATCCTGGACTTCTTTTATCAATCTGCCTAGGAATTGACTCTCTCACAGCTACACATATACATTCAGTTCACTTCAGGTCAGTCGCTCAGTCATGTCCCACTCTTTGCAATCCATTGAATCCCAGCACGCCACGCCTCCCTGTCCATCAACATCTCCCGGAGTTCACTCAGACTCACGTCCATTGAGTCAGTGATGCCATCCAGCCATCTCATCCTGTGTCGTCCCCTTCTCCTCCTGCCCCCAATCCCTCCCAGCATCAGAGTCTTTTCCAAGGCGTCAACTCTTCACATGAGGTGGCCAAAGTACTGGAGTTTCAGCTTCAGCATCAGTTCTTCCAATGAACCCCCAGGACTGATCTCCTTTAGAATGGACTGGTTGGATCTCCTTGCAGTCCAAGGGACTCTCAAGAGTCTTCTCCAACACCACAGTTCAAAAGCATCAATTCTTTAGCACTCAGCCTTCTTCACAGTCCAACTCTCACATCAATACATGACCACTAGAAAAACCATAGCCTTGAGTAGACAGACCTTTGTTGGCAAACTAATGTCTCTGCTTTTTAAAATGCTATCTAGCTTGGTCATAACTTTCCTTCCAAGGAGTAAGCGTCTTTTAATTTCATGGCTGCAATCACCATCTGCAGTGATTTTGGAGCCCCCCAAAATAAAGTCTGACATTGTTTCCACTGTTTCCCCATCTATTTCCCATGACGTGATGGGACCAGATGCCATGATCTTCGTTTTCTGAATGTTGAGCTTTAAGCCAACTGTTTCACTCTCCTCTTTCACTTTCATCAAGAGGCTTTTGAGTTCCTCTTCACTTTCTGCCATAAGGGTGGTGTCATCTGCATATCTGAGGTTATTGATATTTCTCCTGGCAGTCTTGATTCCAGCTTGTGATTCTTCCAGCCCAATATTTCTCATGATGTATTCTGCACATAAGTTAAATAAGCAGGGTGACAATATACAGCCTTGACGTACTCCTTTTCCTATCTGGAACCAGTCTGTTGTTCCATGTCCAGTTCTAACTGTTGCTTCCTGACCTGCATACAGGTTTCTCAAGAGGCAGGTCAGGTGGTCTGATATTCCCATCTCTTTCAGAATTTTCCACAGTTTATTGTGATCCACACAGTCAAAGGCTTTGGCATAGTTAATGAAGCAGAAAGAGATGTTTTTCTGGAACTCTCTTGCTTTTTCCATGATCCAGCAGATGTTGGCAATTTGATCTCTGGTTCCTCTGCCTTTTCTAAAACCAGCTTGAACATCTGGAAGTTTCACTGTTCACGTACTGCTGAAGCCTGGCCTGGAGAATTTTGAGCATTACTTTACTAGCGTGTGAGATGAGTGCAATTGTGCGGTAGTTTGAGCATTCTTTGGCATTGCCTTTCTTTGGGATTGGAATGAAAACTGACCTTTTCCAGTCCTGTGGCCACTGCTGAGTTTTCCAAATTTGCTGGCATATTGAGTGCAGCACTTTTACAGCATCATCTTTCAGGATTTGAAACAGCTCAACTGGAATTCCATGACCTCCACTAGCTTTGTTCGTAGTGATGCTTTCTAAGGCTCACTTGACTTCATATTCCAGGATGTCTGGCTCTAGGTGAGTGATCACACCATCATGATTATCTTGGTTGTGAAGCTCTTTTTTGTACACAAAACAGGCTCCACGGCTCACATGTGCACTCCAAATTCACACGCTCACCTCACTCGTAACAGAGGAGTCCCACGTGCTGGAGAAGAGCAGATGAAATGCTTACTGAAGAGATGACGTGAGTCTAGGCTTGGCTTCGAGACCATCCAAACTGGAGGGGAGGGTATAGTGAAACGAGAGGGGGCTGGGAGCACGTGTGTTGTAGCTGAGGGATGGGAAGTTTATTATACTCTTTGATTTAAACAAATATTTATTTATCTGGCCGAGTCTGGTCTTAGTGGCGTTGTGGGAGCTTTTGTTGCAGTGCACCAACTCTACTGTGTGTGGGCTTAGCAGCTGTGGCACATGGGCTTAGCTGCTCCCTGGCACGTGCCATCTCAGTTCCCCTGCCAGGAATCGAGCCCACAGCCCCTGCACTGGGTGGCGGATTATGAACCACTGGACTACCGGGGGTGTCCCCACAAATGGCTATTTCTGTGTGTGTGTAGCTTGAAGCTGTGTGCTGGCCTGGATGTGTAAGGGCGGCTGGACAACAACGTTATGATACTATTTTCTTAACTTTTGTATTTATCTAAAATGTTTCATGATAAAATTAAAAAAAAAAAGGTAAATATGCTTCACACTATGCCTTTATTGCTCTTATACCCAAATTCAATCACATCTTCCTGACTTGAGTCAGCCTTGTATGTGTTATTTACACAGTCGTGTCCGACTCCTCGTGACCCTATGGACTGTACTCCAGCAGGCTCCTCTGTCCATGGGCTGCCCCAGGCGAGAATACCGGAGTGGGTTGCCGTTCCCTTCTCCAGGGGATCTTCCTGACCCAGGGATGGAACCTGGGTCACCTGCATTGCAGATAGATGCTTCCTGGTCTGAGCCACCAGGGAAGCCCTTTACAGCTCTTATACCTAAACTCAATCATGTGTTCCTGTCTTGAGTCAGCTGACTTGAGCTTGGCGTATTGGTGATTTCCGTTTCTGCTTTCTGGCTCTTTCTAAAACACTAAAGTGTTGTTGAATCGTTTCACATTTGCACAATGATTACCTGTCATGGGTTAGTTACTGTCGTAAAAACTGTGTCTAGAATAACCGATAGGACACAACTTGAGCCCACAAACAGCTCACAGCTGTGCAGGTTCTCACAGGTAGGCAGGTGTGCACACAAGTGGGCAGGTGTGAGCGGGTGTCAAGTGTGCTTGGCTTGCAGTCCATGACAGGGTCATGGTGCTTTGTAACTAGGGGTGGAGTGGGGTGTGAGAACTCAGTAGAGGGGACGTGACATCTGAGTAAGTAGGTATCTAGTGACATCATTCTAGCTGGATGGAGATTCTAGACCAAGGGTCGAGAGATGTCACCTACGTCTGTAAGCAGATGTCGACTATAAGTCTATGAAAGTGAAAAGCGAAAGTGAAGTCGCTCAGTCGTGTCCGACTCTTTGCAACCCCACAGACTGGAGCCTACCAGGCTCTTCCGTCCATGGGATTTTCCAGGCAAGAATACTGGAGTGGGTTGCCATTTCCTTCTCCAGGGGATCTTCCTGACTCAGGGATAGAACCTGGGTCTCCTGCACTGCAGACGGACGCTTTCCCATCTGAACCACCAGGGAAGCCTATAAGTCTACAGGAAACAACTATAAGTGACCTAGGAAATGTTGTCTATTTTGGATGCTATGAACTGGCATTCATCATTCTACCTATTAAAAAAAAAGGATCAAGAAAACTGAAGAATTATCGTAGGCACAAGGCCATCATCACATTAATAATCTGCAGTATCTCAAAACAGAGTTAATTAGAAACATTTCTTCTTCTCCTTAAATTCTTCACTTTCTTGATTTTGTTAAAAGTCCTGCCCTTCCTTTCTTGATAGTCAACGCTTACTGCTCTGAATAACTTGGAACTTTTGATACAAGATTTTTTTTAATTGTTTATTTTAATTGGAGGCTAATTAGTTTGCAATGCTGTAGTGGTTTTTGCCATACTTGACAGGAATCCACGGGTGTGCATGTGTCCCCCATCCTGAACCCCCCTCCCACCTCCCTCCCCATCCCATCCCTCTGGGTTGTCCCAGTGCACCAGCCCCAAGCACCCTGTCTCATGCATCGAACCTGCACTGGCGATCTGTTTCACATAAGGTAATATACATGTTTCAAGGTTATTCTCTCAAATCATCCCACCCTCGCCTTCTCCAAGAGAGTCCAAAAGTCTATTCTGTACATCTGTGTCTCTTTTGCTATCTTGCACACAGGGTCATCATTACCATCTTTCTAAATTCCATATATATGTGTTAGTATACTGTATTGGTGTTTTTCTTTCTGACTTACTTCACTCTGTATAATAGGTTCCAGTTTCATCCACCTCATTAGAACTAATTCAAGTGTATTCTTTTTAATGGCTGAGAAATATTCCATTGTGTATAGGTACCACTGCTTTCTCATCCATTCGTCTGCTGATGGACATTGCTTCCATGTCCTGGCTATTGTAAGCAGTGTTGCAGTGAACACTGGGGTACCCGTGTCTCTTTCAATTCTGGCTTCTCGCCAGATATTTTGTATCAAAAGGACACTGCAGACTTCTCCTTGAAAGTCCCAAGTAGAGGTTAATTATGAACAGTGATGGCAAGTTGTATTCCCAGATGCTCCATTATTTTCTGACCACACGTGAACTGTGGTGCATCGCAGGGCATAAAGTACAGTAAACAGACAAGGATGCCCTGCTGCACCGTCTGGTATCGGCATTCTGTCCTCCTCACGGGCAGTTGCCACGACGTCTGATAATAACATAAGAATTTTGCACTTCCCTGGCGGCTCAGCGGTAAAGAATCCACCGGCTGATGCAGGAGGCGCGGGTTCCACCCTGATCCAGGAGGACCCCACAGGCCGCCCAGCAGCTCAGCCCGTTGCCCCCACTACTGGAGCCAGCACACCCTAGAGCTTGTGCTCTGCCACAAGAGAAGCCCCCGCAACGAGGAGCCTGGAGCACAGCAACTACAGAGCAGCCTCCCACTCCCTGCGACTAGACACGAGCCCACGCAGCAAGGAAGACGAAGCAGAGCCAAAAACAAACAAGCACAGTTATTACCAAAAAATCGCCACTCCTCACAACAGCACTAGCAGACAGCCTCGTTTCTTGAACACTGAACCCTCTGAAAGCAATTTATGTAAACTTTAGGACTTTAGGATCCACCCCTTATGATCAGAGGAATTATTTTGCCTATTTCACGGTAAAGGAAAATGAGACTCCCAGAGTTTATACAGGTTGCCCCAAGGTACCCGTCCAGACGGTGTATTAAAAAGGAGAGACATCTCTTTGCCAACCAAGGTCTGTATAGTTACAGCTATGGTTTTTCAAGCAGTCATGTACGGACGTGACAGTTGGACCATAAAGAGGCCTGAGCACCAGAGAACTGAGGTTTTCAGATTGCGGTGCTGGAGAAGACTCTGGAGAGCCCCTTGAACAGCAAGGAGATAAGCAGTCAATCCGAAAGGAAATCAACCCTGAACATTCATTGGAAGGACTGATGGTGAAGCTGAAGCTCCAATACCTCTGGTCACCTGATGCAAAGAGCCAACTCACTGGAAAAGACCCTGATGCTGGGAGAGGTTGAGAGCAGGAGGAGAAGGCAGCAACAGAGGATGAGATGGTTGGATGGCATCAGCGACTTGACAGACGTGAGCTTGAGCAAGCTCCTCGAGATAGTGGAGGAGAGAGGAGCCTGGTGTGCCGCAGTCCATGGGGTTACAGAGAGTCAAACATGACTTTTAGGGACTGAACAACTACCAACAACCCATCCAGCAGGGGCCACGGGTGACGAGAAGCTGATGAACCTGCAGCTCGAGAGCTGGGCTATCATAACCTTCCCATCGTGTGCCCACTATGTCTATGTCAGGAACACAACAGGTACACAACCATCTTTAAGCCAGCAGGTGACATGCACACGAAGATAATAACGTTTCATGATAACGAAATTCTAATTGGTAAGGTGCTTTCCTGCTCCCATAGGCCTCAGAGCTTAAGAACAGGGATTGAGGTCTTCGCTGGTGGCCCAGTGCTTAAGACTCTACCTTGCAGGGCAACCGGACACTTATACGTGGTGCTCTCTACCTGGTCCAGGAAGATCCTACGTGCCGTGGAACAGGTGAGCCCACATGCCAGAAGTACTGAGCCCAGAGGCTGCGAGTGCTGAAGTGTGTGCACCCGAGGGCCTGTGCTCCCCAACAAGAGAGAGGCCCCCACAATGAGAAGCCTGCACAAGGTAAGCAGAGAATAGGCCCTTTGTGGCAACTAGAGAAAGCCCACACACAGCAGTGAAGACCCACCACAAGCCAAAACAATAAAAAAGAGTGACTGAGAATCAGCGGAAGACAAAAGGTTCGACATGATATGCACAAATGAGGGTATTGATGAATTCATAGTCTATGAGAATTTTGCAAATTTCTGGCGCTGAAATGTATTCATCTGACAGTCAATTCCTAGGCAGGTTGATAAGAAGTGCGGGGGTCCCCGAGGAGAGAGGGATCTGGGGGTCTCGAGGAGGGGATAGTAAAGTAAAGTAGTCACTCAGGCATGCCTGACTCTTTGCAACCCCATGGACTGTAGCCTACCAGGCTCCTCTTTCCATGGCATTTCCCAGGCAAGAGTACTGGAGTGGATTGCCATTTCCTTCTCCAGGGGCTCTTCCTGACCCAGAGATCGAACCTGGGTCTCCAGCATTGCAAGCAGACGCTTTGCCATCTGAATCACCAGGGAAGCCCAGAGGAGCTAGGGGTCTGGAATTCTCAAAGAGAAGGAAAGAAGAAACTTTTTTTTCCCCCCTCTACATTCCTTAGTCTTAATCACATAAAACCGCTGGTTTCTTTTTTTTCCTTTAAGCCGGGAACTGATGGTTACCCAACAAACAACTCAGTTTAAACTCTGTACTAGGGATTATATGGAGAAGGAAATGGCAACCCACTCCAGTGTTCTTGCCTGGAGAATCCCAGGGATGGCGGAGCCTTGTAGGCTGCCGTCTATGGGGTTGCACACAGTCAGACACGACTGACGCGACTCAGCAGCAGTAGCAGGGATTATATAACAACAATATATCCTGCTAGAGGACAGTTTCTCCTTCCTGAGAACCTTCTGCCTAATCCTGATATCTTAGAATGTGTATTATGGGAGTGGGTCTGGTAAAATTTTTACAACCTTGAGACACTCTTTTGACTTATAATAGCTAATTAAAAAGTATATAATTCCCTTGCCAAAGACTAGGAAGTGGGGCACTTCCCACCTCCTTCTTATGTCTATGTCAGAAGCTTTCTCTGACCCTTTTCACTGTAGTAAAAACGTCTGCCACACAAGAGCCCCGAGTGGTCAAGCCTGGTCTCTGGTCCCAAAGCTAAATCTTCTTCAGAGATCAAGAATCCGACACCGTTCATCCTAAGCTATCATATCTTGTATCTTGATGTTGGTGCTTAATAGGAAAAAAAAAAATCATTTCACAAGCATTTGGGTCATTTTGTAAATTGAGTGTGTGGTTAATGGAGAGTGAATTCCCTGAATTAGTGCTTCCCTGACTTGTCTGATGATAAGAAGCACTCTGGGGCACTTGTAAAAAGTACTGATCCTTGGAATATCAAGCCTGGGAACAGCAAAGGCAAGAATCACTTTCCCGCTTTGCTTAGTCTATCAGTTGACTAATCCCTGTTGATTCAGGACAAGCAGAGAAAGGCACACACAAAAACAAAGACAAAAATAACAACAACAACAAAACACTGTCTCTGGTCCCTCAGTTGCTTTCACCAAAAACATTAAAAAACAGAGAGAGAGAGAAACAGACATCTGTCCATCGATATATTGCATCTGCAATTTAGCAAATTTCCAAAGACCAAATATATTAATTTGTCAACTTGACTGCTTCATAGGAGGGGAAAAAATCCCCCAGGCATATAGATGGTTTTGTAAAAATTTCCATCCAGATCTTGATATCAACTATGTAAGTGAAAAGATTACTCTGTGAAACCTTCCTAAGTTTGAAGATGATAAGAAGTTTCCATTGGAGGGAGGGGATATAGTTATACTTATGGCTGATTCACCTTGCTGTACAGCAGAAACCAACACAACATTGTCAAGCAATTATCCTTCAATTAAAAATTTAAAAAAAATTTTTTTTCCACTGCCCAAGAATTACCTTTAAGAAAATTTGCTTTTGTCAGAAAAGCAAAATCACCTTCTTTATTCTATGAAGACAATGCCATTCAATTAGAGAAAAACTGTCAGGGTACAAGATGCTGAATGTGTTTCAGACTAACATTATCAACATTTAAACTATTCTGGATACTAGGCTACGCTCAAAAGCTCAAGAGCACAAGCTTTTCTTGTAGCCTCCACCTCTGACTCCTTGCACCAACCATGTATATAGTTTATAGATTCCACGGTTTGAAGGTTCAGAGACACCTTCATAAAGTGTCTCTACCTCATAGAGATAGATCCAAAATATTACAATGAAAAAAGCACAAAATATATGATGTCCCCCCCTACCAAGAGTGATAGTCATTAGCATAAAACAGTAGGCTATCACCTCCAAAGACATCAGGCATTACAACTGTCAATGCAGGATGTAAAATAAATATGCATTAAATATCTAAAAAAAAAAAAAAAGAATTAACAACATAAGAAACAAAATATCATAAAAATAGCCAGGAAGATTTTTGAGAGATTAGCAAGCAAAATTTTTAAGGGAAAAAAAGAGATAGTTCAAAGTTAAAAAAAAAAAAACTAAACTAAAACTAAATGGAAGAATTAGAGACTAAGATAGCTGAAGAGAATGCTAATAGATTATAATATGCTGCTGCTAAGTCGCTTCAGTCGTGTCCGACTCTGTGCGTGCCTATAGACGGCAGCGCACCAGGCTTCCCCGTCCCTGGGATTCTCCAGGGAAGAACACGGGAGTGGGTTAGATTATAATATAGATGTATACAAACAATGCAGAGTGAACTACAGAAAAATGAAGTCGAAAAATTAAGTGAAAGTTTTAGATTCCACTAACTAAATATATAAAAAGATCCAAAATATATTTAAACGGATTTTTTTAAATGCAAAAGAGGCAACATTGAAAGAAAATAGTGGAGAACTCCGCAGCTTTGGTGAAAGACAAAGATATTTAGAATCAAAGACCAATCAGTTTCAAGCTGCAAGATTAAAAAGAAAGTCGAATCATGTTCTAGCCAAATTGGTAATATCAAACACAAGGAGACAGAAATTTTGACGGTAAAATGCAGGTAATAGAAAAATATATATGTAGTTCATGATTCCTGTGCTATGAACTCAAAGCAGTTGAAGACATAAAATCAACTCAAGAAAACTATTCAAAGAAAGTGAAAAGATGGTGATAATAAAGATAGCACCAACTGACGGAGAAAAAGACATGAAACAGAGCTAGAACAGAGCTGAGTGTTCAGTTTTTTAACAGAAGGGTAAAATTAAGAATCATCTGGAAAACTGTCCCAGGAAAAAAAAAATGAAGCACACATAACTGATGATGGAAATGAACTGGGAAGATGACTACGTTATAGTCAATATTTCAAAATCTCAATCGTACACATTCCCTTAAAAGCATTCAGTTCAGTTCAGTCGCTCAGGCGTGTCCGACTCTTTGCAACCCCATGAATCGCAGCACGCCAGGCCTCCCTGTCCATCACCAACTCCCGGAGTTCACTCAGACTCACGTCCATCGAGTCCATGATGCCATCCAGCCATCTCATCCTCGGTCGCCCCCTTCTCCTCCTGCCCCCAGTCCCTCCCAGCATCAGAGTCTTTTCCAATGAGTCAACTCTTCGCATGAGGTGGCCAAAGTACTGGAGCTTCAGCATCATTCCTTCCAAAGAAATCCCAGGACTGACCTCCTTCAGAATGGACTGGTTGGGTCTCCTTGCAGTCCAAGGGACTCTCAAGAGTCTTCTCCAACACCACAGTTCAAAAGCATCAATTCTTTGGCGCTCAGCCTTCTTCACAGCCCAACTCTCATCCATACATGACCACAGGAAAAACCATAGCCTTGACTACACAGACCTTAGTCAGCAAAGTAATGTCTCTGCCTTTGAATATGCTATCTAGGTTGGTCATAACTTTCCTTCCAAGGAGTAAGCGTCTTTTAATTTCATGACTGCAATCACCATCTGCAGTGATTTTGGAGCCCCCGAAAAATAAAGTCTGACACTGTTTCCACTGTTTCCCCATCTATTTCCCATGAAGTGATGGGACCAGATGCCATGATCTTCGTTTTCTGAATGTTGAGCTTTATGCCAACTTTTTCACTCTCCACTTTCACTTTCATCAAGAGCACTAAGAAAAACTAAAAAAAAAAACTAAAATCCTACATTATCAGATACACATTAAATAAAAATGGTATCACTACGTTTCTGTATAAAGTGTGCATGTGTTATATTTCACAAGGAAAAAAAAACCAGAAAATAAATATTACAGCAAGGTAGAAGGATACAAGATTAACATACAGAAATCAACTAATTTCTTTAATAATGAAACGTAAGAAAGGGAATGCAGAAAAAAATGATGCATTTTAGAATTGCACCAACAAATAAAATACGCAGAAAAGAAATGTCACAATGTGACCAGAGCTTGCTAGGTTCCTTCTTTCCTTGGTTTGTGATGCAATCAAAAAACTCTTCCATGCAGCCAAGAGAGGAGCCAATAGCCATATATAGGCCCTTGCTGTTCTTGCTGTTCAGCTGCTCAGTCGTGTCTGACTCTTTGTGATGCCGTGGACTGCAGCACCCCAGGCTTCCCTGTCCTTTACCATCCCCTGGAGCTTGCTCAAACTCATGCCCACCCAGTGGGTGATGCCATCCAACCATCTCATTCTCTGCCATCCCCTTCAATTCCTCTTGCCTTCAATCTTTCTCAGTCATGTCCAACTCTTTGTGACCCCATGGACTGTAGCCCACCAGGGCTCCTCTGTCCCTGTGATTCTCTAGGCAAGAATACTGCTGCGGGTTAACCAATTCCTTCTCCAGGGAATCTTCTTGACCCAGGACTCAAACCTGGGTCTCCAGTATTGCAGGCAGATTGTTTACCAGAATCTGAGTGAGCCACAGGAAGTCCCATAGAGGCACTTATATTCATTAAAACTGGGCTTCCCTGGTGGGCCAGTGGTTAAGAATTCACCTTCCAATGCAGGGGACATGGGTTCCATCCCTGGTCCGGGAAGATCCCACGTGCCTGGGGGCAACAAAGCCAGTGCTTGGCAATGACTGAAGCCAGTGAGTCACAGCAAGAGAAGCCCGTGAGTCACAAGAGAAGCCACCGTAACGAGCAGCCCACACACAACAACTGGAGACCAGCCCCTCCCTCACAGCAAAACTAGAGAAAGACCCAGCATGCAGCAATGAAGACCCAGCGCGGCGAAAACCGAAACAATTAAGAAAAAAGATTCTTAATTCATTACTTACAATTCAATAAAACTTAAAGCTCACTTCTTGAGTCACGGCAGGCACAGTTCAAATACTCTCCTTTCCACACGCAGCTGGTAAAAGGTATTTTGGGAAACAGATGCTGGACTAGAATCCATCACGGAGAAATTCACAGGTGAGACAGTCAAACGGAGTCCCTGAGTAGCATAAGGGTCTTTCAGGAGGTCAGCAAACTTTTCTGGAAAGAGTTAGAGAGTCAGTATTGTAGGCTCTGTAGGCCAAAGAATCTTTTTTTCACAGCTCAACACTGCTGTCTAAGAAACGTCTTTTTTTAGGTCTTTTGTCTTACAAAAGTCGCCACAGACTGCTCACCCAGGAGTGTCCATGACTGTCTTCCAATAAAACTTTATTGACAGTACAGGCAAGGGGCCAGACTCATCCCAGAGGCTGTAGTGTGCCAACGCCCACAATAGCGGGATGGCCATTCAATGAGCAGAGTGCTTTCTCATTTCCTCAGACTGCTCTTCTGCTAACAGGAGAAAATGACTGCATGACAGTATATTAATATTTTATTCTCCACCCCCCATAGTACTTCCCTGGTGGCTCAGATGGTAAAGCATCTACCTATAATACAGGAGACTCGGGTTCAATCCCTGGGTCAGGAAGATCCCCTGGAGAAGGAAATGGCAACCCACTCCAGTACTCTTGCCTAGAAAACTCCCACAGACAGAGGAGCCTGGTAGGCTACAGTCCATGGGGTCACAGAGTCAGACACGACTGAGCTACTTCACTTTCACTTTCCCCATAGTACTTGCCAAAACACAACATATTCAACAAAAAAGAAAAAAAAAATCAGACCAGGACCTTTTTTTTCTCTCTGTCTCTCCCACAAAAGCTGTCCTGTCCTCTAAATGTGAGTAAAGCCAGCTCTGATGTTTATCATCTCTTTCCCCGGTACCACAGTTCACAGACTCCACTAAAGAATGCACCGGGCTGGCTTGAAATCGAAGCTACCTGGGGAAGGTCACATCCCTTAAACACACAAATGTTTTTCAGTCGGAACGGGGCTCCCGAGGCGAGCAGCGGTGATGGGAGGCTGCCACTGGGGAGCCCTGCTGGAAACGCGTCAGCAGCTTGTTAGGCAAAAACCCTTGACGTCTGCCTCCCCCGTCTTGACGTCTGCCTTCCGCGCCTCGTCACGAGCCTCCTGCGGTCGCTGGTCCTGTGTTCTCCACGTGTGCCTCACTCCAGCGAGAAATAAAAGCTCTCTTCCCTCTAGACTGGCACAAAGACACTGTCTGGAAAGGCTTTAACTCAGAGCTCAGGGCGTACAGATTTCACAAGCCTCCCCCGATCTCCCCAGGCCAGCCTCGAAGAGATTAATTTAGCAGAACCCTTGGGGCCGCCCCCCCACCTAGAGATAGAAACACTTGAGGCTCTGGACCCTCTACCAACAGCAGGGCTTGCAGGTACATGAATGGAAAACTACTCAGCAAACGTGAACACAACAAAACGACACAGACAAAGCTCACATTTACTGAGAAAAAAATTCTGAACCACGGGGATTTCATTTACGTGTAGGGCCAGGTGTCAGGCATGGGTTTCCCTATAAAACCAGCATGAAACTGGTTTTTTTTTTTTAATTTTATTTATTTTTGGCTGCCCTGTGTCTGTCGCTGCACGCAGACATTTCTCGAGTTGCCGAGGGCCAGTGCTATTCTTCGTTGTGGTGTCTGGGCTTCTCCTTGAGGGGCTTCCCTTACTGTGGGTAAGGGTTCACAAGCTTCAGTATTTGCAGCTCTGAGGCTCAGTAATTTGGTTCCCAGGCTCTAGACCACAGGCTTAGTTTCTCCGCAGAGTGTGGGATCTCCCCAAATCAGGATCCAACCAGCGTCTCCTGCATTGGCAGGTGGGTTTTTTTCTTTTTTAATCACTGAGCCAACAGGAAAGCCTGTGACACCATCTTCACCATACCTGCTACACCCACCGCCACGTACATCAGTTTTCCCAACTGCTCGTTAATGAAGAAAAAAATCTATGTGTGCAGAGAAAAGCCAAGGGCAACAATGACAACATCTGGGCTGCACATTTAGGAAATGTGCATTAAAACTGGTCAAAAATTGGGGGCAGTATTTAGTAACCTCTGCTATGAGCTTTGTGCAAAGTTATAGCTGCTGAAGACATAAATAACCTTCCCGCTGACACTGCCATCTGACTGCGCCTCTGTTACCGGGTGTCTCTTAACCACATACTGAATCCTCAGAAATGCCTTAAATACAAACATATATACATTATACATATCTATGAGAAAGCCGCTCAGTTGTATCCAACTCTTTGCGACCCCATGGACTATACAGTCCCTGGAATTCTCCAGGCCAGAATCCTGGAGTGGGTAGCCTTTCCCTTCTCCAGGGGATCTTCGCAACCCAGGGATTGAACCCAGGTCTCCTGCATTGCAGGTGGATTCTTTACCCACCTGCAATTTTCGGAAAGCCCAAAAATACTCTCTCTATATATATATATGTGTATATATATATACACACACACAGATAGATGATAAATACACATGTAAATACTATAGACATGATTGAGACACACATGTACATACATGATAGATAGGAATAGAATAAATTAGCATTTATTGAACATGGTTGTTGTTGTTTAGTCGCTCAGTCATGTCTGACTCTCTGTGACCCCATGGACTGTAGCCCACCAGGCTACTCTATCCATGGGATTCTCCAGGCAAGGATACTGGAGTGGGTTGCCATTTCCTCCTGCAAGGGATATTCCTAATCCAGGGGTCAAACCCATGTCTCCTCCATTGGCAGGCAGATTCTTTACAGCCACCACGGAAGCCCCTATTGAACGCTGCAAAGCCTCAAAGTCTCTGTATATAATCTATTTTTCAATTGTCCAGATAAAGAAATTGAAGCTCACAGAAGTTAAAATAGAATCAGATCACGCAGCTAGGAAGTAAATGGCTTGTATATCTAACCCTTGACTTGCTTGGAACTTATGTACAATTATCAATTCTTATAGGATATATTATATTTAGATGAGATAGCTTAGGGCTATGAATTGCTTCTGCATAAAAACTGCTACCTTGATGAGACTTCCCTGCTGGTCCAGTAGCTAAGACTCCAAGTTCCCAATGCAGAGGGCCTGGGTTTCATCCTCAGTCAGGCAGCTAGATTCCCACATGCTGCAACTAAGACAAATTTTTTTTTTTAAGCTGCCGCCATAATACATGGGACTTCACAGGCAGCTCAGCGGTAAAGAATCTGCCTGCAACGCCCGAGATGCACAAGACGCTGGTTTGATCCCTGTGTTGGGAAAATCCTCTGGAGGACGGCATGATAACCTACTCCAGTATTCTTGCCTGGAGAATCCCACGGACAGAGGAGCCTTGTGGGCTACAGTCAGTGGAATCGGAGAGTCAGACACAACGGAAGTGACTGAGTATGCCTGCACACACCATAATACATATATGTGTGTGTGTATATATATATATATATATATACACATTTATGTGTGTGCATAAGTATGTGTGAATACATACACACACATACTCATTTTCTGTCAAAGACCTCCTTCATTTCACATAAAGTCGAAGTCAGATGCTTTTACAATTCAAGATGAATCAGGAATGGGAAAGATCTTTACCAGATCCAGCATGGAAAGAGCTGTCTTTCAAAAGTTTCATTGATTGATTTAGAGTAGGTATAGGTCGATCTTGTCTTTACATCTTCAGGAGAGGCTCAGGAGAAGTCTTACGTGCAAACGTGTTGGAGAAAAGGAATAGAAATGCAGGTGGTTGGGAATCCTGGGTCAGCCGGGACTCACCCCTCGCTACGCCTGATGAGTTTATTTTATATTGATTCCGTTTTGGCCGTGCTGGGTCTTCACTGCTGCGGCAGAGAGCCGGGGGGTGGGGTGGGGGGGGGGGCTACTCTTTGCTGCAATGCTTGGTCTTCTCATTGCTGTGGCCTATCTTGTTTCATAGCACAGGCTCCAGGGTGCAAGGGCTTCCATAGTGGAAGGTCCCAGGCTCCAGAGCACACGCTGAGCAGTTGTGGCTGAGCTGCCTTGAGGCAAGTGGGGATCTTTCCAGTCCAGGGACGGAGCCCGTGTCTCCTGCCCTGGCAGGGGGATTCTTTACTGCCACCAAGGACACCCTCCTGATGAATTTAAATGAGGTGGTTCTCGGGAGGAGCCCTAAGGTACTGCCCACACCCCCATCCTCGCCTGCCTCTGTTGCTTCAACGTGCCTCTGCGCCTCTAGGCCTGGCCCCTACCCACATTCAGCGCAGATGACTTTTTCTCCTCTTTCCTCTCTCAATCCATCACCTTTTTAAATGTCAAGATAAGAATGTTCCTGGCCACTTTCCCAGTCTTTTCAGTGAGTCAGCAGTGCATCTGTATCTGCAGAGGGCGGACAAGCACAGTCAGATGGATACGGGACACTCTCTTCTGAATTTGTCTACATGTATCACTCTGATCTGCTAGCTTTAGCTGCTACATTAGAAGCTGACCTAATTAGTCCTTTCAATCAGCCTTGCAGTTGGGGAGATGTGTGTGTGTTGCAAGCATTTATAATCAGCTCTAATGTCAGTTCCGAATGTAACAGAAGCCACTGGTTGGCCAACGAGCAACTCTGCTAAGACTTTCTAAGCTTTATCTTGCTGTTGTTCAGTTGCTAAGTCGTGTCCAACTCGTCAACCCCAAGGGCTGCACCACACCAGGCTCTCTTGTCCTTCACTATTCCTGGAGTTTGCTCAAATCCATGTCCATCAAGCCGGTGATGCCATCCAACCATCCTATCCTCTGTCGTCCCCTTCTCCTCCTGCCCTCAATCTTTCCCAGCATCAGGATGTTTTCAAATGAGTCAGCTCTTCGCATCAAGTGTCCAAAGTATTGGAGCTTCAGCTTCAGCATCCAATGAATATTCAAGGTTGATCTCACTTAGAACTGACTGGTTTGATCTCCTTGCGGTCCAAGGGACTCTCAGGAGTCTTTTCCAGCACCACAATTTAAAAGCATCAATCAATCAATTAAAACTTCTATTATTGTCATTATTTTTCTCCAGGTCCCACAGAAACATACATTCTTCGTCAAGGTGCAGAGGTCAACTTTCAGAGTCAAATGTCCGGGTCACATTAAACTAGAATTTCCAGTAAGCAAACTGTCCAGCATTACTGAGGACCTGAGAAGCTGAGAGAGAAACGAACCACATGGCACTTGCGTTGTTTACGAAATGAATCTATTTTCCCTCTCCGTGGTAACCAACTATGTTCAAAAAGCACGTGTATTTTGTGACAAGATCTTTCCCTTTGTTCTTTAGCATGTTTTCGTATTAAAAGCCCAAATATCCCTCAGGGATGCAAAACAGGGGCTTCCCTGGTGGTCCAGTGGTTAAGAATCCGCCTTCCAGTGCAGGAGACGCGGGTTCGATCCCCGCTCAGGGAAGATTTCACATGCCGTGGAGCAACTAAGCCTGCGCCCCACGACTTTTAAAGCTTACGTGCCTTAGAACCTCTGCTCTGCACCAGGAGAAGCCCCCCCAGTGAGAAGCCCCCGCACCTCAACTAGACATCAGTCACCACTCGCCACAACCAAAGAAAGTCACCGTGTAGCAACGAAGATCCCCACAGCCCAATAAAATATATATATATAAATTTGAAAAAAATAAACAAACAGCGACTCAAGTTTGGTCTTGCTGCTGCTGCTGCTAAATCTCATCTGATCGTCCCGGACCCCAGCTCTCACCTCTGCTCTTACAGTCTTGGTGTCTGCTTGAGTATTTATCAGCTTGAGCATGTTGGTCATCTGTGTCCAATCAGTCATGATCAGCTGGCCCCAAACGTGTTTCCCTGTTCCTCCTCCACTCTGTGTTTCTTCTTCCCAACTTTCTTGCTGGTCACACCACAGCTCTGCCGGTTACTAGGACACTTAGAACGTAGGGTTATCTTCGATGGTTCTATTCCCTTTTATTTCTGTTGGCACCAGTTTGCTGCATACCTATTAACATAAAGTGCCGAGCAAGATTTTTTGTGGAATATTCTCTTTTTTTAAAATTTATTTATTTTTCTCTTGATTTATTCCATCCTCTCTTTATCTCAACAGCCAATTCTTTTCTCCTTAGTTAACATGAAAGACTCCTCATTTCAGAGCAGGAAATTTCCCAGAGTCTAAATTCCCAAGTCATTCGTCTGCAAAGCATTGCTGGGCTACCTATGTTCTTTTTCTTAGGGGGGGAAATTAATATTTTTATTTAAATATCAATTCAAATATTATTAAAAATTAAATAATATTTAATATTTCCTACTTCGTGATATCTCTTTGACCTCATTTGCTGTTACAGCTGGCACATTCTGGCACCGCAGAACAATCGTGCATATCACTGTCAACATCATATATTTTATATACTGCATTCCCAACTACGTTATAACAAGTGAAGTGAAGTGAAAGTCGCTCAGTGTCTGACTCTTTGCAACCCCATGGACTGTAGGAATTCTCTGGGCCAGAATACTGGAGTGGGTAGCCTTTCCCTTCTCCATGGGACCTTCCCAACCCAGAGACTGAACGCAGGTCTCCAGAATTGAAGGCAGATTCTTTACCACCTGAGCCATAAGGGAAGCCCAATGTTATAAGAACTTTGCAAGTAAAAAGAAGCGAAAAATGTATACTCTTCCTAAACCCAAATGGCTAGCTAGTTCCTTCTAGCCCAGTTTCACCCATGAGCTGTCGAGCTTGCTTTTCCAATTAGATCCCCAACATCTCGGAGTTCAGAGGCCATGAATGACTTCTACAAACCGCAGGAGCCATTACATTAAGCATCTCCCACTGCCCGACTTTAGAAACCACAAACTTTTGCCGGGTTATGTGGGGAAATGCCCGAGTTAACCTCACGGGCCATTACTGGACAGTGAGGAATGCAATAGCCATTACCGGACAGTGAGGAATGCAATACTTTGGGCCATCGAGTGCAGCTTCTCCGGTTCAGCCCATTTTGCTAAAAGCACGTGGCTCCACGTGGTTCCTCTCTGACTCGGGCTTTGGACAAGAAACCGTGCCGACCAGCTATCAAGTCAGAGCAGGTGTCTGAGCAGCTAGGTGTTTGTAGGTGCCTCTGCTGTTCTGTGGCCTTCCCAGGTGGCACAGTCATAAAGAATCCACCTGCCAATGCAGGAGACGCAGGTTTGATCCATTCCTGGGTAGGGAAGTTCCCTTGGAGAAGGAAATGCCAACCCACTCCAGGATTCTTACCTGGGAAATCCCACGGACAGTGGAGCCTGGCGGGCAAAGAGTCAGACACGACTTAGCGACTGGACAACAACAGCAACAACCACGAGTGTTGTTCTTCACGGGGCTGTGACATAACCTCCAGGCAGCTCCCTACGGAGAAAGGCACCACGAATGAGATGCAGACGGGGAGTTTTTGGGTGGCCCCACGGGCAAGGCAGGATGGAACGGGAGGGCCTCGGGCTCTCTGGTCTGATCATATCCAGCAGTTTCTTTCTCAGCGATCAACAAGTGCTGAGTGTCACAGAGGGGACCCCCTGGGAGAGATGAAAGGCAGCCCTAGGGGATCCCAACCTCTGAAACGTAACCCTTGTGTCGTCTTTCAAAGGAGGACTCTTTGAGGGTGAGTGTCATCGGTCACCTTCAAACGGAACCTTTAATCTGTCTGGCTTAGCCCGTGGAATCCACCCTGTTACTGATGGTTCAGCGATAAGGGCCATCAAGAAAGAACCCCTGTTCGTGGGGGGCCCTGCTGAGGAAGCTGGGGTCTCGGCCACACACCCATCAGCAGGGGTCCCTGCCCAGGAAGCACGACCCGCTCAGTGGGCGCAGCGGCCCGTGTCAGCCTCAGTCTGCAGCTGCCAGCCGTGCAGGGAACTTCTGAGACTCGGGGGGAGCAAGCTGGCATACCGCAGAACCAGAGCAGGCACCGAGGAGCCAGCAAGAGAAACTCAGATGCGCACGCCCACCCCGCAGTGGGGAACCCCTGCTCGCTGCACCCTCCCCAGACACCATCAGCCTGCTCTGAAAATGACAGAATGATCACAAACCACGGGGCCTGCGGCTTGTAAAGGCAAATAATGCTCGGTGTGGTAGTCGCTCAGTCGTGTCCCACTCTTGGTGTCCCCATGGACTATAGTCCACCATGGTCCTCTGTCCATGGGATTCTCTGGGCAAGAATACTAGACTGGGTTGCCATGCCCTCCTCCAGGGGACCTTCCCGACGCAGGGACTGAAGCCAGTTCTCCCACGCTGCAGGCAGACTCTTGACAGCCTGAGCCCACCAGGGAAGCCCTTAGTGGAGATGTAAATCTGCAGTTCATGTAGCCACAAAGGGAATAACGCTAATTTCATCATACACATTTACTCTTTTCAAATTATGTTAAACTGCATTCAAACTGCCCAGGTAATAATACAAAAAAAAAAAAAAAGATATTTGTATTCAAATGATCTGCTTCTTTTTGCAGAGAGGGGTAAAACCCAAGCTATTCCTTACAACTATAAACGTAAAAAAGAATACACATTGTAGTGCTAAGTCGCTTCAGTCATGTTCGCCTCTTTGCGACCCCATGGACTGTAGCCCACCAGGCTCCTCTGTCTATGGGATTCTCCAGCAAGAATACTGGAGTGGGTTGCCATGACCTCCTCCAAGGGATCTTTCCAACCCAGGGATCAAACCTGAATCTCTTACGTCTCCTACATGGGCAGGCAGGTTCTTGACCACTAGCGCCACCTAGGAAGCCCAAATACACAAGCAGAGTGCCTATTCAACCCTGGATTAATTAACTAGTGGGCTTCCCTGCTGGCTCAGCGGTAAAGAACCCGCCTGCCAAAAAGGAGATGCAGCTTAGATTCCTGGGTAGGGAAGATCCCCTGGAGGAAGAAATGACAACCCACTCCAGGATTCTCGCCTAGAGAATCCCATGGACAGAGGAGCCTGGCGGGCTACAGTCCATGGGGTTGCAGGAGAGGTGGACACGACTTAGCAACTAAACAAAAACAATTAACTAGGAAGTAAGGGAATTAACTTTCATGCATTATTCTTCCAAATAGTGCACAATTAGCCATAATTCCCCAGAGCTCCAAGGAGATTTTATAAATCTTATGGTGTACACATGTGTTATGCATTGCAAGATAAGTTCCAAACAGAAGCAGAGAAACTCCCTTTTCCTGGACAATTCCCACGTGGGAACATCTGAGACATAGTTTTGGTTTGCCCTTAAAACATGAGGTATTGGGACTTCCCTGGTGGTCCAGAGGTTAAGAATCTATCTTGCAGTGCAGGGGAGGCAGGTTTGACCCCTGGTTAGAGAATGAAGATCCCACATGCCTGGGGGCAACTAAGCCCTCCAGCGCTACAAGTAGACAGACCATATTCTGTACCTACAGAGCCCACACACCACAGCTAGACAGGCTGAGTGCCGGAAAGAAAGATTCTGCATGACACAAAGAAGGCCCTGCCTGCCACAGCTAAGACCTGAGGCAGCCAAGTAAATAAATGCCTATATACATAAACCTAGACAGCACATTAAACCTAGACAGCATATTAAAAGGCAGAGATATGACTTTGCCGACAAAGATCCATCTAGTCAAAGCTGTGGTTTTTCCAGTAGTCATGCCTGGATGTTAGAGTTGGACCATAAAGAAAGCTGAGCACCGAAGAATTGATGCTTTTGAACTGTGGTGTTGGAAAAGACTCTTGAGAGTCCCTTGGACTACAAGGAGATCCAACCAGTCCATCCTAAAGGAGATCAGTCCTGGATATTCATTGAAAAGACTGATGCTGAAGCTGAAACTCCAATACTTTGGCCACCTGATGCAAAGAGCTGACTCATTTGAAAAGACCCTGATGTAGGGAAAGATTGAGGGCAGGAGGAGAAAGGGACAACATAGGATGAGATGGTTAGATGGCATTACCAACTCAATGGACATGGGTTTGGGTAGACTCCGGGAGCTGGTGATGGACAGGGAAGCTTGCTGCAGTCCATGGGGTTGAAAAGAGTCAGACACCACTGAGCAACTGAACTGAAGTGATCAGAACTCTTGGATCTATGTTAAAAAAAAAATGTAAGGCACTGAAGCTGATTATTAGAAGTCTTTTCCTGCATTCACGATGCATCCTGGTTGGTCCACGCTAAATCTGTCTGGGACTCAAATTTTCACTTTAGCAAGGGTCTTCTAGGGTGCTTAGGGGGCTGGTATTCAAAAGCCATTTTCATGGTAGATGTTGCTCAGTTGCCAAGTTGCGTCTGCCTCTTCGTGACCCTGTGGACGGCAGCACGCCAGGCTTCCCTGTTCTTCACCAGCTCCCGGAGTCCAAGTTCCTGTCCATTGAGTCGGTGATGCCATCCAACCATCTCATCCTCTGTCGTCCCCTTCTCCTCCTGCCTGCAGTCTTTCCCAGCATCGGGGCCTTTTCCACCAGCAGCTGTTCATAGCAGGTATCAGAATTAAATCACAAATGCCATCTACTACATACACACTGCGTATAGACCTCAGCTCACTTTTAAAAACGGAGTATATTTACCAATCTGTAAATAACTTTGGGGCCTGTGCTCTTCGTCTGCTGCTTCGTCTGCTGGTTTCGGCTGTGCTGGGTCTGGCTGCGGCGTGCCGGCTTTCTCGAGCTGCACCGAGTCGGGGCTGCCCTGCTCTCGTGGTGTGCGTGCGTCTCCCTGGGGTGATTTCTCTAGTTTTGGGGCACAGGCTCCATAGTTGTGGCGCATGGGCTTCGCTGCCCTGTGGCACGTGGCATCTTTCCGGACCTACACGTCCTCTGCACTGGCAGGTGGACTCTTAACCACTACACCACCAGCAAAGTCCTGGGACCTGTACTTTAAAGCGGGAGATTAAACCCCATATTTTGAAAGACTACATTCACTACATTAGTTCACCTTCTCTAAGACAAATTTGGTACCCAGAGATTCTATTTTTCTTCTCCACATATTTCCTGGTAAACTGCCCTACTTTAAATAATCAACTTCTCTGTCTAATGGATGTCCTGTAGCAAGTGATAGCTGCTGTACCTTGTTACTGATGCAATACAGGAAAAAGCTTGAGAGTGTGATAGAAGGCATCCGAGTCTGGGCTTCCCTGGTGGCTCAGCAGGAGCCTGGAGGGTCTACAGGGTTGCAAACAGTCAGAGACAATGAAGCAAGTAAACACCACCACCCTAGTCTAGCATCTGCACTGGCGAATTCTCTACAGAAAAAAATAAAGTACAACCTCAAACTTCAAAACACAAAGCACTGGGCTCCGTAAGTATCTCTGCTCCCAGACTTTGTTAAGTATCTCTGCTCCCAGACTTCCTTAAGGATTTCTGCCCTTGACCAGCCTTTCTCTTCAAGGATGTAACATGACTTAAGAGAAGAAGGAAGAGGGGGAACGAGACAGGGAGGGAGAAAGGAAATTTGCATGTGTGCTTAGCTGCTCCATCATCTTCAACTCTTTGCCAAAAAATAAGAGTTGTAGCCATGCTCCACTCAAAAAAAAATTTTTTTTTATTAAAAGAAGAAGAGGAAGAAAATCACAGGAACTGTATGTGTTGTCTGTGCTGGGCAAGGGACTCTTTTGTGGGAGTCCCTAGGGCCCTATGCTGCCTGCTGTCTCCCTTGGGACCTATGTAGAAAGCAGGCTTCCTATGTTTAGGGTTTCCTGGAAAAGGGTGTGATAAAGGTGCCAGGTAAACTACAGGGCCCACAGTTACACGTGCATTTCAGATAAACAGCGAAAAAAAAAAAAAAAAGAAAAAAAGACGTCACACGGGCTTACAGTTTCCATCAGCTGCAAAAACACAGCCGATGTTGGAGTGAAAGAGAAGAAGGAAGCAGGAGAACTGTAAATTGAGAGCCATAACCCAACACATGAGGCATCGGAAGGCCACGGGACACGAAGGCCAGCAGTCTGAGGCAGCCACGTCTACCAGGAAGATGCCCTCTGAACCACAGGCTCAAACAGGACCAAGGGCTCACAGCCGGGATGTTGGAGCTCTGGACACCTCAATGTCCAGGCTGTCCTCTAAAATAGAAATATTTTAGGCTGTCCTCTAAACTAGAAATACTTTGTAAGTATTTTTTCTTCTGCAAAAATGGATAACATGCTTTTAAAAACACACCTGTTTTAAGAGGCTTCTGTTTTTGATGAAATTCACACATATGGGAAGCCTGCATCAAAGACGCTTGTTATTTTTTTTTTTGCTTTATTTTTAATTGCAGTATAAAGAGTTTCGTAATAATATAAAGTCTTATATGCTTTCCCAGGTGCCTACTTTAATTACAAGAAAAAAGAAGAATACGGTTTTACATGCATTTACATGCCTCCATTGGAACATTGCAGGGATGTTTTCTGACATGTTGTTTCAAAAATCTGAACCGTTTGTATCTGGGGGGAAAAAAAACCTAGCCATTTACCTCCGAGATGAAACAAAAATGTTGTTGAGGTGTGGCTCAGACAGAGGAGCAGTGCTCAGCCAGTTCTGACTCACCTTGTGTTCATCATGGACCCACACATGATGAACACTGTCAGCTTGCTTTCCTCAGGAGCAGGATCACTGTAATGTTTCTAGAGGCTTCTTATGTTACCTGCAGGAGAAGGAGATGGCAACCCCCTCCAGTATTCTCGCCTGGGAAATCCCATGGACAGAGGAGCCTGGCAGGCTACCGTCTGCGGGGTCGCAAAGAGTCGGACACGACTGAAGCGACTAAAGAACAATATGTTACTCACATATCTCGACAGGAACAGACTTCAAAGGCACACACTACACCACTTGAGTCCAAAGTCACACCGACGGCATCAATATTTTGGTTTCACTTCAAGAGCCCCTGGTACAGTGGTCCTGATAACAAACTTCTTTTAGAAAATCAAATTCCCATAATTTCACGGGATTAACAGGATATCCTAGCTACTGCACTCTTCACTGAGTAAAGCCTTCCCAGAAATGCTTCTGTTATCCTAGTTGGTGGTAGTAAAACCAAAGCCACAGAGAGCATACCAACAGTGCCATCAGGAATAACAAGAGATGTGGGCAGGAAGATGAATGAAATCTTTGCCCAGTGCAAGCTTTCAAGGTACAGGACCTCTCGACGATGACTGTTATAACCTCATTAATACAATCCTTCGCTACTTACCCAAACCAAGACAGACTTGAAAACGAAGAAGGAGAACGTCCAAGAAAGGACACTTGAAAGACACTTGACGTACCAAAGCTTGTGCCAAAACCAACACCGATCATATGCTGAAATCTCTTCTTGAAACATTGTCTGGCACAATCTCTCCTACTAGCGTGCGTGAAAATCAAGAGTAACACTTCTCCAGATCCTGAAATCTCAGAAACGGCTTTTATGGAGTGTGACTATACCACCCTATTAGACAGGGGTTGGTTTATTTCACAGACACTAGGAGCCTTTGCAGAGAAGGCAATGGCAGCCCACTCCAGTACTCTTGCCTGGAAAATCCCATGGATGGAGGAGCCTGGTGGGCTGCAGTCCATGGGGTCGCTAAGAGTTGGACACGACTGAGTGACTTCACTTTCAATTTTCACTTTCATGCACTGGAGAAGGCAATGGCAACCCACTCCAGGGACGGGGGAGCCTGGTGGGCTGCCGTCTATGGGGTCGCACAGAGTTGGACACGACTGAAGCGACTCAGCAGCAGCAGCAGGGGCCTTTGGTGTTGAACTTAGGTTTAGTGAACTAGACTCTGCTAGTGTGCAGTACAGACCTGTCCATGTGAAGAACCTGCAGGCTAACATTTTACAGCTAATCCTTCGGTTCACCACAGTATTATGTAGTAAACTGCTTGTACGCAGATGATTTTAATAAATTCTGACAGCTTTATTTTTAAATGTTTATTTACTTTTAATTGAACAATGACTGCTTTAGGTTAGAGTGTTGGTTTCTACCAAACACCAACCTGAATCGGCCATAGAAATTCTGATGTTTTAAAAAGCTATATTGTAAAGTAATTAGCCTCCAATCAAAATAAATAAATTTATATTAAAAAAATTAAAAAGCTATATTCTGAAATGACTGCTTTTGCCCAAAGTACATTTCTTTCCCTTTTTTTTTTTTTTTTGTATTTGAGGTTCTCTTTTATTTGATACACTCCTGTGTTGCAAGGCTTATCTCTTAACTGTTCACTGCTTCTGGAAAAAAAAAAAAAAATTTAAAAACCCACCAGAGTCCATTTCTAAAGGACAGAAACAGAGGGTCTTTCTGTCTTCCAAAGCAGATCTGAATCCACTCTGTTCAAGAATCTGGAGGGCGAGCATTCAGGTAACAAGAATTTGGGTAGTGATGGAGAAGGAGTCTTCCCACAGCGGGGATCAAACCTGCATCCCCTGTGTGGGCAGGCAGATGCTTAACCACTGAACCATCGGGGAAGTCTCTATTTGTTTATCTGTTTATTGGCGTGCCGGGTCTTAGCTGAGACACATGGAATCTCTGAGTTTCCGCAAGCAAGCTCTTGGCTGCAGCGTGTGTGATCTCGTTACATGAGCGGGGGTGGAATCCGGGCCCACGGGGATGCAGTGACTGCTCTGAAATCCGGATTTCAATGCCTGTAGATCCACACCCAGAAGTGCAATTGCTGGATCCCGCAGGAGTTCCATTTGTAAATGTTTTCTGAGGACCCTCTGTACCGTTTTCTGCAGTGGCTGCACCAGTTTCCATTCCCATCGACAGTACGTGAACGTGAAAGTCACTCAGTCGCGTCCGACTCTTTGCAACCCTGTGGACTATACAGTCCATGAAATCCTCCAGGCCAGAATACTGGAGTGGGTAGCCGTTCCCTTCTCCAGGGCATCTTCCCAACAATCCAACCCAGGTTTCCCGCATTGCAGGCAGATTTTTTTTTTTTTTTTTTACCAGCTGAGCCGTCAGGGGAGCCCAAGAATCCTGGAGTAGGATCTTCCCGACCCAGTGATCGAACTGGGGTCTCCTGCATTGCAGGTGGATTCTTTACCAGCTGAGCCACTAGGGAAACCCTTGGTAGATGTGTAAATGACTCCACAAACGGATGGCTGTTTAACAGGCCAGTGTTACAGCCGATGCTGAACTTGTAGAGATACGGGGCTTGGAGGCCATGAACACATTTCTCAACTCCAACTTGTCTGACAGCACCTTTGGTTACCTGGGTGACGATACTGGTGTTCCAGAGGATGTTATTTGGAAAGAACAGACAATGAGTTAGCAAAGAGGATCCAGGGATTTCCCTGGTGCTCCGGTGGTTAAGAATCCACCTTCCAATGCAAGGCGTCCAGGTTTGATCCCTGTTCGGGGAACTAAGATCCTACATGCAGTGGGGCAACTGAGCTCTCGCACTTCAGCTACTGAGCCTGCCCTCTGGAACCCACAACCTTCAGCTACTGAGCCCGATAGCTGCAATAAAGATCCTGAGGGCTGCAACCAAGACAGGACACTGCTATAAATAAATAAATTAAAAAAAAAAAAAAAGAGGGTCCATATCTCAACCCTTCGGAACAAGCCCGTAAGAGGAGCAAGACGTTTACTTTTCTGAGAGGGCACAAATATTATATCGACATTAACAGAGACTCAAAACTAACAAATAGCACTGAGACATACACATTGCCCAACGGAAAACAGAGAGCCAGGGCGAGTGTGCTCTATGATGCAGGGAACCCAAAGCTGCTGCTCTGTGCCACCCTGGAGGGGTGGGATGGGAGGGAAGTCTTGGTGGGGGCGGGGTTCAGGATGGGGAGGGACACATGTACGCCAGTCAGTTCAGTCGCTCAGTCCTGTCCGACTCTTTGCGACCCCATGGACCGCAGCACGCCAGGCCTCCCTGTCCATCACCAACTCCCGGAGTTCACGCAAACTCATGTCCACTGAGTCCGGTGATACCATCCAACCATCTCATCCTCTGTCGTCCCCTTCTCCTCCCACCTTCAATCTTTCCCGGCATCAGGGTCTTTCCCAGTGAGTCAGTTCTTTGCATCAGATTGCCAAAGTATTGACGTTTCAGCTTCAGCTAAGTCCTTCCAATGAATATTTATATTGATGTATGGCAAAAACCGTCACAATACTATAAAGTAATAATCTTCCAATTAAAATAAATTAATTACTTTAAAAAGTAACAATAAAAAAGGATGGGGGTACACATGTATACCTATGGCCAATTTAAGTTGCTGTATGGCAAAAAATAAATCACCATATTGTAATTATTCTCCAATTAAAATTAATTAGTTTAAAAAATAACAACAAAGATTAAAAAAAAACTCTACCATCAATCCTGCACCCTTGTATATATTTTTGACTCTATTTTCCTAAACATTATTTTACTCACGGATAGTACTTTAACCTAACGATGAAATATTTATATAAAGCCTCAAATTCATGATTAAAAAAGAAAAACAAATCCATAAATATTATGTATGGGAGAGTAGTATATAAAAATTATTTTTAAAAGTTAGTTCACTATGAGTTCAGTATAAATCAACAGTGTAAATACATCAAACGCTAGTACAATTCTGACTTTATTAATGAGTCCATGAACATGAGGACAATAAATAAGGAATAGCTCCACTCCTCACGGTGAGACTACCCCAAGGGCGGTGTTCTCGGTTCTGAGCCATCTGACGCATTCAACACGGTTATTAAGAATGTGGACAGATGTTCGAAAGGGTGACCTTCACAGAGGGAGTTACAGGAAGTCCTCCATGGGAAAAGAGAGCTTGGAAACATGGAGCCCAGACCTGGAGTGGACAGACACACTACAGCTGCTAAGTCGCTTCAGTTGTGTCCGACTCTGTGCAACCCCACAGACGGCAGCCCACCTGGCTCCCCCATCCCTGGGATTCTCCAGGCAAGAACACTGCAGTGGGTAGCCATGCCCTCTTCCAGGGGATCTCCCCAGCCCAGGGACTGAACTCCAGTCTCCTGCGTTGCAGGCAGATTGTTTACCGTCTGAGCCACCAGGGAAGACCCCAAATCACACAAGCTGCTTCATTAAAAGCTGTTCAGCATTGCTGGCAAAGACTCCCTGAGAAATCAGGCAGAGACCCTTCAGAAAGATCTTTTGTTTCAGAACAAGCAGGAACTTCCAATCTGTGCACAGATAGAAGGGACTGTCTCAGAAGGCAATGAGTCCCTGAATCTTTAATGAAGGCCTCTCACGGGTTTCTGATGAGACGATCTATGAATTGCGTAGACAGCTGGATTGGAAAAATTAAATTCCTTCCAAATACAACATTCTGTCATCTCTACTCCGATGAGAGACACATTTCCAGAAATTAAAAATTACATCTACGTGCTATTCTCCTTCTCTCTTCCGCCTACTCTCCCACTGAAGTCTGCAGAAATGAGTACCACGGCTTCACGAGCCAGGGGCATCTATGACTTTCCTCCTTACATAATTCTAGAATTTGCTGCTGCAGTGCTGGTGCCAGTGGGGCTGGTTTAGTTGCTCAGTCATGCCCGACTCTGCAACCTCGCGGACTATAGCCCGCCAGGCTCCCTTGTCCAGAGGATTTCCCAGGCAAGAATACTGGAGTGGGTTGCCATGCCCTTTCCCCAGAATTTGTTGCTATAGCTCTCTGAAAATGTGGAAACTGGGGCATGGATCCCTGCTTTTCTCATGGAAACACTTCCCTGTCTTCTAATGCATAGGAAGAACGTTTACCGTTTAATCAAGTGACCAAAAAGAGATGTATTAAAGGACAACGGAATTTTGTCTCAATTTTTGGCAAAACATAAGAGTATTTCTCAGCTAAACGAAGGAGAAACCGTTTGGCTAATCGAGTATTTTCTGATTTTTCTTTGAGACTCCTTTTTCTATTCTACTTGGCTTTGGTGGAAGCGGTGGAAGCCAAGAACAATTAGAACACAAAGAGGGTTTTGAAAATATTCTAACTTAATTCACAGGGTTAAACGTAAGTGGACGTTACAGGCTTAGCAGCCAAGCTCTAAGAAGTAAAATACATATCGTAAAGCGATTCCCCTGAAATTTCCTACTGTAACGACGATCATAAAGAGTCCAAATTTCATGACGCCAAATGCAAGTTCTAAATACCTGACTGAAAGGCACCATATGAAACACACTGTAATTTTTATGTTTGTAACGCTGAGGTAGGGAATCTCTACACCACACAGCGAGAACGTTCCAAAGTTAACTTAGTTGAAAATTATTTAAGTAGACACTTCTCCAACCTAACAAACGTTTGCGTGTTTCCTGCAAGTACTCACTGAAGGGTCTTCCTGCCTGGCAACGACATAGCATAGCATGGAGCCGAGTGGGTGCTCCTCCAGAGAGCAGGGTTGGCACCCAAGACCCGGATGGGGAGACTGCAATCTAGGCAAACGGCCAACAGCACTTCTGCCTTTAAACTCGGAGACTGAGGCCCCCTGGACTGCATGAGGAAGATCCAAGATATTAAACCACTTGCAGGCTGGGCCTCCAAGCCAGCATGTTTTTGGCAAACACACTGAATTGATACCAAATTCACCCACATCCTTGGGAGCAGTCCTCTTTAACAGTTCACTTAGCTGAACACACTCCCCCTCCCTCAAACGTTTTTGGATTCTCCCCTCTTTTATTGTGTCCTTATATAGAAGATTTTTAGAATATTATCAGTGGCATAATCTTTTACGATGGATTTTATTTTATGATACGCAGCCAAAAATCATTCTGGGCACAGAAAGTCTGGCAGATGTGGTGAAGTAATGACTGTTAATAAAATTACATATATAATTATATATAAATATGAAATATATATTATATATATTATACTATAATATATAATTATATAGTATGACACCAATACATAATTATCTCTATTATATTGTATAATGTAATATAGATAATATATTGTTATATACATCATATATATATATAAATATATATAAACACGAAATATTTTCTTGAAATAACACTTGACAGCAATCATCACAAGAGTTTCCCAAAATCATGGTTTGAATAAGTTTATAACTCATCCCAGGCATCTCCACAAATACCTATCACAAAATCGGAAATGGCATTTCCTAAACGCCAGTCTGAGAACTGACACTACTCAACAAGACATCTTCACAGACCCCTGAAAGCTTGACTCGGAAAACCAAATTTTTGATCGTGTGTTAAATAACTGAATGACTCGACTCCTAGGATTTGTTTGCTATTGTGCTCGGGAGACATAGGGCATCCCGTAACTTTACTGATGGCTTGAAAAGGAAGAGAAACGTATTACAGGCATATATATTTTTAATCTTAAAAGGAGACTTTACCATGAAGCCTGGGCTTCCCAGGTACCACTAGTTGTAAAGAACCCGCCTGCCCATGCAGGAGACGTGAGAGACACGGGTTCGATCCCTGGGTTGGGAAGATCCCCTGGAGGAGGGCAGGGCAACGCACTCCAGTATCCCTGCCTGCAAAATCCCACGGACAGAGAAGCCTGGCAGCTACAGTCCATGGGGTCACAATGAGCCAGACCCAACTTTGTGACTCAACAAAAAGATGTGTTACTGGGACTTAACACGAAAAACTGAGATTCTGCATTTGATTACATGTGCAAGTTGCCTTATAAACTTTCAATAAAACTACATTGAACACATATTTTTACCAAAAAAAAAAAAAAATTAGTTATCTTAAGTTTAACTACATTAGTGAGGTCATCGAGATAGACCTGTCTCCAAAGCTAGTGGCCAACCTCTTTTACCAAACATGTTTTAAAAACTTAGGCAAACAAAAAATATTCTGAAGCAAATAGTCTGAAAAGTGTCTGTCGATAAGAAACATATTCTAGACTACAGGTTATAGGTCACTGATCTTTGGAGCTATGAAAAAAACATTTTTTTGGTTCAGTGATACAGAGAAGTTCTCTGCTCTTCAAGTCAGACTCTCAACTTTGTGAAAATGAAAATTCGGAATAAGGTAGATTTCTCTTTAACTTGGAATAGCACTTGTACAGCTATCTATTTTAAATGTTTGTTTGTTTATTTGGGTGCATGGGTCTCAGTCGAAGCAGGCAGGACCTGGGATCTTGGTGGCAGCCTCTGGGATCTTTAGTTACGGCATGCAGAGTCTTAGCTGAGGCATGTAGGATCTAGTTCCCTGACCAGGGATCAAACGTGGGCGCCCTGCATTGGGAGCGCAGCGTCTTAGCCACTGGGCCACCTGGGAGGCCTTGTAACTATTTACTGATCTTCACCATGTCAGTCTCAAAAGGTTAATTTACCATCTTAGAACAAAGGTGTGCCGGTATTCCCTTTCATCTTCAGGGTGTTCCGATAACTGCTGCTTAAAGCTCAGTGCTACTGCTTTGCTTACAAACTTAATCCAATGATGACTTTAAAGTTTTTTAATTAAAAAATAAATTAAAAAAAAATAAAAAGGGAGGTATGTTGGGGCCGTATAATGGTCTAGGATAACTCCTATCTGTGATAGTGAGTGGGGTTCTGATTAATAAGTTTCTTTAAAGCGGGGCTTATCTGTGATCAAGTTTTAAAACAACAAGCAAGTTCATTTACATATCTGTCAATAAGCTTCATTTTAAAAAAATGTATTAGTTTTTCCCATTTTCAGGCAACCTCAGCTCTTTTTCCTCGAGGCAAACTGATGTATTATGCTTAAATGGCAACTCACTCCAGTATTCTTGCCTGGAGAGCTGCATGGATGGAGGAGCCTGGCGGGCCACAGTCCACGGGGTCACAAGAGTCGGACACGACTTAGTGACTAAACCACCTCCTGATTTCTACCTTACATTTGTATGAAACAGGTTTTTAACCCATCACTACCAATAAAATGCATTTTTCTTATATACTACCATTCTTGTATTTACATATCAGCACCTATATATCGAAAGTCACGGTCTGTACCTTGGAATCATTGCTCCCCTGAAACAGATCAGATCTCAGATGTTTCAGTGGAAACGAATACTGTGCTCAGATCACGGAGAACCACGGGGGTTGAACCCAAGTCAAGGATCTCAGGGGAAACCGGATTGAGAAGACTGACACAGGCCTGCAAAAATCCAACATCCGAAGGCTCAACATGGGTGCAAACAAGGCAGAAAATTTGGGGGCCAGAGTGGGGCCAGGATGCAGTGGAGAAAAGTCCAGAGGAAAACCACTGGTGGTGAGGAGGAACCACCCAGACTAAGTGGCTTTTGGAAGCCTGCACATTTGAACTTCAGCTTTATGGGTAGAAGCTGCAAGACCCATAGGAGAGGTGAGTGACGGCCGGGCAGAAGCGGGGAGTTGTAATCCAGCCACGTCTATGCCTCGCCACACTCTACTAGGTTTCCTTGGCAACAAGACCCCTCAGCATCCACGCATCACTCTTCCACACTGTTTACTGGAGCGCTCCTGCACAAGCCGTCAGCTGCCTTGTCGTCTGAAACGCCTTTCCCTAGTCGGCAAATGCCAATGGTGGTTGCTAGTCACCAAACGCTCACAAGCGCTGCAGCCAGGGCAAATGACCAGAGGAGGCAGACCTCCTAAACACGCTCACAGAAACAAGGTTAAGAAATGAGCGAGCCCCAGATCACAGAGCGCTTAAGAGATGGCAGCCGGGCCTGCAAACATGACTCCTGGAATTTCTAACTTCTCACTGAAATACCTTTGAGCAAAGAAATAAAATAAAATAAAATTTGTCTCACTACCGCTGAAAGCTCTCTCACCAAACTGTTCTTAGATGAGGCAAGAAGAATCTCCACAGGTAAGCAACATAAAACAGTAAGTAGCTGCTGCTGCTGCTAAGTCGCTTCAGTCGTGTCCGACTCTGTGTGACCCCACAGATGGCAGCCCATCAGGCTCCCCCATCCCTGGGATGCTCCAGCAAGAACACTGGAGTGGGTTGCCACTTCCTTCTCCAATGCATGAAAGTGAAAAGTGAAAGAGAAGTCGCTCAGTCGTGTCCGACTCGTAGCGACCCCATGGACTGCAGCCTACCAGGTTCCTCCGTTGGTGGGATTTTCCAGGCAAGAGTACTGGAGTCGGATGCCATTACCTTCTCTGAGTAAGTAGCTACCTAAAGCCAAATCAAGCTATATGGCCACTACTCGTAATCTGATAATAAGGTGTATCTATAACATATTCAGGACCTGCCAGTTGGCACTAGTGGTAAAGAGCCTGTCTGTCACTGCAGGAGACATAATGAGATGCAGGTTCAATGCCTGGGTCGGGAAGATCCCTGGAGGAGGGCATGGCAACCCACTCTAGTACTCTTGCCTGGAGAATCCCAGGGACAGAAGAGCCTGGCGGGCTGCAGTCCATGGGGTTGCAGAATTGGGACACAACTGGAGCGACTTAGCACAAATGCGTGCAAAAAAGTTACTCCCTAAATATCTATGTCTGTGCACTATTTATTAACTGGAGGAGAAATATATATATATCACTTTAAAAAATAGACCTTGAGAGAAACCATAGAGAGGAAGAGACGGTTAGATAGCATCTCCGACTCAACAGACATGAATCTGAGCAAACTCCGTGACGTGCTGAAGGACACAAGAGCCTGGTGGACCACAGTTCATGGGGTCAAAAAGAGTCAGACATGACTCTGCGACTGAACAACAGCAATACAGTAAAGGTAGCCCATTACGGGACTTCGCTGGTGGGCCAGTGGTTAAGACTCCACCTCCCAATGCAGGGGGCCTGGGTTTGATCCCTGGTTGGGGAACTGGATCCTGCATGTTACAACCAAGACTGGATGCAGCCAAATAAACAGATAAAAGGATACCTCATTAATCCTACTCCTAGGAATCTACCCTGAAGATTCTTCCCAGGAAACAAAAATATAGATTGAACAAAGTCATTCATCGCACCATCATCTGTCACTGCAAAATATCTGAAACTTAGATGCCCATACCTAGCAAAGTGGCTGCATAAACCACATTACAAACACACAAAAAACCTTATCCCTCTGTTGTCAATGAAAAACAAAAAGGAAGCTCTCTCTAAACAGGCTTAGAATCAGAACCAGGGCATATTATTGATTGAACGACATTAAAATACAATGGAGAAGCTACCTATGTTATATTTTCTTATTTTTTTCTTTCTGACATGAAGGAAAAATATGTTAGTACAAACAGCCTCGTGCATATTCTTCTATGTTTAATGTAGGAAATGTATTCCCCACATGTAACATAATATCCTAGCTGATTGGGTAGAGTCGTACTAGGTTAAGTAACCACTCATCCTTGGTAAGGACAGAGTTTTAGCCTTGTGGATAGAATTACAAAGTCTGTCTCGAATTTGCCGAGCTGTCCCATGCATTATGAATCTGCAGGATTTCACATGACTGAAAGAGAATATTTCAGCTGACTGTCAACTGCAGCAGAGCTTGAGGGTCAGCCAGAAGTCTTTTTGTTTAACAGTAAGAGTGTTTTCTTTTTCACTATCTCTCCACTTGAAGACACTGCTTCTGCTTCAAGGGAGAGACCAATTACACTTCTTCAGGCACTTCAGAAGGTTGTGTAAAAAACGGGCATTAACTGAGGACCTTCCTCCAATCTAATTTTCTTTGGCTCAGGAGCTGGTATTCTAGGGAGTTTGCTGGCTGGTCTTTAGCTTCATTCAATTCTCAGAATTCCTGGAGACAAGTCATAAATCAAAAAACCCTGCAGACTGGCTGTATTATGTGTAGTTCAGAGTCCACTGCTACCATTCCTCGAGGAAGAAATACTCTGAGGAAGCAAGTTGTGAGATATCAGGGTGCTGGTTCATTCCCCTCCCCCTGCCAAGTCCTTCTATATCCACCAGGGACTGTGACACCCAAATACAAAGCAGAATTATTAACAACAGTGCCAAAAAACAGGATGAGGAAAATAAAAAAGACAGAAAAACAAAGCACACAAAGAAAACCTGTGCAAAGAGACAAGATACTGAGAGAGAAGGCAAACCTTAGCACCCTCTAGGAAAGAGAGAGGGCTTCCCAGGCGGCCCCCATGGTAAAGAACCCGCCTGCCAATGCAGGAGACTGAAGAGACGCAGGTTTGATCCCTGGGTCTGGAAGATCCCCTGGAGGAGGGCATGGCAACACCACTCCCGTACTCTTGACTGGGAAATCCCATGGACAGAGGAACCTGGCGGGCTACGGTCCATGGGGTCGCAGAGTCAGACACGACTGAAGTGACTTAGCATGCACGCGTGCACGCACGCCCACACAGGAAAGAGGGGATATGACAGGTATACAGAACGTCTCCAAAAAGAAAGAATACACAGAGAAGAGACGAGAGTTGAGGTGGGAATGGGGGATTTTCTTGAGCTGGAATTCAGAATGGTGTGGAGATCGTTTCCTGCAGAACACAACTACTGTTCGACCCAGACTCCAACCCAACCCGATAATATGCATGTGTTCCAAAGCTGGCAGACCTTATCAACATTTAAAAAATTTAAAAATGGTAAAGAAAAAAAAAAGTATATCAAAAGAACCAACTCAGACTGACTCAAAACTCTCTCCCCACATATTAAGTACCAAAGACTTTCAAGCCAAGTTACTAAGCTCTTAAGGAAACAGCTCACGATCCGAGAATTTTCTGCCCCACGATCCGAGAATATTTTCACTTGTCATTCAGGGAAAGGAACAGGGAGAGATCATTTCAGGACATGAAGGAGATTGGGAGCACACCGTCCGTGGAAACTAAACCACACTAACCACCCACGTACCAATAAACCTGAACTCAAGAAAGGAAAAGTAGAAATGAAAAGAGTTGTGCCAAGCCAAAAACCTTGTAACTGAAGAAGCACCACGCACGTGTTATTTACATGGTGATATGTTGGAGAAGGCTCTTGAGAGTCCCTTGGACTGCAAGGAGATCCAACCAGTCCATTCTGAAGGAGATCAACCCCGGGATTTCTTTGGAAGGAATGATGCTAAAGCTGAAACTCCAGTACTTTGGCCACCTCATGCGAAGAGTTGACTCATTGGAAAAGACTCTGATGCTGGGAGGGATTGGGGGCAGGAGGAGAAGGGGACAACAGAGGATGAGATGGCTGGATGGCATCACTGACTCAATGGACACGAGTCTGAGTGAACTCCTGGAGTTGGTGATGGACAGGGAGGCCTGGCGTGCTGCGATTCATGGGGTTGCAAAGAGTCGGACACGACTGAGCGACTGAACTCAACTGAAGCCTTCACAGAAATATAAAAATAATTGTGGAAAATCAACATAACACACGACCATGTAGTAAGAATTCAGATGCAAAATTCTACAGAACTCACATGACCCCTGAGCCTTGGGAAAACTCTGAGGAAATACAAAAACGCTGAAAAGAAAAGCTTTGTTAATGATGGTGACGACAGAAGTGTAGTCTTTAAAATATGAAGGGAACCTTCAGGAGAAAGACCACAAGGATCATAAGCGTTCTAGAATTCTACGGAAAGAACAACATTAAAAAAAAAAAAAAACCACCAAACAGCATATGTGGGAGAACGGGAACATAAACACACACACCAGAAACTGTAACAATGAAAGTAATACGTGCAAGAACATGGCAGAATTACAACTGTATACATACATAAGCTATTGCGTGTGTGTTAGCACCTCAGTTGTGTGCTGACTCTTTGTGACCCCACGGACTGCAGCCCACCAGGATCTTCCGTCCATGGAACTGTGCAGGCAACAATACTGGAGTGGGTAGCTGTTCCCTTCTCCAGGGGATCTTCCCAAGCCAGGAATTGAACTCAGGTCTCCTGAATCTGCAAGCAGATTCTTTACCATCTGAGCCACTAGGGAAGCCCAGATAAACTACTACATTAGGCTTAAAAACTCTGAAGTTCATCTATTTAAAAGTCACAGATAAGAAAATACATATATAATTTCCTATTTCACCTAAAAGGCAAATTAACACAAAACTAATGATAATAAAATACACAGATTCATAGGAATATTTTCAATATTAATGGCACAAAGTGCTAATCTCCTTACAAAGGGTCAAGCTTCAAGCATCCCACTAAAGATAATGAGCGAAGGGAAACCATAGTATTCAATGATACCTTTTGGAAGAATAAAATTTGAGCCAAGAAGAGTTCACCCACCAAGAACCTGAACAAGAGCTTCCAGAGTCCAGAACTGTGAGAAATAAATTCGTTGTTAAGACCACCCAGGCTACAGTGTCTTCTTATGGCAGCCCAAGCTAAGCTAGATGTGTTCAAATACCTTTAAATAAGCTAAGAATATTTGACAGGAATGTGCTGTCAAATTTTGTACACCAAAAAAAGATGCCTAGGCTTCCTTGGTGGCTGGCTCACAATTCTGGGAGGCTCAAAATCTGCCTGCCAGTGAAGAAGCCATGGGTTCAATCCCCAGTCCAGGAAGATCCCACGTGCTGCAGATCGGCTAAGGCCGTGTGCCACAGCTACCGAGCCTGTGCTCCAGAACGCGCTCCACGGTAAGAGAAGCTACCGCAGAGAGAATCCCGCACGCTGCAACTACAGAACAGCCACGACTCACCGAAACTGGAGGAAAAAAAAAAAACACGGCCACGTGGCATTGAAGATCCAGAGCAGCCAAAAATAAGAAAGTAAAACAAAATAATAATAGCTTTTAAAAAGGTTCCGTAGCTGAATTTAAAACAATTTAATCTCAATGTCATTAACCAAAATAATGAGGTATTTCTCATCTATCAGACTCAAGAAGCATTAATAAAACTGATTAACCAGGCAGTGAGGGAGACCAGGCAAACAAGCCCATACGTATTCCATAGTCAGGACTCGAGTCAAGCTTTCATTAGTACGTTCTTTAGTTGAAACTGGTAAAATGCAGAAAACATAACTAGTTGGCTGGAGAGGGAGCGGAAGATTAATGATCCAGAACTATCTTATTAAGAGAGAAAGAACTGTGCAATAAATATTATCAGGACAAATGGATAGCTATCTCAGTAAAATAAAAGATTCAGAGGTTTACAGCCTATCAAACACTAACTTGAATCCTGAACACCTTGGAGAATTTAATTAAAAATACAAAATGTCAAGGAGAAAGCACAGGTGGATGTCTGATGTCTTCACGGTGACGGATTCTTCATCTTTCAACTAGTGGAGGAAAAGATTCATTTCCTATTACAATGATACACAGTAATTGTAAATATATGTGTCCGTGTGTGTGCTTAGTTGCTCAGTTGAGTCTAACTCTTTGCGACCCCATGGACGGCAGCCCGCCAGGCTCCTCTGTCAGTGGGATTCTCGAGGCCAGAATACTGGGCCAGAATACTTTCCCTTCTCCAGGGGATCTTCCCAACCCAGGGATCTAACCAAGGTCTCCCGCATTGCAGCTAGATTCTCTACTAGCTGAGCCACCAGGGAAGCACACATATATGTATAATTATATATAAATCTGGCCAAATCCTTTGGCCACACAATGCAAAGAACTGATGCATTGGAAAAGAACGTGATGCTGGGAAAGGTTGAGGGCAGGAGGAGAAGGGGACAACAGAGGATGAGATGGTTGGATGGCATCACTGACTCGATGCATGTGAGTCTGAGCAAGCTCCGGGAGTTGGCGATGGAGAGGGAGGCCTGGAATGCTGCAGTCCATGGTGTTGCAAAGAGTCAGACAGGACTGAGCGCCTGAACAATGACAACCGTGTAAACTAGGTCAGAAGATTTTAGAAACTTATAAAGGTTCTTCAAAAATGAAGAGCTTTTTCTCAAGCACTGACCAAGGACGCCCAGGGATAGTCTCAGCAAAAGAAAGTAAAATATTTCTTTGAACCCCCTGCAGGCTGCGTGCCTGCAATCCTCAATACATAGCCGAACCACAAACAGCAAGCCTTGGGTATCTACATACCATAGTCAGCTGTGGGCTTTGGAGAGTCACATACAAGTGGACCCTGTGGGTCATTCAGAAGTTGTAGAGGCCTGAGGCCCTTGTCTATGGGGCATCTCAGTGGCTGTGGAATTTCCCCAAGGACTGTGGCAACTAAACCTTGACGTAATGTGTGCTAAGTCGCTTCGGTCATGTCCGACTCTTTGCAACCCCATGGACTGTGGATCACCAGGCTCCTCTGTCCATGGGGACTCTCCAGGCAAGAATACTGGAGTGGGTTGCCATGCTCTTCTCCAAAAGCATGACCCCTACCCTCCAAATTTCACCCCCACCTTGGAAAGCAGTGGTCTCCCACATGAAAACCCCTGATTCTCTTTCCACCCATCCAAAGTCTCTCTGAGCATCACCTTTGAGCACTAGTTCAGAATGCTGCTTCTTTTTCTGACCATTCTGTGTATCTGTACCTTTCTGAAACACAACCTGCTCACATTCTTCACTTTTCCCCCCTCTCTCTAAGTCCTTCATCCACCCCTGTGTTTACCTTTGTACGGATATTTAATAACATTTGCCAAGGGACTCTGTTTTTAGTAACACACATAGGTACATTTCCTCAGCAAGAAATACAGGTGATTTTTTTTTAAGATTTTTTTTTCATGTAGACCATTTTTTAAACTCTTGTTGAATCTGTTACAATATCATCTCTGTTTTCCATTTTGGTTTTTTGGCCGTGACGAATGTGGGATCTCAGCTCCTGACCAGGGATCGAACCCACAACCGCTGCATTGGAGGGCCAAACCTTAACCACTGCACTTCCAGGGAAGTCCCTATAGGTTGTATTCTTATTATCCAAGTTAATAGGAATTAACTCCAGGAGATGGTGAAGGACAGGGAGGAGGCCTGGCGTGCTGCAGTCCATGGGGTCGCAAAGAGTCACACACGAGTGAGCAACTGAACAACAAAACAAATTTAGTGGGAAATGTTTCGCGAGAATTCAAGGAAATTCAGCCAAAGAAAACTTAGAATCAACTGTTACGCTGATCTATTTCACTTATTTAATGTGAAATGGCGTTAAACAAAGATACATGTTTCACATCTTCAGTGTCCCAACACACAAGTGAATATTTCTATATGTCAGAATGGCCAGAACACTCAATCATCACATTAGAGAAGCTGAACGCAATTGAAAGCACTGGCGTTTCGTGCTCTCCTTGCAGAGGGCCTTCAGCACCTCCGATGAACGAGCGTGTTCCCATTCATCCAAGGAACAGGCTGCTGCTGTTACGACTGGCCTGGGGGTGTCAGTTCTGGGGGGGCTGGAAATTCGATAATAAGCTCTGATGGTATCGATGCTGTACTGGGTAGCCTGAAGCCTGGGTTTCAGAAGCTCCTATTCAGGGGCGGTCGTGGCCACGGATAACATTTCAGGGCGGAAGGAACTCATGTGTGTCCCCATTGATGTGGTGCTGACAAGACTTCTCAGCTTCTCCGGACCCTCGAATGAGCCCTCACAGAAGGCTTGGAATGAAGGCAAATGCCTCCAGCGTTTAAACTTGATTAGGAATGCTTATCTGCATGATGACAGATGCTGCCTGGGGCTCTCGTAGCCCAAACTGTCGCTCTACCAGGAGCGTTAGAGACAGCATTTTCAACTTAAATCAGTTCATTTTGGTGTATGTTTATTGAGCACTTTTCATGCGCAAAGTTTCTGGAAATGCACAAGAAGACATAAAAGGATAGTGCCCGTTGTTGCTTATGAGGTGCTAGTTGCTTATTACCCATCAAAGGATTTTCCCTCGTTGGGATCAAAGAAAGAAGAGTCCTATCCAGCGTGAGCTCCGTCGTGTCCCGACTCCCTACAACCCCATGGACTGCAGCACGCCAGGCCTCCTTGTCCTTCACTGTCTCCCAGAGTTGCTCAAACTCATGTCCATCGAGTCGACGATGCCATCCACCCATCTCATCCTCGGTTGCCCCCTTCTCCTCCTGCCCTCAATCTTTCCCAGCATCAGGGTCTTTTCTAATGAGTGGGCTCACCTCAGCTCACCTAGCCTTGACTGATAGCATCTGCTGAATCACCATTTCCTTTCCTTTCCTTTACCCAAGACATCCCACGGGATCCCATGATTAAACTGATTTGAGGGACCTTCCTGGCAGTCCCGTGGCTAACACCCCAAGCTCCCAATGCAGGTGGCCTGGGTTTGATCCCTGGTCAGGGAACTAGACCCCACGTGCTGTAACGAAATACCCTGCACGTACAGCAAAGACCTCGCATGGCCAAGGAAATAAATAAATGTGAAAAACAAACAAACTGATTGTGTTCTTGTCTTTAGGACTGAAAACGGGCCCTTGTCGTCTGCTTCTTTTAGGATGAGGTCCCTGGCCACTGCACTCACTGACCCTCCATGCTCCCCTGAAAGGAGTTCAGGGTGGAGGTGAGGAATTGTGCCATCTGTGCTCTGGAAAGGCTAGCAGACCAGGTCTGCAGATAGTTAGGTATTTTCAGGAAATAATATATATTTTTTTAAACATGTTGAGGACGGGGCCGGGCTACCTAATTTCTTTCTTTTTTTTTTTTTAAGTTTTGTCCTGTTAAGTATTTGTTTTATTAATATTTTTTAAAATGCATTTATTTCTAATTGATTGATGATTGCTTTACAATATTGGTTTGATTTTGGTCATACATCAACATGAATTAAACAGAGGTTTACATATGTCCCCTCCCTCTTGACTCTCCCTCCCACCTCCCACCTATTCCCACCCCTCTAGCGTGGGAATTATTACAGATTATTACAGAGAATTAGTGGAGAAGGAAAGGACAACCCACTCCAGTATTCCTGCCTGGAGAATTCCAGGGACAGAGGAGCCTGGAGGGCCACAGTCCATGGGGTCGCAGAGAGTCAGACATGACTGAAGCGACTTAGGACGCACAGAGAATTAGAATTCTAATTAGAATTAGAATTATTACAGAGCCCCAGTTTGAGTCCCTGAGTCAGACAGCAAATGCCCACTGGCTATCTATTTACATATATTAGCGCATATGCTTCCATGCTTCTCTATTTATCTCACCCTCTCCTGCTTTAGGAAGTGGCAACCCACGCCAGTGTTCTTGCCTGGAGAATCCTGTGGACAGAGGAGCCTGGTGGGCTACAGTCCATGGGGTCGCAGAGAGTCAGACACGACTTAGCGACTAACAGTTCTCCTTTACGTGCATCTGTGTCCACTGACCTTTGACCAACAGATTTTTCAGTGGCTACATAGTTTCTATAATGAAGCTTTGTTTCTAGTATTTACTGATTTATTTCTTTTGACCGTGTGGCATATGGGACCTTAGTTTCCCAACCAGGAACAGAACGCATGTCCCCTGCTGCAGAAGTGCAGAGTCTTAACCGCTGTACCGCCAGGGACCTCCCTGGGAAAAGGCTTAAGGTGCCCAGTTTCTTGCATCGTCTCATATCTAGAAAGGCCCTAAAATCACTGATGGAGTTAGCAGCTCCTTGTGACTACCAGCAACCGTCTGTGACCGGTGACCACCTTCTGCCAAACGTGTGTGCTTCATTGCACAAATCCCCCTTCAGTAAAACCACGTTCTGCCAAGACACACAGTGACCTCCGCCCGCCCTCTCGGGAGCAGCTCCTCAGAGCTACCTGAGAGGCTGTATCCCAGGCCACAGTCCTCATTTTGTCTCCAATAAAACTTAACTCTCACGTCGTGCATTTTTTTTTCCAGTCGACGCATATATTCCCCCTCGTTCATAAATCCAGTTTAGTGGAAAGTTACATTCAATCCACCCAAAGCCAGCCTCATACTCTTATCTACTCCGTTTCCGTGATCGCCTCTGACATCTGGGCAAGGAACCCTGAACACCAGGAACCTTAGAAGAAAGCGAAATTCCTTGTCCCCCCTGTTGCTAATTTCCATTACTCTCACATCTGCCAGCGGTTTTCCTCCCGTTTTCATCTTCGGGGCTCTTCTGCTTTCTCTTTTAATTCTTAAGTCTCTACCAAGTTGTCATCTTCCTGTAGCCATCAGATTGCCTTTTTCTCACTTTCTTGCATGTTTCTTAATTCCTGAACCATTTTAACACTAGTCTAACCCCAAAGATTTCTCCATGAGGGTACTAGAGGACCCACATGTGACAACTAACTTGAAAAGCATTTCCCATTTTTTTCTGCCTCTACTGAGCAAACAATTGAGTAAGAGCAACCTTCAAAGCCAAGTGTTTCCAAAATAAATGCTCGGTTTGCCAGAAAATATTTGTGAAGGTATTTCAATAGCTGTAATAAAGCAAATACTTGCATAATGGGTGATCAACACATCAGAAACATTTTTGCATTCCTTTCCTGAGCACCTGTGGTTACTCAAGCTTCATTTCTGACCTGTCCAAGGACTCAGGAGATACTATGGGAAAGTATTTGTTCATTCCTTCCTACCACACACAGTGAACGTAGTAAAAATTATTTCGTCTGCCAAGAGGATTTTTGTAGCGCACACACACCCATTTCAAATTATGTGCAGTTCCTTGCAATTCAGTCCTCCCAGTGGCAATCAGACAGGAAAGGACTGAAAAAGAAGTAAAACTTGGCACCACTGAAAAGCAATTACAACAGGTCTCGATTTGACGGTGAAGCGCCCTGGGAAAAGACATTCCCACCGGAGTGCTCATCAGGAACGGGCACTGTGCTCCCTCGGCGGTCTCCAGCAGCACAGAGTCAGTCTGGTGAACGCAGTATCAGAGAATTCATCCTTCTGTGCGACAAGAAATTCTATCAAAGTCTACTCAGGGGAACCATAACTGATGTGAAAAAGGTGGATTTGTTGTCTAAATTCTGATGAAATTTAGCAAATAATAAACGTCATCCCCATAACACCTATTTATATATATATATAAATTATATATATATATATATTCATTATATATCTATATAATGGGGCAAAAACATATCTCCAGAAATACTTAAAATTGTACTGTGTTAATATATGTTGATACTTTCACATATATTAATTTTAACGCTGCAGACCTTGCTGTGGCTGTGTGCAGGGAATCTGCCTACAATACAGGAAACGGAGGCAGACATGAGTTCAATCCCTGGATCAGGAAGATCCCCTGGAGGAGGGCCCAGCAACCCACTCGGTATTCTTGCCTAAAGAATCCCATGGACAGAGGAGCCTTGTGGGCTACAGTCCATGGGGTCACAGAGAGTCAGACACAACTGAGCAACTGAGCACAATTTGAGAACACACATTAATTTTAATATGTATTCATTTTAATATTTTATATATTGATATTATATTGCAAAGATATATCTCTAGAAATACTTAAAAGGTAACCTTATCTGGTCTACTTTCTTCTGGAAACTTATGCTTAAAATTCCCTACACTTAATAATGGAAATGCTGAAAATTCTACTTGAGGAAAAGTTTGAATTACAAGTCTATAACCCCACCTATAGGTCCTAAACGACAAAGTTTAGAAATCACGTAACAATTCTAAGGGACAGCTGCAGTATTTGGAGATATTTCTGGGTGTCAGAACTGGGAGGAGCCTCTGGATCTAGTGGGCAGGGGCCAGGGAAGCTGCTAAATGGCCTGTAATTCAGAGACCGGACCCACTATAGCCACACAGCCAAAGAACTGAGAGACGCAGACTGTAGTGAACAAACGTTTGGATACCAAGGTGGGGAGGGACGGTGACAGGATGAAATGGGAGATGGGACTGACATATACATGCTACTGATACTATGCGTAAAAGAGTTCCCTGGTCCAGGAAGATCCCCTGGAGGAGGAAAGGGCAACTCCCTTCAGTATTCCTGCCTGGGAAATCCACGGGCCGAGGAGCCTGGTGAGCTACAGTCCATGGGGCTGCAGACTCAGACACACACACATATAATCGGTAACTGATGAGAACCCACTGCATAGCTCAGGCACCTCTACTCAGTGCCCTGGGGTGACCTGAGCGGGAAGGAAATAAAAAAAAAAAGAGCAGATATCTGTGTACATATAGCGGATTCACTCTGCTGGACAGCAGAGACTAACACAACGTTGGAAAGCAACTAAAATCCAATAAAAAAAAAAACAAACACAGTTATCTAGCCAAAACGATCGTAATGCTTTAGGTGAGAAACCGCGGTCTACTTTCAGCACTTTTCTCGATGAATACAACCTAAGACCCAAGAAAAGATACTCTTTAAATGAAATATTATGTATTCTGAGGGTCTGTACAGAAATACAAGCAAACTAGACATGGGATAGGAAATAGGCTTCTGGAAGGTAAAATTCCTTAAATCCCCTTTTCCAAATTATGATTTCCTATTTTCCTAAAGGAGCACTTAGGAAGCTCTTACTCCAAAAACATCTCAGTTTGATGAATTTTCCAGAAAAAAAAAAAAAAGATTCAAACCTTAAGTGAAATTAAATCAGAAACATTCAATTTCTGTTGCGCTTCTTTTAATAAGCCGCATGGACAAGATTAAAGGTGAAGTGTGCGTGGCAGATGAGTAAGCAGTCATTCTGCCTTCTAGATGTTAGGGTGCTTGTCAAAGGAAGGAACTGATGTTTCTCATCTCCGAAACTCTGAGAGCATGATTTCATTACAGACTCTAATCTTGGTTGCCGGCTGAGCTAACTTCAAGGGAAAAGCTCACCTTCTTTAAAAACTAAAGTGTTAAAATTGAGGACCACTTTAGCAGAGCTGGTAAAGAATCCGCCTGCAATGCAGGAGACTCCAGTTCGATTCCTGGGGTGGGAAGATCCGCTGGAGGAGGGATAAGCTACCCATTCCAGCATTTTGGGGCTTCCCTGATGGCTCAGCTGGTAAAGAATCCGATGGCAATGCGGGAGGCCAGGGTTTGATCCCTGGGTGGGGAAGATCCCCTGGAGAAGGGAAAGGCTACCCACTCCAGTATTCTGGCCTGGAGAATCCCATGGACCATATGCAAAGAGTCAGACCTGACTGAGCGACTTTCACTTCAGTCAAATCGTCAGCAGCTACGGGAACGCTCAAAACACTGTGGTCTACGAATAAATACAATGACAAGGACAGAGAGTTACTTCTGTGCTGCCCTTCCGGCAAAGCCGGGCAGCCCACACATGTTCACGAGAAAACACCAGGTAAACTGAGGGGCATTCCACACAACGACTGGCTTGTAGACTTCTACTGTGCCAAGATTAGGAACGTCAAAGCGGGCTTCCCTGGTGCTCCAGTGGTTGGCAGTCTGCCTCGGAATGCAGGGGACACTGGTTCGATCCCTGGTCTGGGAAGATCCCACATGCCTCGGGGCTACTAAGGCCGTGCCGAGCCACAGATAGTGAGACCCACACTCTAGGGCCCGAGAAACACAACTGCGGAAACCCGTGCTCCGCAACGGGAGAAGCCTCTGCAATCAGAAGCCTGCTCTGCACAAGCAGAGGATAGCCCCTACTCGCTGTAACTAGAGGAAGCCTGTGCACGGCACCCAAGACCCAGCCGAAATAAAAAAGTAAGTAAGTAAAAGAAACAAAAAAGATCTGGCCCTAACAAGGCTCAGGGGATCCTTGTCTCCTGTTGTGTTAAATCGCTCAGTCATGTCCGACTTTTTACGACCCCGTGGTCTGCAGCATGCTCAGCTCCTCTGTCCGTGGGAGTCTCCAGGCAAGAATACTGGGGTGGGTTGCCATGCCCTCCTCCAGGGGTTTTCCCAACCCAGGGATCGAAAGCCAGGTCTCCTGCACTGCAGGCAGATTCTTTTACTGCTGAGCCACCAGGGAACCGTGAGTCCTATATATTGAGGCAGGTCTGAAAAAAAAAAAAAAAAGAGAGAGAGAGAGAGAGAGAGAGAAGGAGATTAAATGGGGAAAAAATGAAAAAAGGAGATAAAATGAGGGCCTCCGCCCAGTTCTCGGAACCTCAGCGTCCTAACTGTTCATCCCTCCACTGTGGTCGGGCAGGCCAAGTCAGATCTGAATTTGAATCTCAGCACAGGAGACTGAAACGAAAAGCATTCTTTTTTTCTCTTGAAGTGGAAATTCAAGCCGTTAACAATATTCCCACTTTGGTCTTGCCAAAGGGACAGACTCCAAGGCTTCAGGCGGAGGATTAAGTTCTTCAGTCCTGTGAGGTGCTGCAGAGCGAACCAGTTGCCAAGACGTGGAGTCTTCCAGCGGACGGGAGAAAAGCCCTAATGCCTGACACAGGGGGGACTGGAGCCACTGCCTCAGAATCACAGCAGCACCAAGGCGCCCTCTCCAGCGTCTTCTTCTACTTCTGCTGCTGCTGCTGCTAAGTCGCTTCAGTCGTGCCCAACTCTGTGCGACCCCATAGACGGCAGCCCACCAGGCTCCCCCATCCCTAGGCACCAGCAATTTACCGACGCTGAGAGTCACTCACTAACACTTTTGACTTGTCAATTTTGTAACAATCATAATAAACGAATCCCAGAAAGCTGAAACAGTATTTTGCCATCTGGATGCCTTTTTAAAAAATATACACTAAAACTAAGAAACCAATATTCTAACTTCAAACTATATTTATATATATATATTTTTTCAAAGTATAAGTGGTTAATTTGAAAAGAGCCTGATGCTGGGAAAGATGGAAGGCAGGAGGAGAAGGGGAGGACAGAGGATGAGATGGTTGGATGGCATCATCAACTCAATGGACATGAGTTTGAGTAAGCTCCGGGAGTTGGTGATGGACAGGGAGGCCTGGCGTGCTGCAGTCCATGGGGTCGCAAAGAGTCAGACACTACTGAGCTGCTGCTGCTGCTGCTGCTAAGTCGCTTCAGTCGTGTCCGACTCTGTGCGACCCCACAGACGGCAGCCCACCAGGCTCCCCCGTCCCTGGGATTCTCCAGGCAAGAACACTGGAGTGGGTTGCCATTGCCTTCTCCGAACTGAACTAAGACATTTAATAAATGGAGGCAAGCAACATTATAGAAAATCAAAACTCCATCTAACCATCACATTTGTGACAATCATGCTATTCCTATATTTTTTTCCCAGAGAAATTTGCTTTTTACTTTTATCATAAATGTTTTCTTTTGTATTGGGGTAGACAGCCAGTTAAAAATTTTGTGAGTGTTTCAAGGTGAATACAGAGAAGGGACTCGGCCATACATATATATATATAAGAATTGAGATCAGTTGCTAGTATAATTTCCACAAACAAACGTGCCTGTTGCCACAGTAGGGAAAATCACATTTTTTAATTAAGTTAAGAAGCCTGGTATTAAACTTAAAACAACCAGAGGGAAGGGCAAAGGCTAGCTAGCCAAGCAGAGATGGGTCTTTTATATTGTAGCACAGTGCCCCCTGCAGGTCATTTATTTCAGAGTCAACATTTTCAGCCATCTCAATTCTCTGTGTTACATTTGCTACTTAGTAAAGTAAGAGATAGGTAAAGTCTGCTAGGATATTTCATTGTGAAATCATACTATGCTTGGAACATTAGTTCACATCACAAACAATGGGCAAAAACAAACCTTTAGTTTCTTCTCCAGAAGGAAATAGTAAACCACATGATAAAAAATTTCCACAAAGCTGTTTGCCAACCATATATAATAGACAGATATAAATCTCCTTTAAAGCAAAAAAAAAAATACAAACTAAAGTTCACCAGTACATGCCACGTCTCTTCATTTCACAATGATGAAATGAATCCCACAGTCAGAGAATAAATTAAAACACATCATAGTGTACTCATCAGAGTTTATTTCTGCATATTTGCTTTTGCTTTAAAATGTCAGGTTGAAAAGAACGTGAAAGTGTTAGTCGCTCAGTCGTATCCCACTCTTTGCGACGCTATGGAACTGTAGCCCACCAGGCTCCTCTGTCTAAGGGAGTCTCCAGGCAAGAATACTGGAGTGAGTTGCCATTTCCTCCTCCAGGGGATCTTCCTAACTCAGGGATCGAACCCTGGGTTGCAGGCAGATTCTTAACTATCTGAGCCACCAGGATATCGGTTTATCTAAGGTTACAGGTTTATCCCAACATTCTCTTTATGGTACCTAAAATAATTCCACAAATCTAGTGTATTCTGAGTAAGCGTAGTTCAATTACGAAAGGGGGGGGGATAAGAAATTAAGAATTAAAATTTCAAGATATTAAATGTAAACATAGATATTTTATCTATCCAATTGACAATTTGAAAAAAGTAGATGAGCATCCCAATGACTTGGTGGCAGGGAGGGAGAAGCCCCAGGAGGAGTGGTCGACAGGAAGGGCTGAACAGCTCGAGCTCTGGCCCAGCCCGAGGGAATCGGGCAGCGAACTGGGGAGCAGGGAGCCTTTGACAGTCGTCCTGTGTCATGCTGGCTGGCAGGGCTGCGTCTCCTCCCACCTCAAGCGCTCTTTAGACGCGGATCACCCCGGCGGAGACAAAGCCTTGAACAGAGGGACGCCCTGCAGCTGAAGCAACTCCTCAGTGACTTGAGTCCTCGGGCCCAGAGGAGAAAACAAGGGTCTCAAAGGCCCGTGCTGAGTCACCGCACTTTGGGGAAAACCAAACCCAACTTTAAGTTCCACCCTGATGTCCCGGCCAGTTGCATCTGAGACTTACCACCCCCTGCTCAGAACCCTCCCACCCCGTTCAACAACAAATGCCGTCTCAACTAAAGAGTACCCCAAACGTCCCGCCTGACTACCATTTCCCTTATTGCTTCCACAGACCTCCCTTTAAACATGAAGCCTCCCTGATCCCTCTCCCGCTCAGCCTCCACTGTCGCCCCTCGTTGCCTGAATAATGGCCACCTACCTCGGTGGCTCAGAGGTTAAAGCATCTGCCTGCAATGCAGGAGACCTGGGTTCGATCCCTGGGTCAGGAAGATTCCCTTGAGAAGGAAATGGCAACCCACTCCAGTATTCTTGCCTGGAGAATCCCATGGACAGAGGGGCCTGGTGGGCTACAGTCCACGGGGTCGCAAAGAGTCAGACTGAGCAACTTCACTCACTCACTCACTCACCTCCATCGAGGTCGTCTCTCCTTCTTTTCTGTCTCGGCCTGAACTATACCTTACACTAACTGTGCCCCACGCATACACCCACCCACCCACGCTGGGCACCTGGAGGGGGCAGCCCAGTCCACCTGTTTTCTGTCCTTGTTTAGGGATCCTGTCCATCTCTCCTAGACCCTGGCTTCTGCTCCAGGAGGGGAATTCAGTGCTAAGTCAGGGGGAGAAACCTTGGCTCCCAGCAGTGCATCTCACGCTAGACACCCCCCACCACCCCCCGCCTGACCTCTGAACCTCATGGGTCACCTGTCCTGGCCAGTTGGCTTCCCTGATGAAGCCACACACGTCCTCCTCACCGAGGCCAGAGTACAGAATGCTACCCTCTCGTGGGTGCAGCCTCGAGGCACTTCTTCCTTGGAGAACGCAGTGTCAGCCACCGTTATCAAGTGAAACCAAAAAACACCAAGGGGTCTGTTTTCAGGGACAACCAGCCTAGAGGGACAGCCTGCTGATGGAACAGCCTTTCAGGATCCTTGCGCAGGAAAAATAGCAACCCACTCCAGTGTTCTTGCCTGGAGAATCCCAGGCACGGGGAGCCTGGTGGGCTGCCGTCTACGGGGTCACACAGAGTTGGATACGACTGAAGCGACTTAGCAGCAGTAGCATCAGCGCAGGAAAAGCCAGACAAAGGGACAGAATGAAATGCCGAGGATTTTCATTCTGTTGGTAAATTCAAAACACAAAAAAAAACGAGAAGAAGGGCTTGGGGAAAGTAAAAAAACAATCTAGGTGAACCTCTCGGGAAGATTGCTAACCCTGTGGCATCCCAATAAAACAATTCGGGAGGGACTTGCGTGCCATGTAGATAAAAACCCCCAATGTGACGACTCTGGGTGAGCCTCCCACCACGCAGGTGATCTTGCAAAGACCATCACGAAAGCCTCACTTCTCACTGCACCCCATGTCTCCCAAGTCCATTCCTTGGGCGGCGGGGGGGGGGGGACCTTTATTGCCCACATTATTAAACAACGACTGTCAGCATGTGTGTGTCTCCTCGGACAATTCATTTCCGAGGGTTAGACAAGAGCCCACTCTCGGCGGGTCCTGAGGGGCGGGGGTTCCCTCTTCCTGCAACAAGACCTTCCCTCCTTGAGTCGGGCTTTCGAGACCCAGGTCATCTTGCTGCAAGGGAAAGGTGAGTTCTGAGTCTCGGCTGGAACTGTTTCCTTGACTTGCTTTTCGTTGCTTTTTGTTATTATAATCGTACATAAATGGCCTGCCTCAGAGCATCCTGCCCCTCTGCCTGGCCCTTGAACTAACGCAAGCACCTTTGTTCAGAGCCCTGTCCACCTGGGGGCGGCAGGAAGGAAGGAATTAACACACACCCCTGCCCCGAGGCTTGCTATTGCAGGAGACATTTGCAAGATGAATGGCCTTTTTCCTTGGTTTCCTCAGCTCCCCGTTTCTTCTCATCCATGAAAGAACCTGGCACCCAGGACCCCGATAAGATGGTTACTCTGAGACACTACCCTGCCGTCTCCTTGGTCAGTCTGCTGAGTAAAGCCGGATTCCTCACCTCAACACCTCGTCTGTGATTCACCGAGCAGAGTGAGCTTGGATCCGGTAACCGTCTCCTCAGACACGCGTTCCCACATTCAATCTCTGACCCTGTCTACCACATCCTGATTCCCTGCTGCTGCTGCTAAGTCGCTTCAGTCGTGTCCGACTCTGTGCGACCCCATAAAGGAAATCAACCCTGAATATTCACTGAAAGGACTGATGCTGAAGCTGCAATACTTTGGCCACCTGATGTGAAGACCTGATTCATTGGAAAAGACCCTGATGCTGGGAAAGATCGAAGGCAGGAGGAGAAGGGGACGACAGAGGATGAGATGGTTGGATGGCATCACCAACTCGATGGACCTGTGTTTGGGTGAACTCTGGGAGTTGGTGATGGACAGGGGGCCCTGCCGTGCTGCAGTCCATGGGGTCACAAAGAGTCGGACACGACTGAGCGACCGAATGACAAGCCACACCCTGAAGCACAGCAGCAAATCTTCCCAGCCTCCGTGCTCCTTAATTCTCAGTCATTAATTTAGCTTCTTCTCTGGCACCGATGTATCGCCCAGCTTCCATCTGATACGGGGCCAGGCTTTAGCTTCTTTTTCCCGGGTCTGTCTATTCTTAGATTCTGGCCCTGACACCGTGTTCCATTTTTGCTCATAGAAACGGGACAAGGCAGAAAGACACGCAATTCGGTGTCCAGCACCAGGGGGCGCTCTCTGTAAAGGATTATCTACGTGAACCTTCGGTGCCATTTTTTTCAGAACACAGCCCAGTAGCATCTCTCCCGAATAAAAACATCTCCAAGTCCATCACGGGCTTCCCAGGGGCCACTAGTAGTGAAGAACCGTCCTGCCAATGCAGGAGATGTAACAGACCCGGGTTCGATCCCTGGGTGGGGAAGATCCCCTGGAGGAGGGCATGGCAACCCACTCCAGTATCCTTGCCTGGAGACTCCCATGGACAGAGGAGCCTCCTGGGCTACAGTCTCTGGGGTTACAGAAAGTCAGACACGTGCTCACAAGCTAAGTCCATCAGAGGCTCAGAGACGCTCTTTAGTATTGAGGGTTGGTCTTGGAGAGAAAGAAAGGTAACGTCACCAGTGATCTCCATCAGGACAAATTGCTATCTAATATTTGACTGCTGGAAATGCTATACAACTTATAAATCATTCACATGATTGTACAAGATAAAGAAATCATTCATATGATAAAGAAACACCACCACATTTAATTACCGTTATCTCCACAGCCATCATAAAAAAAAAAAATCAATAGGCTACTAGTGTGGGGAAAAAAAAAAAAAAGCTTTCTGAAGGTCATTCTCTGGGAGCATATTTTTTAAATGGGAAAGATGGGAAACTGCCTCTCTGCTAAGTTTTATAAGTCTTCCATTTCCTCTGCTTTTTCTCTTAGGTGGCGTGTACGGCTTATAAAACCTTCAAGAAATCTTGAAATATTGAGGTGTCTTCCCTGAGAAAAATGCAGCTATGGGACAGGCACGTGCGGTTTGCGGATGCTCATGACCTCCCTAAAGACCATGCATAGATTTGGGAAGATTTCCATGGGTTTTAGAATTTGGTAGCCAGGGTGAAGTAGAACACGCATTACGTCTGGGTTCAAAGCCTGGGCGGTGACTACTCACTACCGGCATGTCTTTATGCAAAGTCGCACCCTCAGGGACACTCTGTCAGCTCTAGCATGAATATAATTATTTTATGGAATTGTACTTTACACAGGGTTTATGGGCATCGCATGATAACACCAAGAAGGGAAACCTCTGCACAGAGCTCGGCTACTTTTTTTAAAAAAGACTCAGACTAACAATAATGTTGCTTTCACTGTGACTTTCTACAGATTGTTGCCTTTCTCCAACTCTCCTGTGCTTCTTGACTCGATCAATCAATTCCCAAAACAGTTATTTCTTTCTCATAAAACCAGTGAAGTGTTTACCCGAAAGATTTTTCCCCATTAAAACTTGGTTTAAAAACTCTAATAACCATTCACATTGTATTTAGGCACTTGTGTGCCTAAAAATACAGAAAAGTTGATTGCGTAGCCTTGATGGGCCACGTCAGGGCTATGTGTGTGCTAAGTCACTTCTGTCGTGCCCAACTCTTTGTGACCCCATGGACTGTGGCCTGCCAGGCTCCTCTGTCCATGGGACTTTTCAGGCAAGAATACTGGAGTGGGTAGTGATGCCCTCCCCTCCAGGAAATCTTCCCAACCTAGAGATCGAACCTAGGTCTCCTCCGTCGCAGGTAGATTCTTTACCATCTGAGCCACCACGGAAACCCATACTCCATGTATAGCTATTAAAAACATACTAGCTATATTTCTTACGCTGGACAATATCTCCTTGTAGCTTATTATTTTGTACACAGTACGCTGTGCTTCTTACGCCCCTCCCCTTGTCTTGCTGTGTTTTCGACAGCGGGAACAGCAGGATCGTCCTGCGGAAGGCTGAGGACATCAACCCCGGGTGTGCTCCAGCACGCCAGCGCCAAATTACCGCAATCTCACTCTGAAACCTCTCTGGACTGTCTCTAATCTCGATGGAAGTAAGATGCCTTTGCATGCTTTACTCTGTTGGACTGACGGAAATACGATTAATGAAACAGGATTTGCAGTCGTTTAGAGAACTCTGCCGGAGAAAGCAATGGCACCCCACTCCAGTACTCTTGCCTGGAAAACCCCATGGACGAAGGAGCCTGGTGGGCTGCAGTCCATGGGGTCCCTAAGAGTCGGGCACGACTGAGTGACTTCACTTTCACTTTTCACTTTCATGCACTGGAGAAGGAAATGGCCACCCACTCCAGTGTTCTTGCCTGGAGAATCCCAAGGATGGGGGAGCCTGGTGGGCTGCCGTCTATGGGGTCGCACAGAGTCGGACACGACTGAGGTGACTTAGCAGAGAACTCTGCAAATCTACATGCAATAGAAGAGAGAGAGAGTGAGACAGAGAGACCACGTGAAAAAGGCATTCATGGTATTAGGGCGAGAGAGAGAGAAACAGAGGTTTCACATTAACGCCAGGATCTGAGAGCCTCCGGAGTCAGGAGAAGGCACTTGAGCACTTATTGACTCTTGAGCGATCCCGTTTGCCAAACCTCGCTCTGCTGAGAGAGGTCATCTACATTCAAGTCCTCAAGCTGCATTTCATGATTTAAGACACGACTTGAGAAGCTGGGCTTGGCATCCGTGACGTCTCAGGCCCTGAAGTCAGTCTTCTGATGCACAGGGGAGATTTCTGTCACAGGAAGAAAAGTGGCCTGCATTGCAGAGAAGGCGTTCCAAGCTCCAGACGCCTGTTTTCAGCTTTGCATCACTGTCACTATGTCACCGTCAAGCACCGTTTTCGGGGAAGACTCCCAAGCAAAGGTGAGGGGCAGCAGACCAGCCTTTTAGTGAAGGTTCTCTGGGGCACCAGGACTTTGAGAGGGTGTGGGAGAGACTGTCCCTGGCGGGGCAAAGAGAAAGATGGGTTAGAGGGTCTGGGATCTTTTTTCTCCTGATCTTAAGTTTAAAAAAGCTTGAACATAATAGAAGAGGTTAAGAAGAACCCTGGAAGGAACGTTTTGCCTATTAAACCCTTGCCACGACCAATTTCACACACTCAATTATCTCGCTTCAGTATAATGTGAGTCTATCTGTCACCTCCCCAATGGAGCATCTACAGTCTCTGTATTTGAAAGGATGTTTGCAAAAAGTCCTTGCATGTAGCCATCTCTCTCTGGGTGGGTGGGTGGGTGTGTGGGTGTGTGGGTGTGTGTGGGTGGGTGGGTGTGTGTGGGTGGGTGTGTGTGGGTGTGTGTGTGTGTGTGTGTGTGTGTTCGTCTATCTCTTAAAAGAGCTTCTAATCAATGGTTCATAAGCTGCAAGTACCCAAAGATTCAGGCAGGTGTGGTTCAGCCCTTCTCAGTTACAAACAGATGGCTTCCACCAGCTCAGAGCTTTGCTAGCTCTAGAACAGTTTTTGAAAAGTCTAAGTGTGTTACTTACAGGGAAAACTCAAACTGTTAGTCACTGAGTCGTGCCCAAGTCTTTGTGACACCATGGACCATAGCCCGTCAGGCTCCTGTGTCCCTGGGATTTTCCAGGCAAGAGTGCTGGAGTGGGTTGCCATTCCCTTCTCCAGGGGATCATCCTGACTCAGGGATAGAACTCCGGTCACCTACATTGCAGGCAGATTCTTTACTGTCTGAGCTATCAGGGAAGTCTGCCCAGGAATGGATTTCAACATCCGTAACAAGTGAGTTGGTTAACTGGGAATGAAAAATTGAACACAAGTTGCTTTTTCCTTGGCTATGAACAGTGAGCAGCAAGCCCAGAATACCGTCTCTCAAAACAGACATTTTATTTAAGAGGCAGCAACATCAACTCCATTTTCTTCCCCCTAAAACATCGCTTCCAGTCAAGGTTTGGGGGAGGAAAATTTTAAATACTGGGTATTTAAGTGAGCAGGGCCTCCCAGGTGGCTCAGTGGTAAAGAATCCACCTGCCAATGCAGGAGATGTGGGTTCAATCCCTGGGTGGGGAAGATCCCCTGGAGGAGGAGACGGCAACCCACTGCAGTGTTCTCGTCTGGGGGAACGCCCATAGGCTAAGGCTCCCGGCGGCCTATAGTCCGTGGGGTTGCAAAAGAGTTGGACACGACTGAGCAGCTAAACAACGAACAGCACCCCAGGAACCTCAGGGCAGCCGAGAAGTGAGTGTGGCCTGTCCGCTCCAGCTCCATCCCAGCTCAGCAACAGGGAGCCTTGCAGGTGTCCAGGGCAGACACCTGGCAGGCGGCAGCATAAGTCCGGGAGAGGGGGGACTGCTGGGCACAAGCGGTCCCCCACATCTCTGTGGGTTCCCTCGGAAACTGGCCGCAGGCCACCTCCTGAAAGCTCCCCAGAGAGGCCCCAGCGCACAGGAGAGCTCCGTGAAGCCACAGAAGTGTGAGTCCCTCCGTCCCGTGTGGCTCTTTGCCACCCTGTGGACTGCAGCCCGCCAGGCTCCTCTGTCCAGGAGAGTCTCCAGGCAAGAATGCCAGAGTGGGCTGACATGCTCTTCTCCAGGGGATCTCCCCGACCCAGGGGTGGAAGCCGGGTCTCCTGCACCGCGGGAGGGTTCACCGCACCGGGCCTGACAGGGGGTCCCTCTGTGAACACGCCAGCGGAGGCCCTGTCATCGTGGCCACGGCGTCCTCATTTCAGATGCTGCTCACACCCTCTGAGGGAACAGAGCACTTTCTCAGGGGGCTCCCCTCCTTGAACAGAGCACTTTCTCAGGGGGCTCCCCTCCTTGCTCTGCAGTTGTTCTTCCCACATGCGTGCTGGGGAGGGCGGGAGCTCTGGGTGGGGTCCCCCTGCCCTCTGTCTCTCCCTCCGGGTGGGGTCCCCCCACCGTCTGTCTCTCCCTCCAGGTGGGGTCCCCCCACTGCCTGTCTCTCCCTCCAGGTGGGGGTCCCCTCGCCACTCTGTCTCCCTCTCCGGGTGGGGGTCCCCTCACCCCTCTGTCTCTCCCCCTCTGTCCCTCCGGGTGGAGGTCCCCTCACCCCTGTGTCTATCCCCCTCTGTCCCTCCGGGTGGAGGTCCCCTTGCCCCTGTGTCTATCCCCCTCTGTCCCTCCGGGTGGGGGTCCCCTCGCCCCTCTGTCTCTCACCCTCTGTCCCTCCGGGTGGGGGTCCCCTTGCCCCTGTGTCTATCCCCCTCTGTCCCTCCGGGTGGGGGTCCCCTCGCCCCTCTGTCTCTCCCCCTCTGTCCCTCTGGGTGGAAGTCCCCTTGCCCCTGTGTCTATCCCCCTCTGTCCCTCCGGGTGGGGGTCCCCTCGCCCCTGTGTCTATCCCCCTCTGTCCCTCCGGGTGGGAGTCCCCTCGCCCCTCTGTCTCTCCCTCTGGGTGGGGGTCCCCCTACCCCTCTGTCTCTCCCCCTCCAGTTGGAGGGTCCCCTTGCCCCTCTGTCTCTCCCCCTCCCCTCTGTCTCTCCCTCTGGTTGGGAGGGTCCCCTCGCCCCTCTGTCTCTCCCCTGAGTGGGGGTCCCCCACCCCTCTGTCTCTCCCCTTCAGGTGGGGGTCCCCCTGGCACTCTGTCTCTCACCCTCTGGGTGGGGGTCCCCTCGCCCCTCTGCCTCTCCAGGTGGGGGTCCCCCTGGCACTCTGTCTCTCACCCTCTGGGTGGGGGGTCCCCCGCCCCTGTCTCTCCCTCTGGGTGGGTATCTCCTCACCCCTCTGTCTCTCCCTCCAGGTGGGGGTCTCCCCAGCCCTCTGTCTCTCCCACTCCGGGTGGGGGTTCCCTGCCCCTCTGTCTCATCACCTGGGTGGGGGTCCCCCTGCCTCTCTGTCTCTCCCTCTCCAGTGGGGGTCCCCTCCCCTTCTGTCTCTCCCCCTCTGGGTGGGGGGTCCCCCTGGCCCCGCCCCTCTGTCTCTCCCGCTCCGGGTGGGTGTCCCCCCACCCCTCTGTCTCCCCCTCCAGGTGGGGGTCCCCCAGCCCCTCTGTCTCTCCCTCTCTGGGTGTTGGGGGGGGTCCCCTCACCCCTGTCTCTCCCCTTCTCGTCCTCCGGGTGGGGGTCCCCTAGCCCCTCTGTCTCTCCCCCTCATACCTAGAGGTGCACTGGAGATCTTCTGGTGAGTGCAGTCTCCACAAGTCCATTGTTCTGGTGACTGAGATCTACTGGAATCTAAATAAAACCGGCTGCCATTCTTTTCTCCCATCTTTTTAAGATTTTTTTTTTTTTGACATGGACCACTTTTAAAGTCTTTATGAGTCTGTTCCAATACTGCTTCTGTGTTCTTGTTTGGATTTTTGGCCCTGCGGCATGTTTAATCCTAGCTCCCCCGTCAGGGATGGAAGCTGCATCTCCCGCATTGGAAGGCGAAGTCTTCACTAGTGGACCAGCCGGGAAGCCCCTGCCCTGCCGCCAGAGTCTTCCCCCTGCGAGTCACTGCCCGTCCTTAGTCACAGCCCCCAGCATGCATGCATGCCACCCATGACACGCTGAGCTTGTCACAGCGCCCCCTGACATCTTGCACAAAGTGCTTCTTCAGTCACTCAGTCGTGTCCAACTCTTTCCGACCCCACGAACCTCAGCACACCAGGCCTTCCTGCCCATCACCAACTCCCGGAACCTACCCAAACTCATGTCCATTGAGTCGGTGATGCCATCCAACCATCTCATCCTCTCTCGTCCGCTTCTCCTCCTGCGTTCAATCTCTCCCAGCATCAGGGTCTTTTCCAATGACCGACTTATTTTCACCAAAATGATGTCAACTGAATAATGAGTCAGAACCCGGGAGTCAAGAGGTTTTTTTGTCATTTGTCTGGTGGGAATGTCAGGATATTTTCCAAAGAGTCGGCTCTTCGTATCGGGTGGCCAAAGGATTGGATCCAAGGATATTTCCAAGTGGTGTGCTTTGCAGTGCGAGCAACCTGCCTTCACACCCTCGCACTGGGGCTCATTTGAGGGGATCTCTGCTCTGGGAGCCTCTCCCTACCCCACAGTGGTAGGTGGGTTCCACTCCCTTCTCTTCCTACTAACAACTCCCAGGCCACCCTAGTCAGCACTGCCAGGACCGCCCCCCCCCCCCCCGCCCCGCCACCGAACCAGCTTTTCCCAACGCACCCCCTCCCACTCTCCCAGCCTGGACCCCTGGCCTCAGAAGCCGTGCCAGGACTCCATTTCTGCACACCCTTCACCCTCAGAGGCCCCCCGAGGAAATTCTGGGGCGAGAGGACCACAGCAGCTGAGGGACGCCCTTCCTGCCCTGGGGAACCTGGGAATAAGCCCCTGCCCCCTCGGCCCTGAGGAAGCCAGCACAGACAGGAGTCTGTACACAGATTCTTACCCAACTTACACAGGCTTTCTGGTTCCCAGGTGTAAAAGGATCACTGCGGGGCTGCAGCAAAGGCAGGAAAGAGAGGACTTCTGCTGGTTCCTTTAGGGACCGACAAGGAAGACAGGAAATGGGAAGAAAGGGCGCGCGTCCCCCGTGCTCCGGTTTCCGTCTTTGTAAACACAGGTCCGATCCCTGGGTCAGGAAGATGCCCTGGGGGAGGGCATGGCAACCCATTCCAGGATTCTTACCTGGAGACTCCCATGGACAGAGGGGCCTGGTGGGCTACAGTCCATGGGGTTGAAGGAGGAAACAGACAGAGCTGGACTCCGTCTTAGGCCAGGCTTAGAAGATAAGGCTACATGCAAGGTCACCCTCCCAATGGACGCTGAACATTGCATCCTGGTGTCTATGGAAATGGCATACCAATGGAAAACCAGACCCCCCCCCCCCCTCCGATAAAAGAGCCTCAGTACTTGGACTCTCAGTCGCCTAAAAGACTATGCTAATTATCTCTGTAACAGAACAAAGTCGTAAATTCCGTTATGTTTATTGGGATATGACCACAGGCCTGTTGATAAATGTCCACTGTTTAACTATCTAGGCTTATGACACATGAATCGTGGGTTACCTTTGTATCTTGCTTTTCCTTTGATCAGACTAGTTTCAGGGAATTTGGGGAGGCAGATTTGGGCATGTACACTTAGGGTATATCAGGTTTTCACAAAAACTGATCAACGTCCTTGGCTAAGAGGAGACTCTGCCTTGGACCCGCCAGTGTAATCAGCTGCACTCCACCATCTGCACTGTCCTTCTGAGTGAGTTTTTCTCCCAGAACACGGGGCCACAGCAGGGTTGCAGAGTCGGACAGGACTGAAGAGACGTAGCACGCACGCATGCAGGTTGAGGGCTTCCCTGGTGGCTCACGGGTAAAGAATCTGCCTGCTGGTGCAGGAGACACGGGTTCCATCCCTGATTCGGGAAGACCGCACATGGCACAGAGCAAGGAAACCCGAGCCCCACGGGTACTGACCCCATGTGCCTGCCCTAGAACCCTAGCTTTGCAACAAGAGAAGTCACTGGAATGGCAAGCCCAACCACCACCACTAGAAAGGAGCCCCCGCTCGCTGCACATAGAGAAAGCCCAAACACAGTGCCAAGAACCCAGCGCAGACACACGTAATAAACCATTTTTTTTTTCAACAGGTAAAGCTGAAACAGTGAGGTTTTCTTCTGAGTAACAACAACACTGTTCACCCCAACTTTCAAAATGTTTCTAGAAGCGCTGAGCATTCTCCCTCCTCCCACAGCTCAATAACCAGCTGTCACGTGAGTGCAGGGAGCCAAGCCCCGAAGCCAGCGAAAGTGGCTTTGCGGGTGATACTGGGAGAGTGGAAAGGGGTGATGTGCACGCTGCCTTGCTCCTTGGCCGGTGTGCAACACACACGCTTTTATTGCAGATCATAAACACTGCACAATTATAAATCATAGTTTGACTTCCAAATACACAATAGTGAAATCAAACAAATGCAGCTGAGTTATTTACTACTTTCAAAGCTACTGTGGCTCACAACAGATGCCTGCAAACGGACCAGGAACACGACTTCCACTTATAATTTGGATTCCAAGGCACCACACAACTTCAAATTGATATCTAAATAGACTATTGGGATACAACTTCTTTGTCAACTAATTTTTATCAACTTTCTTTTATTTACAGTATATCTCTTGCAAAGGAAGAGGAGAGGAGGAAGGGAGAAAAGTGAGGAGGAAGGGGAGAAGACAAAGAAGGAAAAACAGCAGCAACAGCAGAATTTGCCAAGCATGGTGCTGACCAACCGGCCTTGAGGAGACAGGCAGGTAACCTGAGCCGTGCGTCTCCGTAACAACATCAAGAACAGCACCCGAGTAATGCTAACACTGATTGACTAACACACATGCATAGCAGTCCTCAGGGCAGGAAGACACCCTTGTGAGGGTGTCTATTAAAGGGCTTGAGTGTCTTTTGCTGTTCAGTCGCTCAGCGGTGTCAGGCTCTTTTCAACCTCGTGGACTGCAGCACACCAGGCTTCCCTGTCCACCACCAACTCCCGGAGTTTCCTCAAACTCATGTCCATCGAGCCGGTGATGCCATCCAGCCATCTCATCCTCTGTTGTCCCCTTCTCCTCCCGCCCTCAATCTTTCCCAATATCAGCGTCTTTTCCAAGGAGTCAGCTCTTTGCATCAGGTGGTCAAAGTCTCCTGAATGTTGAACATCGTGTTTAGAATAATGATGTTCAGGGCTTCCCTGGGGGCCCAATAGTTAAGAATCCGCCTGCCAATGCAGGAGACACGAATTCAAACCCCAGTCCAGGAAGATCCTACAAGCTGCAGCGTAAGTAAACCCGTGCACCACGATTACTGAAGCCTGAGCGTCTAGAGCCCACGCTCCACAACCAGAGAAGTCACCGCAAGGAGGAGCCTGCCAACCTCAGCTAGAGAATCGCCCTGACTTGCTGCAACTAGAGAAAGCCCACGCACAGCGAAGAAGACCCACCGCAGCCTGCGTAAGTCAGTAAAGAAAGAACGACGATGCTTAAAGGCAGATGAGAGGGCTGAAGTCTGACCCATCCTTTCACTCACTCATCTTATGGTCCGACTGCTGGGTCAAACCTAAAGAGAACCCAGCCCCCGCTGGCCTCTGATGGGATCGCGTTTCTGAGACTTCAGAGCAGAGGAGGAAACCCTGGACTTCTGGGACTCAGAGAAGTCAGCTGTACTCCAGAGGCCTCTGGGGGACCTACATGCTGGACACCCCCACCCTGGTGATGGCTGACACCCAAATATCATCCAAGCCAGCCCGACTGACGCCTGCTGACCTGTGTGCCTGGATGGTCACCAGATGTGTGCCCATCTTAATCAAGAGCTCAGAGATACTCAGCAAGACAAAGGATGTGTGGCCACCTGATTTTTGGCAGGGAGGCTAGAGTTTGGGTGATAAAAGGAGGTGAAGAAATGGACTATATTGCTTGGACTTCCCTGGTGGTCCAGTGGTTAGGACTTGGCGCTTTCACTGCCAAGGGCCCAGGTTCAATCCCTGGTCAGGGAACTAAGATCTCATAAACCTGGTCACAGAACTAAGATCTCATAAACCTGGTCACAGAACTAAGATCTCACAAGCCATGCAGCACAGCTGATAGGAACAGAATGAAGGGACAAAAAAGGCAATTAAATGGTTAATCCCACGAGGGGATTATACACGGAAAACTATGGGAAACTCCTGTACGTTAATGATTCCTCAAGAAAGCAGGCTGGCTTAACCCCAAAACCAAGCTGGCTTGCTTAGCAACAAAAGCACGCTACAGAAGCACGGGACGCACCCCTAAACTACGAAACAACGGCGGCAGGAGCCCCACATCTTGTCCCGGGAGCTCAGTGAGTTCAGCTCAGTTCAGTTGCTCAGTCGTGTCCGACCCTTTGCAACCCATGGACTGCAGCAAGCCAGGCCTCCCTGTCCATCACCGACTCAGTAAGTTAACGACTCTCAAAACAGGCTCTGTGCACGTAAGAAAAAATCATTTAAGGGAAGGTGACTTCTCAAAATGAAAAGACCCTCGTTGTACTCGGACCTGAAATTATTTCTCCAAAGTGCTTTACGACAGTCCCGGCCTGAACACACGGGGACAAATTTCCCTGCCCTACCTGGGGGAGGAACTGATGATGGAAACCACATATATTCAAGAGTCAAAGGTCTTCTCCCCCAACCCCTTCCTCTGAGTATAAAACTGCAGCCCACCGAGTTCTCAGGGTGGCATTTCTTGCCCACCCGCTTGGAAGCCTCAGAAGCATCCTATTCCATGAAATCATTCTTACCTACCACTTTGCTCTCGCTGAATTCTCCTCTGCTCTGACATGAAGGACCGGGGTTACCAGAGCTCCTCGGAGCCCCTTGAAATGACACAAGTTGGTTTAGCAGCCAGGGGGGAAAAAAAAGGACTATATTTGCAAATAACTCCCAGTTGTGAGTGAGAGGAGATAAAAATAATGAATATCCATATTGAGGTAATTCGGGAGAAAATGCATGAAATATACCCCCATCTCTTCCACAAGTCAGCTCCTGGAAGGATTGCTTCCTCCCGTCCTGTTCCTCCTGTCCCGAACGTGCTCCCGTGTCCAGCCCACTGCCTCTGCTGAGGCCTCACCTTGCCCATTGCCACACAACACCACACTGAGTCACCCCCAGGAGCCACTTTCTGTGTCCCCTGTGCCTGTATGTGCTGAGTTGCTCAGTCTGACTGCGACCCCATGGACTGTAGCCCCGCCAGGGATTCCAGGCAAGAATAATGGAGTGGGTTGCCATTTCCTCCTCTGGGGCATCTTCCCCACCCAGGAATCGAACCCGCACCTCCTGCGTTGGCACTAAGCCACCAGGGAAGCCCCACCGTCCCCCACAGAGAATCCCTGCAGTGAACTGGGTCTCCTCTGTGCCAAGGTGGCTCCTGATGGAAGCTCTCGAGGGGGAAGGGCAGCCCGCCTCCTCTCCAGCAGTTCAACTCAGCCGGGCATTCCCGCTTCCTCCTGTTCACAGGGACCAACCTCCCACACTGCTCTGCTCCAAGATCTCCACGGCAAGAAGGGCAAGCGCCCCTCTGCCTGTGGCTTCCCTTGCTATCAGCCTTCCTGCGCCCTTTCCCGCCACAGGCCACTTCCAACGAGAATCAGGCTCCGCATCACTTTAACAGGTTCCAGTGGTCACGTATGGATGTGAGAGCTGGACCATAAAGAAAGCTGAGCGCCAAAGAATCGATGTTTTTGAACTGCGGTGTTCGAGAAGACTCTTGAGAGTCCCTTGGCCTGCAAGGAGATCCGGCCAGTCCACCCTAAAGGAGATCAATACTGAATACTCATTGGAAGGACTGATGCTGAAGCTGAAGCTCCAATAGTCTGGCCACCTGATGTGAAGAACCGACTCATTGGAAAAGACCCTGATGCTGGGAAAGACTGAAGGCGGGAGGAGAAGGGGACGACAGAGGAGGAGACGGTTGGATGGCATCGCCGACTCGATGGACGTGAGTCTGAGCAAGCTCTGGGAGTCGGTGGTGGACAGGGAGGCCTGGCGTGCTGCAGTCCATGCGGTCCCAAAGAGTCGGACACGACTGAGCGAGTGGACAACAAGGACAAACGTGTGAAACAGAGGCGGTGGGAAGCCGCTGTGTTGCACAGGAAGCTGAGCTTCGCGCTCTGCGATGACCTAGAGTGGTGGGCTGGGCTGCGGGCTGGGAGGGAAGCTCAAGAGGGAGGGCATGCATGTATACTTGTGGCTGGTTCCCAGGTGTGCAGCGGAAACTAACACGACATTATAGGGCAGTTATTGCTGTTCAGCTGGTGAGTCATGTCCGACCCCACGGACGGCAGCACGCCAGGCTCCTCTGTCCTTCACCAGCTCCCTCAGTTTCCTCAAACTCATGTCCGTGGAGTCAGTGAGGCCATTCAACCACCTCATCCTGTGTCGTCCCCTTCTCCTCCCGCCTTCCATCTTTCCCACCATCAGGGTCTTTTTGCATCAGGTGGCCAAAGGATCGAAACTTCAGCATCACTTCTTCCGATTATATGCCAACTTAAAATAAAATGAACTGCGGGTTCTCTGGTGGCTCAGTGGTAAAGAATCCACCTGCCAAAGCAGGAGACAGGGGTTCAATTCCTGGTCCAGGGAAGATCCCACATGCCTCGAAGCAACTAAGCCTGTGTGCCACAACTTGTGAGCCTGTCTTTGGAGCCTGGCAACTGCAACTACTGAAGCCCAGGAGCCGTAGGGCCTGTGATCCATGACCAGAGGACCCCTGTGAGCACGGCAACTAGAAATGAGCCACCGCTTGCAGCAACTAGAGAGAAGCCTCAGCAGCGACGCAGACGCAGCACGGCCACCGATAAAGAAAGAAAATTGTAAAAAAAAAAAAAAACCCAGTGAAATAAAATATTTAGAAACAGAAAAAATCAAAAATAGAATAAACAGCTCTTTCCTTCCTTGCCTCCTGTACCTGCCTAAAGTTTTTACGCAGAGAGACTCTTCACTGAAATCACGGGGTCTGCAAACTAGCCCAAGGAGGACCAGATGCAGGCCCTGCTATTTATTTTACGGCCCAAGAGATAAAGAATATTTTTTAAATCTTTTTTTTAATCATTGAAGAAAATCAAAAGCACACTTAGTGGCACATGCAAATTATTGACACTGAAATTTCAGTCAACAGCCTTTTGACGAGCACACGGACACCCTCATGGCTCAGGCGCTATCGGTAAAAGCTTCTGCAGCGCAGTGCAGAGCGGAGTGCTTGCAAAGACTAAAGTATTCACTGTCCACACAGAACAGGAAAAGCCTGCCGATCCCAGCCTCAAAGGTAACCCTCCACTCTCTCTATTCCAGGACTTAAGTTAAGACTTGACCGGCTGGCCGCCCAGCTTTCCTTTTGGTGTGCAAAGCAGGCCGCAAATCCCCTTTCTCGAGAAAGCCTGCCTTTCAGGATCACCAGCTTCACCTCAGGCTCTCAAAAAGATAGTTGGGCTTTTGGGGTGGAGGTGAACGATGACCTCATTATTTCTTCTTTCCACTCCTGCTTTAGAAATCCTTATCGGGCATTTTAGATAATGGATGATTACGGCTCCCCGCAGGGGGCTGGGGGGTGGGGAGGCTGAGCCCAAGGACAAGCAAGAGCAACAGGGCTATTTTTCATCAACCATCACCTTCAGTGCAAACGCGAAATAAACTATCACCTTCAGTGCAAACACAAATGATACCGTGGAGGGCAGGGAGGAGTATAACAGTCAACAGGGCAGGGGCTGTGGGGCTTAAGGAGACGGGAACAAATGAGGGCTGAACAAGACCCCATAGGGCTGAGGAGGATGGCAGGGGGGAGGGGACACAGGAGGGAAGGGTGTAGCTCCCCCCACCCAGAATAATGGAAGCAAAAGTCTCAGAACCGAGAGGCGGGGGTGAGGAGTGAAGCTCCTGTTGTTCCTCCAGGAGCTGGATGCTATCTGCAGACTAGGAGATCCCGCGAAGGATCAAAACACACCGACCCCTTAAAAGGCAAGTGGTTAAACAAAAAAATCATTCCAAATTCACAGAACCTTGATGAACTCATCAGTGGTAAAGGCTGATAGCAAGCACTGTTCCTCCCAGCTGTTACAGGTCATGGTGAGTGTAAATTTTGCAGGTGTTTGAAAAAAAATTTTTAAAGGCAAGTGATTACTCTTCCCTCATGTTCTGAAGCAGATGAACCAATGTTGCAATCACTCCAGATACATTCTGTCCAAGTGCTAAAGGGGATGCGATAAGTCTTGCAACCAAGGTGCTCAGATTTAACTGCCTGCAGGCAGCAAGTGAGAGAAACTCAGGAAACATATGCAACTAAATGACACCCTATACACCTTAATGATACCCTATCTCATGAACGCAAGGACAAACACAAACGAGAAGGACCATGAAGAGAGGGCTGGGGGAAAGGGCAACACGAGCATCGGGACAGCCTCTTCCTGTCTCGTTTTCCCCACTCTGCTTTTTCCGAGCTAGGTGCTCTGTGAACCCTTGTGTCTTTAACGCTTCGGTTTGAGGGTTTGTTTTTTTTTTTTTTGGCAGCCCCCTCTAATTCCCACTTAGGGCTTCCCCGGTGGCTGAGCTGGTAAAGAGTCCGCCTGCAATGCAGGAGACCCCCGGTTTGATTCCTGGGTCCAGAAGATGCCCTGGAGAAGGGACAGGCTACCCACTCCAGTATTCTTGGGCTTCCCTTGTGGCTCAGCTGGTAAACAACTGCCTGCAATACGGGAGACCTGGGTTCGATCCCTGGGTTGGGAAGGTTCCCCTGGAGAAGGGAAAGGCTACCCACTCAGACATGGCTTCAATCCCTGTGTTGGGAAGATCCCCTGGAGGAAGAGCATGGCAGCCCCTTCCAGTATTCCTGCCTGGGAAATCCCGTGGGCAGAGGAGCCTGGAGAGCAAGTCGATGGGGTCTCAGAGAGTCCGACACGACTCGAGCAGCTGAGCAGGCACACGCACACTTGATAAACAGCACTGCAATGAACTCTCCAAGGTACGCAATTCCCAGGGGCTTCCCTGGGGGCTCACTGGGTAAGAAACCTGCCTGCCAATGCCAGGGACACAGCTTCCGTCCCTGGTCCAGGAAGATCCCACATGCCTCAGAGCAACTGAGCCCCATGCACCAAAACTACCGAGCCTGTGCTCAGAAGCCACGAGAGAAGCCACTGCAGGGAGAAGGCCACAGAGTGGAACACAGTGTAAAAAGATACGCAATCCTCAATAGGGAATCTCAAAGGAACGAAAATGAGTCCATAAGCGGTCATGATTGCGACCACATAAAATAGGAAATCACGGGCAGTGTAGTCTACCTCAATTTATAGAGCAGATGTTGGTGTTGGAGAAGACTCTTGAGAGTCCCTTGGACTGCAAGGAGATCCAACCAGTCCATCAAAGGAAATCAGTTATGAATATTCATTGGAAGGACGGATGCTGAAGCTGAAACTCCAATCCTTTGGCCAACCTGATTCAAGGAATTGACTCATTGGAAAAGACCCTGATGCTAGGAAAGATTGAAGGCAGGAGGAGAAGGGGATGTCAGAGGATGAGATGGTTGGATGGCATCACCGACTTGACGGACATGAGTCTGAGCAAGCTTTGGGAGTTGGTGATGGACAGGGAGGCCTGGCGTGCTGCAGTCCATAGGGTCGCCAAGAGTCGGACACAACCGAGTGACTGAACTGAACTGAACTGATAGAGCAGATGTGTTTTGAACTACTGAGTGAAAATAAAGATACACAGATTCTTCCCAGGATTCCTTTATAGAAAGAACTACCTGCAGACCCTTGCAGAATGCATCTGAGCACCATGACAGAAAGACAGGAGCTAAGAAAATGTCAGGTGATTTTTTTTTTTTTCCATTGGACACCTTCCAACCTGAGGGGCTCATCTTCCAGCGTCATCTCTTTTCCCCTCTTCACCCTGAGAAGGCAATGGCACCCCACTACAGCACTCTTGCCTGGAAAATCCCATGGACGGAGGAGCCTGGAAGGCTGCAGTCCATGGGGGCGCTGAGGGTCGGACACAACTGAGCGACTTCACTTTCATGCATTGGAGAAGGCAATGGCAACCCACTCCAGTGTTCCTGCCTGGAGAATCCCAGGGATGGGGGAGCCTGGTAGGCTGCTGTCTATGGGGTCGCACAGAGTCGGACACGACTGAAGCGAATTAGCAGGCAATACTGGAGTGGTTTGCCATTCCATCCTCCAGGGGATCACAGTTTGTCAGAACTCTCCACTATGACTTGTCCATCTTGGCTGGTCCCACACGGCATGGCTCATAGCTTCGCTGAGTCATACAAGCTTTGCCATGACCAGGCGGTGATCCATGAAGAGGCCCAGAAGAGATAGTGCTGATTTATTATGCACTGCAATAGCAAATTAAAAAAAAAATTTTTTTTAACCAGTTAATCGTAAAGGAAATCAGTCCTGAATACTCATTGGAAGGACTGATGCTGAAGCTGAAGCTCCAATCCTTTGGCCACCTGATGCAAAGAGCTGACTCATTGGAAAAGACCCTGATGCTGGGAAAGATTGGAGGCAGGAAGAGAAGGGGACGTCAGAGAATGAGATGGTTAGAAGGCATCACCGACTCGATGGACATGAGTTTGAGCAAGCTCTGGGAGTTGGTGATGGGCAGGGAAGCCTGATGTGCTGCCGTCCATGGGGTCAAAAAGAATCGGACACGACTGAACTGAACTGATCCTTTTTTTCCCCTTCAATTTTGGCTGTGCCGGGCCTTCATTGCAGCATGCGGGCTTTCTCGAGTTGCAGTACGTGGGCCCATTGTCCTGCACCCTGTGGGAACTTAGTTAATTGACCAGGTATTGAACCCTCAGCCCGTGCATTGGAAAGCGGATTCAACCGCCGGACCACTTGGGAAGTCCCCTGGAAAGGATATTTTCATGTGTACTATCCACCTAACCTGTTAATCTTATACACATTTTCTGTCATTAGCTCACATTTATGACTTAACACTCAAGAATCATGAAAAATAAAACACAAATTCTGCACAACTAAATGTCATTCCTGAGTGAAACGTGCTTTAATCTTCTAAAACTGGTAGCCCAACTTTGATCCAGAGATGGGCCCCAGTTATAAATTGCAGGATACATGCTTTCTGGCTGATTCACTAACTTGGAGATCAACCAGGCAGCAAATCTGAAAACAGACCAAGAGGGGGGTGTTTGCCAAGGGCTTCTTAGAAGGCAAACATCACAGCCCTGAGCTTAATTCCAACACCACAGGCTTAAGGAAAGACTCTGCCAAAATTGGAGTCAAGCAGAGAATCACAGCCCTGGAGAAAAAACCCCAAGGAATGGTTTCCAGGAAGAACAAGTCCTAAGGAGGTCTTCGATGCCTGGCCACACTGTATACTGTGTTTGAGACGATGTCTGTGTTTTTTTTAGTCAGGTGGATGTAAACTGCTGGCCAGAAAAATCTGTGCAATGTCATAGCAATCCAGCCCCTTGGCTGGATTTCCAATATCCAGCGTGTCTCTGGGCACGTAGCAGCAATACGACACGCGTTCCTTTCCCACCCTTTTCTGAGAAGCCGTTGCGAGTCCTGGATGGTTTTGGAAGATCATGGTCATCCAGATGACGTCTCTATTTATTCTGCCTTTAAGCTTCGTGCTTGAAGACACCGGGTCTGCTCAAGGGCTTGCGGCTCTCCAGCAACCTGGAATGTTACGCTGAATGGACTGGGTTCTCTCTGCATGTGGATCATTAATTAACCAAGGTTCCAGTTAGGCTTCCCTGGTGTCTCAGCAAGCAAAGAAACTGCCTGCAATGCAGGAGTCACGGGGGATGCAGGTTCAATGCCTCGGTCGGGAAGATCCCCCTGGAGGAGGGCATGGCAACCCACTCCAGTATTCTTGCCTGGAAAATCCCATGGACAGAGGAAGCCTGGTGGGCTACAGTCCATGGGGTTGCACTGAGTCAGACACGACTGAAGCAACTGAGCGCGCACACACACCATCCTGAAGGAATAAAGACTGCTTGCGTGTAATTTTTTTAAGTATTTTTTTTTTTAATGTGGACTATTTTTAAAGCCTTTATTGACTTCGTTACAATATCGCTTGTGTTCTATGTTTTGGTTTCCTGGCCACGAGGCATCTGGGATCTTAACTCCCTGACCAGGGATTGAACCTGAACCCCCTGGGTTGGAAGGCAAAGTCTCAAGTTTCCCCAGCTTCTGCAGAAAGTTGCACTGTATTCCCAAGCTGAGCTCCATCCAAAGTCCAGGTGTATCATGTTTTCTAGATACTCTGCGCTCTATAGACACCCATTCAGCGGTACTTACCTTGCGTGTCCTTCTGCAACAGAATCCTTCCCTAAATATCATTTTGTGGGTGTCCAAAGAGGTGGCAAATATTCAATGATTCTTTAGGAAACAGCTCGGAAAGTTGTGATTAAAAAAAAAAAAATTCAACCGAATACTAATTTGACTGCAGTGCCTTTTTATTATTCAAGGACAAACGTAATCATTTTTTAAAAGAGTTCTAATCTTCATCATCTATAAAACCTATGAAAGCCTTAAACATTACTGTCTTACCATCAAATGGCATACATGGGGGAAAAAAAACTACACGCAATTTTACTACTAAAGGAAATGAAAATTACTACTGGAGTCATAAAATCATTATTACTATTCATGTTAATGCCTCATGAATAAAGTTCTACAAGAGAAATGGGTATGTATTGAGATTTAAAGCAAGGGCTATATACTTTTATGACATCTTTAAATTCACACGGAACTCTGTAGCTGGCTACTTTCTTACACACATACACACATCAGCTCTCTGTGAAGGTCCCCAAGTAACACCATGGAAGCCTCACTTTTCCCGCTACCTCTTCATGGATGGTTTGGCTGAAAGTCACGTGTCACAGTGAACTTGCTGAGGATCAACAGTTCAAAGGTCAACCTGGCACCCACACCCAAGACGTCCATTTCCAAGTCACATGCCCTTTCCCTTTTTTTTTTTTTACTTAATTTGTAAAGAATTTCTCTTGTGTGAAATGTACGTGGAGCCAAATCACCTCTGTCGCTAAAAGTACTGTTGTGTAACTTTCAGGCTTGTAAAAAGTCTACCTGAAAAAAGCTATTCATTAATGTTATTTCTTTTTGGCTGTGCTGGGTCTTCGTTGCCGGGGGGGGGGGGCGCTTTTCTCCAGTTTCGGAGAGCCAGGGGCTGCGCTTCATCTCGGTGCATGGACTCCTCTCTGGGGTGTCCTCTCCTGTTGAGGAGCCCAGGTTCAATAGTTGTGGCACACGGGCTTAGATGCCCCGTGGCAGGTGGGATCGTCCTGGGTCAGGGATCGTACCCACGTCACCGGCAGTAGCAGACGGATCCTTTACCACTGAGCCACCAGGGAAGCCCGTAAAAGGTCTATTCGAACTATTAAAAATGATGGCTACTTCACTTACAATGTGAAAAGTTCAGAGATTTAATGTAATGATTGTGCATCAGATTTTATTTCCACTCTCTTTTATAACTGGTTACCAGTTTCTCTGGGCTTCCCTGGTGGCTCAGATGGTAAAGAATCTGCCTGCACTGCAGGAGACCCGTGCTTGACCCCTGGGTGGGGAAGACCCCCTGGAGGAGGGCATGGCAGCCCGCTCCAGTCTTCTTGCCTGGAGAACTGCATGGCGAGAGCTGGACACGACTGAGCGACCAACACTCTCACGTCTCTTCCACCAATTTCTCCGCCCTTGCTTTGCTGCTGTCCGGTCGCCAGGTCATGTCCCACTCTCTGTGAGCCCACAGACCGTACCACGCCAGGCTTCCCTGTCCACAATCCCGCAGACTTTGCTCAAACTCAGGTCCATGGAATCGGTGATGCCATCCAACCATCTCATCCTCTGTTGCCCTCTTCTCATTCTGCCTCCAATCTTTCCCAGAATCAAGGCCTTTTCCAGTGAGTTGGCTGTTCACATCCAGTGGCCAAAGTACTGGAGCTTCAGCTTTAGCATCAGTCCTTCCAATGAATATTCAGGGTTGATTGCCTCTAAGACTGACCAGTTTGATCACCCTGCAGCCCAAGGGACTCTCAGGAGTCTTCTCCAGTGGCACAGTTTGATTCTTTGAAGCTCTTCATCGATTCTTCGGCACTCTGCCTTCTTTATGGTCCAGCTCTTATATCCGTACATGCCTACTGGAAAGAGCATAGCCATGACATACAGACACCTTTGCTAAGTGGGTCTTTAAAATCTAAGCTGATACCACCATGCTGGAGTGACAAGATTCACACGTGAGGCAAGAGATAAAGTTGACATCGGGGTGGTTATCAGGATCCCAGCGTGTGTCATCTGGGCATCACACACCCAGCTGACGGAGCCTGCCTTTTCCTACTTCAGGATCCACCACGCATTATATGTTCTCCCAGCAGGATGGGTGGACAGACCACAGTCTGAGTGAGAAACCAGACTGGGGGTCCTTTTTCAAAGTGCTGTCTGAACAGAAGGGCCAGGGCCTGGAGGCAAAGGAATGAAACGGAGGAGCTTGCTTCAAATTCCATTCTAGCATCGTGCTTGCCCGCAGAGACGATGACTTGTCATCATATCACGGAGTCTATAAGCAGGGACTCCAAAGTCCCGGTGCCCCAGTGCCGGAAGTGACTGCAGCCCAGTTCCGTTAGCCTGGCCCTTATTGCCGCCGTCTGTCTGAAGCGCCTCATGCCATGAAGCCTCATGCTGTGTTTAAGCACACCAATCTTGGCCTCGTGAAGTCTTGTGGCCAGCTCTTGTGACAGCCTTCAGCCAGCCCGTCTCTCTCGCACTGGAGTGTATTTGCAACGCCAGCCTCCGTGGGTGAGCTGGAATAACACCTTGGACTTTTGGACACAACACTAAAACATCTTTTTGTTTTCCCAAGTACAATGTTGCATTGACTTTATTCACTTCTATTTTTGGCTGTACGGGGTCTTTGTGGCTGTGCATGGGCTTTCTCTAGTTGAAGAGCGCTACTAGAGGGGGTCACTCTGGTTCCGAAGCACAGGCTTCTGATGGCAGGAGCTTCTCTCGTGGTGAAGCACGGACTTTCGGAATACGGGCTTCACAGGTTCTGGTGCACGGGGCTTTTTTGCTTCTGATGGCAGCAGCTTCTGTTGTGGCAGAGCACGGATTTTCAGAACACGGGCTTCACAGGTTCTGGTACATGGGGTTTTTTTTCTTTTGCTCCACAGCATGTAAGCTGTTCCCAGACTGGGGATCAAATCTGGGTCCCCTGCCCTGGCAGGCAGATTCTGAATCACTGGACTGCCAGGGAAGTCCTGCACTTAAGAATCTTGAACCCCCAAAAAGATGGCAAAGAATCCACACACAAAAAAGGCATGAAAATACAGACTTCATTCACTCATCAGATCATTCCTTTGACACGTGCCCTGATCTCCTCCGGTCATGAAGATGATGAGGAACTGAAGCTGTGGTACCTGCATGGACAACTGGAATTCAAGCTCTGGGTGACCCTCCACGGGGCCGTTTTGAAAATGAAGCTCGATCCTCAGCCCAGCCCACTCTATTCCCAGCCCTCTGCCTTGCAGCTGAAGGCTGATACCCATACCTGCCATGCAGCTCAACTGGCATGAACAGGGTCCCTCAGGGTGGCAACAGGAACACAGAACCTCACTTCTCTCCCTGTGGGTCCTTCCTCAGCCACCAGCCCTCATCAAACGCCATGGGATGTCCGTCCCATACCGAGAGCCTGCCCATCTTTCCTTTCTCTTTGCTTCCATCCAGATCATCCCATCCACATTTTGAAAAGTGTTCTCTTTCACGAATACACATTTTTTTGTTTCTTTTTTCGATAATGATGAACTTCTAGAAACTGCTGAGCCACGGGCCTACTTAGAGGTAAGCCTCCCTGATGACCTGCGTTTTCATTTCCTCTTTCCAAATCAGTTCCCTACTGGGAACAGGCCATGCACCCAAATCCCAGGATGGCTGGTTTGGACAATAACCCATGAGGACTCTTTCTCATCACACTTCTCCCCTTCTCCCAGGCGGACTCAGTTTCTGCTTTCTCTTGCCTGAACCTTTGTGGATTTCCCTATTCGACGGCAATTTCTACCCCTAAAGCTACCGAAAAGCCCTTGTCCCTTGGGCCCCACCTCCTAGCTTTACACTCTGTCCTGTCCTAGAACTAACTAGAAACAGGTGTGAGGATGGTGGCCCCTCCTCTGGCCACTGCCCTTCAGCTCTTCCTCTCCTCCACACGGATCCCACGGTCAGCCAGGTTGATTACACTGCAGCCTGCTGCTGCTGCTAAGTCACTTCAGTCGTGTCCGACTCTGTGCGACCCCACAGACAGCAGCCCACCAGGCTCCCCCGTCCCTGGGATTCTCCAGTCAAGAACACTGGAGTGGGTGGCCATTTCCTTCTCCAATGCATGAAAGTGAAAAGTGAAAGTGAAGTCATTCAGTCATGTCCGACTCTTAGTGACCCCATCAACTGCAGCCTAACAGGCTCCTCCACCCATGGGATTTTCCAGGCAATAGTACTGGAGTGGGTTGCCATTGCCTTCTCCACACCACAGCCTAGCTAGGCATTACTATTACACACGTGTGAATCTTTGCACACATGTAGGTATGACGGACGTGTATGCATGTGGGTGGGTATATCTGCATACAAAGGTAGCTGTGTATATATTTGTGTGTGTGTGTGTGTGTGTGTGTGTGTGTGTGTGTATACGTCCCACCTCCTCGCTGGGAAGCAAATAATATTTTTACACTGTCTACAGGCGGACTTTTCAGATGGCGCTAGTGGTAAAGAACCTGCCTGCTAAGGCAGGAGATGTAGGAGACATGGGTTTGATCCCTGAGAAGGGAAGATCCCTTGGAAAAGGACATGGCAACCTATTCCAGTATGCTTGCCTGAGGAATCCGCAAGGACAGAGGAGCCTGGCATGCTACAGTCCACAGATTCACCAACAGGTGGACACGACTGAAGTGACTTAGCACGCACGCACACGTGGACACAGGGTGGGAAGGGGAGGATGGGGAAGACTGGGAGATTAGGGTTGATCCACATACAGTACCATGTCTAAAACGGATGAGATGCTTGGATGGCATCACCAACTCCAAGGACGTGAGTCTGCACAAACCCCGGGCGAGGCTGAAGCACAGGGAGGCCTGGTGTGCTGCAGTCCGCGGGGTCGCAGTCAGACACGACTAAGTGGATGAAAGGCAAGATGTGCACAGAAGCGCCAGCTAGTGGGAACCTACTGTAAAATACAGGGGGCCCAGCTTGGTGCTCTGTGATGACCTAGAGGGCAGGATAGAGGGGTGGGTGGGAGGCCCATCAGGGAGGGGGTATTGTACACAGACAGCTGATTCAGGGTGTTGTACAGTGGATACTAACACAACATCGTAAAGCAATTACACTCCAATAAATAAAGAATGCATCTGGCACATTAAAAAAAAAAAGGTGTCTACATGAGTGTGTCCTTAGAAAAGGGTTAGATTAGCAGATATGGTTTGAAATCAGAAAAAAAAAAAATGTCATCAGTGAAATGGTGAACTCTAGAACTACTGTTCTTTGCAGCCAGCTGTCACCGTTTCAAATGCCCCTGTTTTGGCAACATGACTATTAAATGAAGGGCTTTATTTTCCAACTAAACATTCAGAAAACAAAGATCATGGCATCCGGTCCCATCACTTCATGGGAAATAGATGGGCAAACAGTGGAAACAGTGTCAGACTTTATTTTGGGGGGCTCCAAAATCACTGCAGATGGTGACTGCAGCCATGAAATTAAAAGATGCTTACTCCGTGGAAGGAAAGTTATGACCAATCTAGATAGCATATTCAAAGCAGAGACATTACTTCGCCGACTAAGGTCTGTCTAGTCAGGCTATGGTTTTTCCAGTAGTCATGTATGGATGTGAGAGTTGGACCGTGAAGGCTAAGCACCGAAGAATTTAGGCTTTTGAACTGTGGTGTTGGAGAAGACTCTTAAGAGTCCCTTGGACTGCAAGGAGATCCAACCAGTCCATTCTAAAGGAGATCAACCCTGGGATTTCTTTGGAAGGAATGATGCTAAAGCTGAAGCTCCAGTACTTTGGCCACCTCACGCAAAGAGCTGACTCATTGGAAAAGACTCTGATGCTGGGAAGGATTGGGGGCAGGAGGAGAAGGGGACGACAGAGGATGAGATGGCTGGATGGCATCAGTGACTCGATGGACGTGAATCTGAGTGAACTCCGGGAGTTGGTGGTGCACAGGGAGGCCTGGCGTGCTGCGATTCATGGGGTCACCAAGAGTCGGACACAACTGAGCGACTGAACTGAAACATTTCTAAAAGTCTGTCAAATTTATTTTCAAAGCAAACATAAGGAAACACCTAAACAAAGACACCACCTCACAAGGACATGGGTTGCATGAAAGAAAGAAAAGGTTCCTAAGGAGAAATAAATAAATGATGCTATACACGGCGCTTTTTTATGAGTTTCCAGAAACACTCGGGAAAAAAGCGGAAACCAGTGTTGAGGTGTCAACCAAGCTCACCGGTGTCAGACGTCCCACAGAACCCCCACGTGCCTGTGCACGCATCATGTGAGAAGCAGAGTTAGAAATGTTCGTTATCACGATGACCACGGTTCACGCGGGGAATCGGAGAACTGTGAGACGCACGTGAAAACGTACAGAGCGCGCTGGTTGCAGAGAAATTAAACAAGGCGGGGGGGTGGGAAGGAGAAGCCATTTACAGGAAAAACAGAGTTGGAGGCACACGGCGGACCTGTGTTCTCATCCAGCAAGAGAACCGGAAGTAAATTACAAAGCTGCAGGCGGCGTGGCAATAAGGCACCACGGAAAACAGCGTTTCCTTGGAAAGAATTCATGGTCTTGGAGAAGGAAATGAAGCCGAGGTATTCAGCTTTGAGACAGAAGAGTATTTCATGCAGAAACATCTGTTACAAAGCAGGCAGATATGAAAAAGAAACGAAGGTGAGCTACGCTACCTACCTGTCAGCAGCGTTGTTCTCTCTCAAGAGTTTGTTGTTGTTGTTATCTGTACTAAGTACTCAGCATCTCAACAGTAACAGGATAAGGAGGCAGAACAAATGACCTGACTCCAGGTGGTGCCAGGGGTAAAGAATCCACCTGCCAGTACAGAGATGAGGGTTTGACCCTGGGTCGAGAAGATCCCCCGGAGAAGGACGCGGCAACAACCCACTCCAGTTTCCTTGCTGGGAAAACCCCTTGGACAGAGGAGCCTGGCAGGCCCTAATCCACAACCGAGCGACTGAGGAGACAACAGTTCGCAACTGAGCCGGGGGCGAAGTGGCTCACATGTTGGTAGGAACCCCACGTAAATATTTGCAGGAAGATGTCCACCCACGAAGATTACGTTTGGCTTCTAGCTCTTCAGCCAGGCCCCCAGACTCCTGTCCCAGTTTCTACGAAATGGAGAACTGGATCTTAGGCACACGTTTCAGTCTCCTGCACAGGCTTCAGGTCTGAGGAGTGCAGCGTGGCGTGCTAGAACAGTCCTCCCTGCAAAGGGAGGCCCGCTCTGTCCACCTGAAGGGCTGAGACGAGACCCAGGGCCCTGCGGAGCAGAAAGCAGCTGGGGCACTCTCTGAGACGGGGAGGTGCCCTGCACACAGGAGCAGCCTCTCCTTTCAACTCTGAGTTTGCTTCTCTCGAGAAAAAGGCACGTGCGTACTAAGTCGCTTCAGTCGTGTCCGACTCTTTGTGACCCGGGGACTGTGGCCCGCCAGGCTCCTCTGCCCATGGGATTCTCCAGGCAAGAACACTGGAGCGGGTTGCCGTGCCCTCCTCCAGGGGATCTTCTTGACCCAGGGATCGAATCTGCATTTCTTAAGTCTCCTGCATTGGCAGGCGGGTTCCTTACCACTAGTGCCCAAAGAAAAAGGTATTCAACTGCAGTTCCTAAAGCTTCCTATTGTAGGGAGCATGTTAATGAACAATAGGGCAAAAACCTCATGACCGGGTGAGCACAGGTCTGAGAAGGCACCGAAGGAAAAAGACGAGCAGCAGAAGGCAGAGGAAAACGAGGGGGGAGGGCTGGGTACGGACAGAAGACGAAGAGAAGAAGGAAGAATATTAGGAATCAGCGTGGGAGTCCCCTGCAGGTCCAGTAACTAAGACTGCATTCCCACGGCAGGCGGCCCAGGTTCAGTCCCTACGCAGGGAACCAGAACTCGCAAGCCACAACTGGTCCCCTGGATAAACTAGAACTGGACAACAGAACCACCTACTCCCAAAATACGTCTTTTTTTTGCTGTCGTCCTTGGGAATTCCGTGGTGGTTCACATGGTAAAGAGTCTGCCTGCAATGTGGGAGACCCGAGTTTCGATCCCCAGTTTGGGAAGATCCCCTGGAGAAGGGAAAGGCAACCCAGCCCAGGGTTCTTGCCTGGAGAATCCCATGGACAGAGGAGGCTGGCAGGCAACAGTCAAAACCACCTACTCCAAAAATACATCTTTTTTGCTTTTTTTAGATAAAAAAAATATACAGAAGAACCAAAATATAGAAATAATGCAACTAATGTGAAGAGCTGGCTCCTTGGAAAAGACCCTGATGCTGGGAAAGACTGAAGGCGGGAGGAGAAGGGGACGACAGAGGATGAGATGGTTGGACGGCATCACCCACTCGATGGACATGAGTTTGAGTAAACTCCGGGAGATGGTGAAGGACAGGGAGGCCTGGCGTGCTGCAGTCCATGGGGTCGTAAAGAGGCGGACACAACTGAGCGACTGAACTGAGCTGAATACAGCAAACAATATTGAGATGAAACGTACTAGACAACTAACACTTCTTTCACTGCAGCTTACGCACAATATATTATTGTGAAACACTCATACTGCTTGTCCAAGGTTATTCACATGCTCAAGTCGCTCCTGTTTTTCGAAAACCAGAAATACATAATCATCGTGATGCAAGTCATATGAAAAAGTCACTGCTTTTGGTAAGCTTCCCTGGTGGCTCAGATGGTAAAGCATCTGCCTACAATGCAGGAGAGCCGGGTTTGATCCCTGGGTTGGGAAGATCCCCCGGAGAAGGAAATAGCAACCCACTCCAGTACTGTCGCCTTGAAAATCCCATGGATGGAGGAACCTGGTAGGCTACAGTCCATGAGGTCACAGAGATTCGGACACGACTGACTTTACTTTCGGTAAGCTATGAAACGAGTTATTTGCAAGATTTCCTTTACAAGGGATGGGGGAGGAGAATGGATACGAAGCCCCCTCCTTTAAGCAGAAAAGCAGAAAAAAAGAGCTCTGGGAAAAAAAAAAAAAAAAAAGGCTAGGTGCGGTGGTCAACCCTGCCGCAGGTATTGCCCAGGGCTAATTCCAGGGAGAGCTCCCTCTACAGTCTCCTTAGGGATTGCAACATAATTCCAAATTTCTTTTTTTTAATGTTGATGTTTTGGAAATCAGGGAGCTAAGTGCATGCTGGGTTTGTGTGTGTGTGTGTGTGGCAGGAGAGGGGTGGGTAGGAAGGGAGGGGCACATTTCCTAAAGTCAAAAGTTGCCAGGTGGGCCTTGAATCATCTGCCACTTTTGAGTCCCAAACGGAAGACTGTCATTCATCTTGTAATCAGAGCACAACACCTCAGTGATGTACAAATGATAACGAGATTAAAGGCAGTGATTTATCCTTGGAGGGAAAAACCCCCAAAGTGGTCTGCACACATAGCGAGCTGCAGAGGCATAGAAGCTGGCGTGGGTATAAAACTTGCCTAGTCCCACCGCACCTGTATACCCTTATCAATCTCTGCATTAAGCCGGCACGAAGACAATATCCCTTTTGATTAGCAAGCAGAGCTGGTGTCCTGGGGCCGCCTGGTGCTTTATGGATAGGCACAACTCAACTCAGCCAGGTGGTTTATGGTTCCCTTGAATGCACACAGGAAAACCAGAAGCTGCTTGGTATTACGAAAAGCACCACCTGCGTGGGAGTCCAATTCGACACACAGCTCTTTTTTTTTTTTTTGACCACGTAGGTGATGCAATGCCCAGAAACGGATACCTTTATGTACTAAAGACACACTGAAAATCTAACGGACTCGGGAAGGCTTAGAGTTCTCTTATCTTGGGGGTGACGATTCAGCTGTCACAGATGAGCATTCGAAGCAGGTGTTAGCTGTAACCTCAAGGAAGCGAAGCCGTTAATGGTGATTGACGGGAACATCTTCCATCTTTGATTTCACTCTGACCAATTTCAAGAGAAACATTTCACTTTCCGAGAGCTGCACTAGTTAGTGACTGGCTCATTCCAGGACGATATGCCCACGGGTGAGGAGAAATGCTTGATTACTATTATTACAGAAATGTGCTAGGACTTCGCTGATGGTCCAGTGGCTAAGACTCTGCATTCCCAATGCAGGGGACTGGGGTTAGATTCCCGGTCAGGAAACCAGGTCCCATACATGCCACAAGTAAAATTTCATGTGCAGCAACTAATAAATAAGATCCCATGTGTGGTAAATAAAGACCCAGTACAGCCAAAACAAATTTTAAAAAAGGGCCCACATCCATGGACTCACAGCTGTACTGAAGAGAGACTTCCTGTGTATCCCCTAAAAGCCAGCCTACTGGCTGAGAAGTATCTGAGTTATTCTGGGGTGTGTACAGTCTGGGCTATGCAGACCTTAATGACAAATCAGATGTGACCTTGGCTGAGAAAGTCTCAACCAAGAAGACACCAAAAAGACCTGTCAGAATCAACTACACGTCAGATTTGTTGTTGTTGTTGTTGCTGGGTCGCTCGGTCATGTCCGACTCTTTGTGATCCCACAGACTGTAGCCCACCAGGCTCCTCCGTCAATGGGATTCTCCAGGCAAGAATACTGGAGTAGGTTGCCATTTCCTTCTCCAGATCTTTCCAGCCCAGGGATCGAACCCAGGTCTCCCGCATTGGAGGCAGACGCTTTAACCTCTGAGCCATTACCCAAACTCATGTCCATTGAGTTGGTGATACCATCCAACTGTCTCATCCTCTGTCACCCCCTTCTCTTCCCACCTTCAATCTTTCCCAGCATCAGGGTCTTTCCCAATGAGTCAGCTCTTCACATCAGATGGCCAAAGTACTGGAGCTTCAGTTTCAGCATCAATCCTTCCAATGACTATTCAGGACTTATTTACTTTAGGATTGACTGGTTTGATCTCCTTGTTTGTCCAAGGGACTCTCAAGAGTCTTCTCCAACAACACAGTTCAAAAGCATCAGTTCTTTAGCGCTCAGATTTCTGGGTCAACATCAAATTTTCTTTTGGACAAAGGTCTCATAAATATTGTCATCAGGCATGTCATACCCAGCAGGTCCACACTGCCCTGCATGATACTCAGAGAAGTAGAACCGAGACAGTTGGTAAAGCTGTTGATCTGTTTCCAAAATTTAATTCCCTAAGTAACAATTGCTACCATTCATGAGAAGGCACTTTCGGGAACTGAAACAGTGATGACATGTGCCCTACATGCATGAATCAGAGATGAGAGACTTCAGGACTGTGAAACTTAGGTGGGCCACATGGAAACACAGTATAGTTCTATTGTAAACAACTTTTACTATCACAGCAAAAGTAAGAAATTCTCTTAGCTTGGGGACTTCCCTGGGGGTCCAGTGGGTAAGATTCTCAATGCAGGGGATACGGGTTCAATCCCTGGTCAGGGAACTAAGATCCAACATGCCTTGCACGGTGCAGCCAAAAAATAAAATCAATTTTAAAAGAAGACTTTAACAGAAGAGAAATTCTCTCATCTTAAGACTCTTAAGAAGCATGCTTACTCATATGGTGTTGAACATGACTGCAAAGCAACCCTTGAAAGCCCAAGGAGGGCATTCTGCTCAATTCCCTTTGGAAGGAAAATAGCCCCCTCAAGTCTTAATTCCTCCTCAGCAGTGCGTTCAGCTGCTCAGTCACCTCTGACTGTTTGTGACCCCAAGACTGTAGCCCGCCAGGCTCCTCTGTCCATGGGATTCTCCAGGCAAGAACACTGGAGTGGGTTGCCATGCCCTTCTCCAGGGGCTCTTCCCAACCCAGGGACTGAACCCCCATCTCCTGTATTGGCTGGCAGATTCTTTACCATCTGAGCCACCAGAGGATGGCATAATTTATCATCCAGACCAGGACACCCGAGAGAGGAAGGGGGTGGGCTTATCGGCTGGGACCTGGGCAGGGGGTGTCGGCTGTAACCATTCTGGGTAAACAAGAGGCTACCATGATTACTGATGAGATGGTTGGATGGCATCACCGCCTCAATGGATGTGAGTGTGAGTAAACTCTGGGAGTTGGTGATGGACAGGCAGGCCTGGCGTGCTGCAGTCCGTGGGGTCGCAAAGAGTCGGACACGTCTGAGCGACTGAACTGAACCATGATTACTAGAAAGAAGGTTGTGAGTTCTGTTCAGCCATTCTTGCCCCCAACTACGCAGTAGAATCATCGTGGGTGAACACACACAAGTGTGCCCATGCATACACACACTATGCTTGTGTGTGTATATGTGCTTTACCAATACTACATCGGCATACACACATTTACATGTACAAACACATATGCTTATGTGTATACTGAGCTGTCTAAGCTCTACTCCAGACCAGTGAAATGAGATTTCTGAAACTGGAATGAATCTTGAGCATCGATTTTTAAAAGGTTCCCCCAGGCGATATAAATAGGCAATGCAACAGGGAACCATTGACCTGGACATCCTCCAAAGACCTTCCAGCTCTCTAAACTCTGGGATCCTTCCTGAGCATGAAGCTCTCTCACCTTTGCTATGGTCAACTGCAAACTACTCTCCTTTCCAGAACACAAAAAATTTCACAGCAGCACAATAATAACCAACAGTACAGTAATAACCAATGTGTATTTACGAAGAGTTTACACTTTACCAAAACATTTTCCCTTTACAAAAACACTCTTTCAACAGTATCTTTTCTTCTTTGCATTAACTCTATGAGA